>NC_073744.1:181658091-182258091 GCF_029784135.1 Toxorhynchites rutilus septentrionalis | reverse complement strand
GTGCATTTTGATCTGTCCATGAAGCAAGATATCCATGGATATTCAGATTACCAACGATCGAGGATCGCTCCAACGATCATCGATGAAAAGTATGGGGGTATCAATTGTGATAATATGTACTTTACTGATGGGTCCACTATAAACGAGTCCACGGGATTTGGAGTGTTCAACGAATTTTTTAGCACCTCACACAGTCTTCAGAATCCTTGCTCAGTGTATATTGCTGAATTGGCAGCAATTCATTGGGCGCTGGACAGCGTCGCCTCACGACCTGTTGAACACTATTACATTGTAACGGATAGTCTTAGCTCTGTCGAAGCTATCCGTTCAGTGAGGCCGGAAAAGCACTCGCCGTACTTCCTTGAGAGAATACGAGAAAATTTGAGTGCTTTATCCAGACGCTGTTATGTCATTACCTTTGTCTGGGTCCCTTCTCATTGCTCAATTCCGGGTAATGAGAGGGCTGACTCATTAGCAAAGGTAGGTGCGATTGAAGGCGATAGTTATCAGCGTCAAATCGCCTTCAATGAATTTTACTCTTTAGTCCGTAAAAATACCATCGCTAACTGGCAACGCAAGTGGAATGAAGATGAATTGGGCCGGTGGTTTCACTCGATTATCCCTAAGGTTAGCCTCAAACCATGGTTCAAAAGTCTGGACTTGAGTCGGGACTTTATTCGCACCTTCTCCCGACTCATGTCCAATCACTGTTCGTTAAACGCGTTACTCTTTCGTTTCAATCTGGCCGGTAGCAATCTCTGCATTTGTGGCCGAGGTTACCACGACATCGAACACGTTGTTTGGGCGTGTGAGGTGTATCTTGTTGCCAGATCGAATTTAGAAAACTCCCTTCGGGCTAGAGGAAGGCAGCCCAATGTGCCGGTGAGAGATGTGTTGGCTCGGTTAGACCTTGATTACATGTTCCATATATATGTTTTCCTTAAAGCTATAGATCTTCGTGTGTGATTGTCCCTACATCCTTATACCCTCCTTTCCTTTCTTTGCGGGTAATTCGTCCCCTTGCTATAAATAGTAGAATAAGTTGAAATGTAAATACACTATAGATATACGAATAGATTTAAGAAATGAGTGTTCATCAACATTGTTACAATTTCCTTATATCCCATCCTTCTCCTAAAAATATGTCACCCTCCTAAACTCGAGTACACCGCGAGTAATCGGTTTTCCACCTTACTAACCATAGATCTAAGAAAATTGTTTATATATATAGTTTTAAAATTATATTTAAGAATTCAGCTCCTTTAAACTTAAGTAACTGAGCCTGTAAAAATAAACGAATTAATAAAAAAAAAAAACTTGCATTTCATGGTTACTTACCTTATAATTATTACCTGTGAACAATAAGCAAATGGTCATAGAAATCCACTTACCTTTAAGCAAAGACAAACAATTACATTGAAATGACAAGTTCGACACAAAAAAATATTGCCATAATATTCAAACGCTCAATTGCTATAGCGAAAGTTTGAAGAGAAACCCTACCAGGAAAAATATCACTATAAACCATACTATCCAAATGATCATAGGGGGAATATATATGAATAGGGTCGATTCCGTGTAGAGAGTTCAGTTCCAAATAAACCATCGAGCGATATGTTTAAACTTTGAATCATCATCATTCTGCCGTGAAACCATCTGCGGAAATATTCGACTCTTCCAGCTTTCGACTCTGCTCGGCTACAAAAGGTATCGAAAGATATGTCTTCAAACCTGGCATTTCTGGACGCAAGTGGTTCTCTTGAGCGACGGGGGCATTGAAACTCAAACTCATATAATAATAATAAGTGTTACTCTAAAGGAAAACGAACGAATTATCAACACCGATATGTTATTTTTAGATATAGCAAGGTTAAAAATTGTTAAATATTTTATGATAAGTACGGCTCGGGACGACCGTATACAAAAAATTATAATGATAAGAGTGCGGATCGAGACGACCGTGCTGTGTAAAAACGGAAGTAAAATTATTTGTGGATCGGGACGACCGTAGAAAAAAATCATAATAATAAGAGTGCAAATCGTGACGACCTTGCTGTGCAAAAATGGAAGTAAAATTATATGCGGATCGGGACGACCGTAGAAAAAAAATATAATAATAAGAGTGCAGATCGTGACGACCGTGCTGTGCAAAAATCGAAGTTAAATTATTTGTGGATCGGGACGACCGTAGAAAAAAATTATAATAAGAGTGCGGATCTTGACGACCATGCTGTGCAAAAATGGAAGTAAAATTATATGCGGATCGGGACGACCGCACAGAAAAAGTACGGCTCGGGACGATCGAAGAAAAAAATTATAATGCTAAGAGTGCGGATCGAGACGACCGTGCTGTGTAAGAATGGAAGTAAAATCATTTGCAGATCGGGATGACCACACAGAACAAGTACGGCTCGGGACGACCGTATGAAAAAAAGTAATGCTAAGAGTGCGGATCGGGACGACTGTGCTATTTAGAAGTAGAATTAAAATTATTTGCAGATCGGGACGAAAGTGCAGAACAAGTACGGCTCAGGACGACCTTGTGGAGAACAGTACATGACTCGATATTTTGTTTGTTATACCTCATAAATAAGCTTATACATCCCGAAGATGGTTGAAATATTTTATTCAAACATATTAATTTTATCCAAAACATACTGCCATCAGCAGATCCTCATAAGATATATTTGACTTCATGATGCAGGTGACTGCATTTTTCTAAATCGACTGCGGATCGGATCGACCATGCATGGTTTTTTTTTTATAGCGGCTCGGAATGACAGCGTCAAATTTAACCGATGAAAGGTTGGCCGAATGATCATTTTATTATTTTACGTTTTACTTTGCATTTCTCTTATGTTTTTGGGATGAGGGAGGATGTGTGGCCCCATGAGCTATAATAACAACCTTGCCGATATCGCCTGTTATGCCTCACAAGAATATCCTACCTTGTATGCATATACTTTATGCACATGCACACGCACGTTACCCACATCCAGCCGTGCAGCAACATGTATCGCCCCTTTCGACATACCAACAGTAACGAAAGAGTGATTCGGCTTCTCAGAGCCAATGTTGACACATTTTAATATGTACCAGAGGGGTTAAAAATCTTTCTCATCTGTACTTTTTCTTCCAAAAATCTGTACCAAAATCTGTACCATCGAAAATATGCGTTGTAGAGAAAAAACCATTTTATTAGGATAAAAAATACTAATTTATGTACTATAGATACCATATTTACATTTCATTCGTCATTCGTGTGTTTCATGATGCTTATAAAGGGTGTGTCACATCAAATTGCATCACGGAAAAAACGCTGTACAAATTTAATTTTTAGGAATTATATCTTCAGCTTTCGCTTATAATCAGATAAGAGTGTATAGATCACGTTGGCCATGCTTCACTGTCAATTTTTCGTATATTTGGAAAAATGTCGTCGAACGAAAAAGAGCGTCGTGAATTAATCCTGTGCACTCATTTCGAGAATCCGGAGTTGTCACATCGGGACATCGGTAAGATGCTGGGAATCGTCCAATCCACGGTCAGCAGAGTACTAAAACGATACTTCGAGAACATAACAATCGACCGGAAGGTGAAGAACGGCAAAAATGGATGCTCCGTCAGTGAAAAAGATCACAAGCGCATAGTTAAGCAGTTTAGACGTGATCCGAGAAGTTCGGTCCGGGATGACACCAATAAGCTGAATTTGTCAAGTTCATTTGTCCAGCGAACCAAGCAGCGGGAGGGCCTGCGTACATACAAAGTTCAGAAGGCTCCTAACCGCGACGAAAGGCAAAACATGGTGGGGAAGACGCGAGCCCGGAAGCTGTACACCGAAATGCTGACGAACTGCATTGCCTGGTAATGGACGACGAAACCTACGTCAAAGCGGACTTTCGTCAGCTGCCGGGCCTGTTGTTCTTCTCCGCAGAGGACAAATTCAGCGTTCCGGAGGAGATTCGCAAGCAGAAACTATCCAAGTTTGCCAAAAAGTACATGGTGTGGCAAGCGATCTGCTCTTGCGGAAAGCGGAGCGCCCCCTTCGTGATGACCGGCACGGTAAACGGCAGGTTTACCTTAAGGAGTGCCTTCAGAAGCGCTTACTACCACTATTGAAGCAGCACGAGGGCCCGACCATCTTCTGGCCGGATCTCGCTTCGTGCCACTATTCAAAGGACGTGTTGGAGTGGTACGAAGCCAACGGGGTCACCTTCGTGCCAAAGGAAATGAACCCGCCCAACGCGCCGGAGCTTCGCCCAATAGAGCCCAATATTGGGCGATTATGAAGCAGGCCCTCCGGAAGAACCCAAAAGTTGTCAAATCGGAGGCGGACTTCAAGAGAAAATGGATTTCTGTTAAAAAAAAACTACAACCTGACGTTGTACAGAACCTTATCGACGGGGTAAAGAGGAAGGTGCGAGCATACGGCCTTGGGCTCGAAGTATGAATAAAAAGAAAATGCCAAAAGTTGTTTAATAGTTTTTATTTTACTGTCTAAAATTTTCAAAAGGATCGGTCTACTGGGCGAATTTCTACAGCGTTTTTTCCGTGATGCAATTTGATGTGACACACCCTTTACATAGTTTTTCTGAATCTGGATTTCATACTATCATTTATTAAAAGTTCCGAGCTGCCGCACCTAGTGATACTGCGGCGTAAAAGTATTCATGTACCTTCGTTCAAATGTAAGAAATTTCACCCGCAGAAAAAATCGTTAACCAATCTGTACTTTTTGATGAAAATCTCTACCCTGTACCTGTAGAATCTGTACCAAAAATAAGGAAAAAATCTGCACCTTTACAGATAAATCTGTACGTGTGGCAACACTGCTCAGAGCGTGTTGGGTGATTCCTCGTTAATAGTTGTCACACAGTGCCGAACAACCTTCTCAAGCTGTCATATACGTTTTTAAAAATGGGTGTGTTATATCTATGATAGAACCGCAAGGTTGACGGGGAACTACCATTGGCTTAGTAATCATTTGTTTGTATTGAATCAATTATTGCTTGAAAGAAACAATTTTCGAATTCAATTGAATTCAACAGATTTGCTGTGTAAGTAAAGAATTTGAATTTGAATTTGGCTGTGTTGGGAAAACCGTAAATCGGACCAATCAAAACGGAACAGTTAGGGCATTAAGATAGCGCATGACATTTTAAAGTTAATCAATTGTTTGTCTCAGGAAAAATAACATAGAAATATTTCCTATCAATTGATGCAAACATCTTTCCGTTTTATTAAGAATTATTGGGGTTATAAGCGTTCGAAATCTTTCATTTTTTCCTGCATGTTCTGTGTTAAAAACTGAAGATGAAAAATCTATCCAGTGCAGTTGTTGCGCCACCGCAACACAAACGATTTCAATTTTGCTGCATAGTATAATTTGTGGATTATTCATTGAGAATGACGTTTCTTGGGAACAATGGAGATTCAATTTTCCCGAAGATACCGGGAAACTACTCGAATATTATATAGTTACAAATGTTTCAATGTTGCTCTGGACAACAAATAATTAACAGAACATATTAATGCTGAGGCTGATAGATAATTTGAACATTTCATAATTTAAATATTTTTTGTTTCTTTACCACATATAACACATATTTGATACTTAAAACCATTATCATTTTCGCATTACAGAAGGGAACACGAAGCTCAATGTAGTCAATATCGAATACATAGCATACACATATGTTACGAAAAAGTTGATTTTCATCTATGATTTAAAATAAAATCCAATGTACTTATTCATCTCGAAATTCCATTACTTATTCCGCGTCGCAATGCCGTCAATGTCAAATTGCAGAATAAGTTTGATTTCCGATCGATTCTTGCTCAAATCGAGTCGATCGGATTGCAGAAGGAAAAAATGAAAAATGGAAATTGGTTGATGCAGAAACTAAAATTAAAATCATCTTATGTAAGTTTTTAAACCAGCTATAGCTGTAACATACAGTAGGGTACTAGTCTGTCATATTCTAATTTGTCCCGCCAGCTTGGCCCGTGTTTCTCTAATAACGGCAAGAGCAAAACCAGATTGTATCTGTAGCGTCGATCGGCACGCCCCGGGAGCGGACTTATTGTGGACATAAATCACAACCAGTCACCGGAACTAAGCGTTACAATCTTGTACCAACATAGATAACAATCAAGCCGTGGTTTCAGTTCTAATAAAGCCTCGCGAATGATTTATGCCCGCTAAACTTAACTCTTCCCCGGGCCGCACTCTCGATGGTGAGTGCGTAAGGTTTCGATGTAAATCTTGGACGTGTTCCAGCGGTATGCGGACGAGTGAAGGCTTACCCGGGGAAGTCCCTAATTTGATTTATGGGATGGGCGAATTTGAATTTCATCCTCCCTTCCTCCACACAACACCGGGGATGCCAGGAAAGGAACTGGATGCTGAGGTGAGTCAGATTTTTGAGGTTTTGCCCGACAGCATCGCCGCCAAAGTGTAGCTAAATAGTTCAGCACGTGCTTTCCATTCCCCGGAGGCGCTTGTTCCCCTCTTCAATTCCGCAGCTCACTCACTCGGCGGCATTCACCTGAGAATTAATTTCCATACGCAAAATCTAAATAAATTTTATGTCCAAGCACCGAAACAGCTGCTGCTCCGGACATCATTATCATATTTTAGAAAGATATGAACTGATGTGGCTCGGCGGCGTTCTGATATTTTGCATTATTTTTCCTCCGCGCCAACACACAATTTATTCAAATTTTTATCTCCCGTACATATGCCCGATTTTTTCCTTTGTATTCTTAGTCGCCGTTCCCTACCTTGCATTTGGTCCATTGCCGGCTCTCGGTTCCCCGGCAAGCTGCTTGATGATGCAACACATTGTGGAACATGAATTTTTATTCATGAACCATTGTGAGGGGAAGTCGTCTTCGCAGGACCAGAGCCCCGGTCCCGGCCTCGGCAAGCGACCGTTTGTTCCACCGTCGAGTGGGCGAAGAAAATGAATCTAATTATTTTATTTCGTTTTTCTCCCGAAGCTTATCACTATTAAAATTTAAGAGGATTGTCCCTTCGGGAGAGCAGAGGAGGGGCAGAAAAAAAAGCAGTAAGTACAAGTATCACTCCCCGATGTCACAACATTTTTCTTTTCAATTCCGCAACTGACCTGATCGATATCAGCTGCCGCTCGGTTCCGGTTCATTCGTTCTGAAATAACTGCGGGGCTTTGGAAGTACTTAAACATCGTAATAAAGTACGTGGAAACAAAATGTGGAAGTTAGAGAAAGAAGTGTCTAATCAGATTATAAAATTCCCCATCTTTTGGTGAAGCAACGTAAACACCGTTTGGTAAGAAGTGGTGTTGGAAAATATTTTTCTCGTTGCAATTATTTGTATGTTAAATTCACTAAAACACAACACAGAAGATGATTCCAAATTACTACTTCCAGGAATTAATCCTCCCGATTCCGGCGAGAACACTGTCTGCGGCCCGTTTTATCAGCATCTTAAATCCTTTACTCAAGACACCCATCGAGCACAAATAATCCGCTCTTAACATACATTAAAGCAACATTTACATACTGCTCAATCTTTGCCTTCGGAAGGAACGCATTTCTTCCGAAAGCGCTTCCATATGCTAATACTTTTATCGCACCTCCGCTCACGGCCCATCTTCTCGCCCCGGCGGAAGATTACCCCG
Source organism: Toxorhynchites rutilus septentrionalis (assembly GCF_029784135.1). Taxonomy (NCBI): domain Eukaryota; kingdom Metazoa; phylum Arthropoda; class Insecta; order Diptera; family Culicidae; genus Toxorhynchites; species Toxorhynchites rutilus. The sequence goes on along the minus strand of NC_073744.1, from coordinate 182,250,427 downwards.
GTTCTAAGTCATTCGCCGAGATATTCACTTAAATACTTTCATTACACTCAAGCCCCGAAAATATGTTTGCCATTCACATTCACTTTTCATCTCCTACTGCCTCGGTTTCCACTCAGGGCGAAGATTTCCTCATTGTTTTTCAGAGGAAAGAGAGAGAGAGATGAAGGACGAGTGGCACATTTTCACATGTGTGTGTCTTAGCGCCGAAAGTGAGTCCCCCGCCCCCTCATTGTCACCCCCAACCAGAGATGGTTTATCTCACTGGAAGCCACCTCTCCCATCGTCATTGGCCTGGTTTTAGTCCTGAAGTCCTTTTTTCTTTCTTTCTCATCTCGGTGGTGGGAAGGAGAATGGAAAAATGTCCACACCAGGGTGGGTAATGTGACACCTGACACACACGTGCCGATCTTCTTCGAAAGGAAGCCTCGAGGTGTTGTTGGTTTGTGTGTTTGGGTCGGGTGACGAAAGCAGCACTTTCCAAATGACCACGACCTCGACGAGTTATTTATGGCCCGGTGTGAAGTGAGCGAAAAATTTCGAGGATCCAGGTGATGCACGTGTCATCGAGGAGATGTCCTCATCTCATGAAAAATTAGACACACTTTATAAGGACTGGTCGATGGATTCAGTTTCTTTTGAATTGATACAATAGGCTGTTAAAACTTGAAACATAGACATAAATAGACGCTAGTTGGTGTTCGAAAGATAAGATTTTGTTCTAAATACAGTTCACGAGCGAATGTTCCTGGTTGACCAAGCTTTACATACGATCTATTGCGTTCTAAATTGTTGTAGCGACTCTATTTTTCGTCCCCGGTGACGAGTCAATGCAAAAAAGACTTCTTCGTGTCAAACCCAATTCATCGCCTTCAAACTTTTTCGGTTGACCCAGACGCTTTTTTGTTTTCAACACTAAAATTACCACTTCTAAATCGTCCAAACCATTCCCTACAAAATTTATCCCATGATACAGAATCACCAAAAACTTCCACAAGCATTCGATGCGTGTCATCTGTACTTTTCTACCAATTGATACAGAAAATCATAACTCTCGGCAAATGGTGCTCATTTGCAACGAAACTCGAAATTTTCAACACAGTAAAATTGAGCTTGTTGTGCAAAACTCAACGACTTATTTGGTTGACAGATTTCGAAACTTCGCGATTCAGCAAAACTCAGCTGTCCCTATCTCGTGGAAACGGAACGAATTAAGATGCACACCCAAAAAAATAGCTAAAATGACTCAAATGAACGTAAAAAAAAATTAATGGACCGAATTTCGCTCAACGAAGCACTGCTGATTCGCAACAAAATTAACCCATTTTTGAATCATATGGTACCTGGCGATGGAAAGTGAGTTACGACAACGTCTAGCTAAAACGGCCTTCTCCTTCTCCTTCTCCTTCTCCTTCTCCTTCTCCTTCTCCTTCTCCTTCTCCTTCTCCTTCTCCTTCTCCTTCTCCTTCTCCTTCTCCTTCTCCTTCTCCTTCTCCTTCTCCTTCTCCTTCTCCTTCTCCTTCTCCTTCTCCTTCTCCTTCTCCTTCTCCTTCTCCTTCTCCTTCTCCTTCTCCTTCTCCTTCTCCTTCTCCTTCTCCTTCTCCTTCTCCTTCTCCTTCTCCATAGCATCCTAAATTTCGTACTTGGTTTCTTTTTATTTTTGTAGTTTTGTAGTTTTGTAGTTTTGTAGTTTTGTAGTTTTGTAGTTTTGTAGTTTTGTAGTTTTGTAGTTTTGTAGTTTTGTAGTTTTGTAGTTTTGTAGTTTTGTAGTTTTGTAGTTTTGTAGTTTTGTAGTTTTGTAGTTTTGTAGTTTTGTAGTTTTGTAGTTTTGTAGTTTTGTAGTTTTGTAGTTTTGTAGTTTTGTAGTTTTGTAGTTTTGTAGTTTTGTAGTTTTGTAGTTTTGTAGTTTTGTAGTTTTGTAGTTTTGTAGTTTTGTAGTTTTGTAGTTTTGTAGTTTTGTAGTTTTTTTTTTTTTTTTTTTTTATCTTCGCTTATTTTTCGTCGGCCTATTTCCGCCACTTTAGTGCCAATCACCGACATCAGGGAGGCGACTCCACCTGTTCCTACCTATCAGACTCAACAACTCATGAGCCGGGCCAACTTCTTTTACTTCCGCTCCGAAGGAAGACGTAACCAGAGATTTTTCGCCTCAGAATATCCCAACGACGCCAGCTGGGATTGAACCCAGGCCGATCGGATTGTGAGGCTGTTACGCTAACCATACAACCACTGGCGCCGTCGTTTTGTAGTTTTGTAGTTTTGTAGTTTTGTAGTTTTGTAGTTTTGTAGTTTTGTAGTTTTGTAGTTTTGTAGTTTTGTAGTTTTGTAGTTTTGTAGTTTTGTAGTTTTGTAGTTTTGTTGTTTTGTAGTTTTGTAGTTTTGTAGTTTTGTAGTTTTGTAGTTTTGTAGTTTTGTAGTTTTGTAGTTTTGTAGTTTTGTAGTTTTGTAGTTTTGTAGTTTTGTAGTTTTGTAGTTTTGTAGTTTTGTAGTTTTGTAGTTTTGTAGTTTTGTAGTTTTGTAGTTTTGTAGTTTTGTAGTTTTGTAGTTTTGTAGTTTTGTAGTTTTGTAGTTTTGTAGTTTTGTAGTTTTGTAGTTTTGTAGTTTTGTAGTTTTGTAGTTTTGTAGTTTTGTAGTTTTGTAGTTTTGTAGTTTTGTAGTTTTGTAGTTTTGTAGTTTTGTAGTTTTGTAGTTTTGTAGTTTTGTAGTTTTGTAGTTTTGTAGTTTTGTAGTTTTGTAGTTTTGTAGTTTTGTAGTTTTGTTGTTTTGTTGTTTTGTTGTTTTGTTGTTTTGTAGTTTTGTAGTTTTGTAGTTTTGTAGTTTTGTAGTTTTGTAGTTTTGTAGTTTTGTAGTTTTGTAGTTTTGTAGTTTTGTAGTTTTGTAGTTTTGTAGTTTTGTAGTTTTGTTGTTTTGTTGTTTTGTTGTTTTGTAGTTTTGTAGTTTTGTAGTTTTGTAGTTTTGTAGTTTTGTAGTTTTGTAGTTTTGTAGTTTTGTAGTTTTGTAGTTTTGTAGTTTTGTAGTTTTGTAGTTTTGTAGTTTTGTAGTTTTGTAGTTTTGTAGTTTTGTAGTTTTGTAGTTTTGTAGTTTTGTAGTTTTGTAGTTTTGTAGTTTTGTAGTTTTGTAGTTTTGTAGTTTTGTAGTTTTGTAGTTTTGTAGTTTTGTAGTTTTGTAGTTTTGTAGTTTTGTAGTTTTGTAGTTTTGTAGTTTTGTAGTTTTGTAGTTTTGTAGTTTTGTAGTTTTGTAGTTTTGTAGTTTTGTAGTTTTGTAGTTTTGTAGTTTTGTAGTTTTGTAGTTTTGTAGTTTTGTAGTTTTGTAGTTTTGTAGTTTTGTAGTTTTGTAGTTTTGTAGTTTTGTAGTTTTGTAGTTTTGTAGTTTTGTAGTTTTGTAGTTTTGTAGTTTTGTAGTTTTGTAATTTTGTAGTTTTGTAGTTTTGTAGTTTTGTAGTTTTGTAGTTTTGTAATTTTGTAGTTTTGTAGTTTTGTTGTTTTGTAGTTTTGTAGTTTTGTAGTTTTGTAATTTTGTAGTTTTGTAGTTTTGTAGTTTTGTAGTTTTGTAGTTTTGTAATTTTGTAGTTTTGTAGTTTTGTAGTTTTGTAGTTTTGTAGTTTTGTAGTTTTGTAGTTTTGTAGTTTTGTAGTTTTGTAGTTTTGTAGTTTGTAGTTTTGTAGTTTTGTAGTTTTGCAGTTTTGTAGTTTTGTAGTTTTGTAGTTTTGTAGTTTTGTAATTTTGTAGTTTTGTAGTTTTGTAGTTTTGTAGTTTTGTAGTTTTATAGTTTTGTAGTTTTGTAGTTTTGTAGTTTTGTAGTTTTGTAGTTTTGCAGTTTTGTAGTTTTGTAGTTTTGTAGTTTTGTAGTTTTGTAATTTTGTAGTTTTGTAGTTTTGTAGTTTTGTAGTTTTGTAGTTTTATAGTTTTGTAGTTTTGTAGTTTTGTAGTTTTGTAGTTTTGTAGTTTTGTATTTCTGTAAAATTGTGGTGGATTTTGATCTAGAAGTGTTGACATAGTTGACGTAAGATTACGTAAGGTTATTTGTTGCATATTGATTGTGGATACGTTTGGAAAATTTCGTTGTTAATCTCTTTGATAATGATTTACCCTGATAAGGACGTTCAGTTTGATGGCCGGGTATTATTTGCTCATGCGATCGATGGCAGAAGCATGGTGATTAGTCGTTGAATGATGCATATCACTATAAAATATAAAACATTACGAAGTGGAATGAGATTTTCTGAAACCCACCCTCTGTGACTCTAAACGTGATGGCTCCTGTGTTACGTATGAATAAAATAATGGATAGTATGTGAGATGAATGGATTCCATTTTCGCTCGAAACCAACGGAACACGCGCGAAAGCAAATTTCGATTGGACTAAATACAATTACTACGAATTCATGGCAAAATGTATGGAAATCACTTTTTTTTGCATTATCCTCCACTTTTCCAATTCCTCATCATATAAGCCTTCCTTGAGCAAGTTTAACCCAACAAAATAGACAGCTCAAATCGGACGATCTGTTCTCGCCAGGAAATTCGATCCGCTATGATAGTCAATAAAAACACTTTAGCTGCTGCTTCTGGTGTAGCTCGTATAGTTATTTTGCTTTTGGTTTGTGGTAAAAACTGCTTCACGATTCGAAATATACTGAATTCTTCTCGCTATTAGGCCGCTCAATTTATTCAAAGACAAAGACTGAAGACTGTACACCTAGCGATGTATTCTCTCGATTGAATATATGAGTTGGCGAATCTTGAATCCTCTAGCATCAACAACTTAAACTAAACCACTGGTCTTCAGAAACATGTGATATGTGTGACGCAATTCAGCAGAAAATCAAGCACCTACGCATATTTCATTGCTTTTGGTCAATTAACCAATCAGAACGCGGGATTTTAGTTTAGATGATGCTTGACATTTCTGAATTGTTCGATAGTTGTTTTCATAAAATATATATTTTTATTCGATGGAATAATTTGTTATGGAGGGCTCGAATCGATTGATGCAAAAATTTCGTAAATCGAATAGAAAATGACAAGGCTATAAGCGTTCGAAATTGGACAATTTTCGCGATGCGGCCGATTTCCGTTTTTCAATTTACATCTCCAATATATTTTCGAAAGGCGTAATCCTACATCAAAAACAAAGTTCAATCATCTATATTCTGGAACACGATCGGATTTGAAACTTCGCAATCCCATCGAGATCGGCTTTTGCATTCTGCAATTCAATCGAGATTCAAAAACAATCAACATACGTTCAAAAGGGCAACATCGTCTTGACCAAAAACCAACATAATTCAACGTAAGTATTCGTGAAGCTATTCACCCTTTTCTATATTAACAGGCCCAAATATAGTTTTTAAATTGTTGAAATTTGAATGAAAATTATTACATGATATTGTTTAAATACTTTGAACGCTTAGTTCTCACCTTCACTTCACTATATTTCTATATTTTTCCTAGCATTTCCGCTGTACATCGTATCGTAAACATCAATCGTATTAAATCATTATCAGATACAAGTTTTGTTCACGATTTTTCCATCACTTGTACAAAATGTGCTACTATATCGCATAGAATAGATGTTTGATACGAAGAAGTTAATTTTTATTTATAATATTTATTTAGCAAGTGTGTTTATTTCATTCGAAAATCCATTATCATTTTTGCTTCAGAGAAATGCGACACGAAACACAATGTCGTCAATGTCGAATTGCTTGACAAGGGCTCACTTCTGCACAACCTGATTGAATATGACACGATCGGATTACAGAATGCTAATTTCAAGTTCGATTATATTTCGAAATTGGGGTGAATAACTCAAAAAGTATACCAAAACCATTTCTGCCGATCAACGAATCGAAATTATTTTATTTATCATAATTTCGATTTCAAAACTAAACACCAGTAAACTTTCGAATTAAAGACGGACAGAGGTGTTCTGAGTGTGATTTTAGTGGCAATATGTTTATCAGTCAAAGTTAACAGCAAATTAAATATACGTAAAAAAAACCACCAGACAGGTGGCTAGTGAGTACGTGATAATAATCCACACCTTATACTGTGTGATTCAACAAGGCAGCACTTTTACGACCGATAAAACTCAAAATGGCAACCCGAAAAGACATTCCATAAGCCGACCATTTATTGCAATCGTCTGCAGCCATAAAGCAAACGGTAATTAGTCAAGTATTAACCATCTTCAAATGTGGGGGCGGATATGGTGGAAGCTCCCACCGTAATCAATTTTCCTCCCAGTTAATGGCCAAAGACCGTATCTATCATCTTTGCGGCGGCCATTACAAAGCCATAGTGACGAGAGCTCGAGACCAGCTTCTATCAATTCGCCAATTTAATGACGTGCGTGTCGTCACAAATTGGCACCAATTTAAAAGCCTTCCGCCTTCCGCCTTCCCGGTTCGTCAATTGCCTTGCCATTCGACACAGAGGAAGAATGAATGATGACAAGTCGTCATCGTTAAAATGGCACAACAAGCTCATCAACACGCCTCCCGTTGCTGCACCCAATCTGTCGGATTAGCTTCTCCATCCCGGGGAAAGGGGGATTTTAGAAGCAGCGGTTTTAAAACTATTATAAATTCGGTTGATGGCCTGTTGACAGACGACGAGACTCCGATGTTCAACAGGTGCGCTGATGAAGTCTCTGCTATTGAAAAGGCTCCGCTTGGAATGGTTGGCAATCCGTTTTGTTTGCATGTTCAGATTTTTTTGCCCCCTGTCGCCGTTGACATCATCACCCGGGAAGAATTGCATAATGACGGAACGAGAGTCCTTTCAGTGAGCGGCTCTTGTTTACGGACCTGACACTCGCCGATAGTAAAAAGGGGGGAATAGAATAGCATCCCCGAGCAAACAGGAAGACCGGGATGGCTCGTTCGCTGCTTCTCTGCGGTTCCCCGAATGTCACGGACGATACGGCGAATGCTTACATGCCAATCAGTGCATGGTGTGACACCCGTATGACGCTTTGTATCCTATTGAACGGTCTTCGGTAGCGATAGAGGTGGACCGAAGGCAACAAAAAAAAACACAAAACCCTTTTCATTCCGTCCAGAGATACATGGCCCTACAGGTGCCAATTAGACGGATTAAAAGATTTGTAGTCGAGGTGTGGAGGAGGAGGTTCGGAACAACGGTAATGTTTTCCATCGTATTCCGAACGATGTGATTCACGGATGCTGGAGGAACAATATGTTTGTTTTCCGGACACGGTGTCTAAAATATTCATTAGTTAGAGCCAATATTGTCATTCCCAATGGCGGCGCAACCCCACCGGGCAATTCTTCGGCCTGCGGTATGACAAACCGATTACAAATGCAGGTCAGCTCGGGATAACCTTTCAATCAATGGTTGATGTACCTGAGTGCCTCAACGGAGGCGACTATCGGAGTTGTCACAACAACCCCTCTCCGAGCCACGGGAAGAAAAGCGAGCCGTCTATTTACATAACAAATCCGACACGACACGGATTGAACCGGGACCGACCGATGGCTGTCACGCTTTCCTGATAACCTAATCAGGATGTGTCAATATGAAAAGGAAGCGAACCTCCTGGTCCACTCCGAAAGTCAGCAAACGTCAAAACCTGTGGTGGTTTAATCAAAATTTAAATAATTCACAATCGTCATATTTTTCGGGTTTGTGGGGAGGGGCTGAGGACGAGAGAGCAAATGGACCGCTTGGCACTTTCTTCCCCTAAGGAGACGAATTATTCGTCTTCGTCTTCGTTCGTAAAGGCATAAGAACCAATGTGGGGGATTATCCGAAGGGTTGAGTGATCGCCTTTGTTTCGTTTGACGCGCGGTGAAGGCGCGCTTTTTGACGGAAGAATTCTCCACACCGGACGAATGTTCCTTCCAGTCAGTGATGAAGAGCGTGGGAGGAAGGAGAACCGAATTTGAATATTTGATAACTCCTATTTACGACCGGATTCCACCGGTTGGACGAGGCCGGGGCTGAGATGTTAAGGGGTTTAAGCTCGATTCGAGTACAGTTCTTTTGTGATTTCGAGAGCAATCGGGCGAAATGTCTTTATGATCACTCGCAGGGAAAAGGGTGAAAAATTGAAGAGATGTTCATTAGAGCTATCAATGGAAATTGGATTAGGCTGATGAAGTTGTTCGGGATGAGAGATGAGGAATTTCATCCCATTTGTGGTATCAATTTATTCGGAAATTCAGTGTAAAATGATAAATAGAGTACATTTGACCAACGTTTAGGAAGCATTCGCGGAATCTACGGTAAACTTATTTCAATTCCATCAAAATTGTTTGCGTTATTTGCGTCAATGTTTATGAGAACCAAGTTAAAATTTTGAGAAAATTTTCAACATTGTTTTGAGCGCAAAATATTTTTTTCGATTTTCCAATTTAAACAAAGCATTTTCAATTTCATATTTTGCATCGCAAACCATGAAATGCGTTGAATCATATTTACTACTTTTACGACATTTTTACACTAAGCGATATGGATACTCCATAACAATCTTTTGCAACATAGAAAATCATATTAATTCCATAAATAGTTTAACAACACGTTGAGCCTCATGTCGATGCCTAGGGACGGACGCTGAGTTTTTCGTTAGTAATATGTTGATTACTGGGACTCACAGTGACAAAATTAGGAAATATAACCAAAGTTGTTTATTTTCGGATATTCTATGATATAGGACTACTTTCTAATTGAATTTTGTGACTATTTTCTTTTCACACAAAAAATATATTTGGGAGAGGGAACCGACACTGATATTGTGCAATTGCCTTTGACGCGGGTTGAATGGAAAGTGTAGCATGAACAGTCCGGGGCTCAGCGTGTAAAAATATCATTGGAATAAGAACTTAAAATTTCTCATAAATTTGTTCACCTAGCATGGCGTTTGGCTAACATAGGGGTGTATTTCAATGTTTCGGGTGGAAAAACTGAAAGATTTTGAACGTTGATATCTCTTCAATTAACACGTTGAGCCCAGCGTCGGTCCCTAGGGGACGACGATGAGCTTTTCGATAGGAAAGTGCTGACTGACTGGGACTGACAGTCATAAAAAAATAAAATAAAAATATATACGATTTGTTTTAGGATGTTTTACAAAATGTGACTACTTTCTAGACGAAATGCTGACTATTTTCTATTTATACAATAAATATCTCTGGGAACTGCGACCGACACCGATATTGTGCAAACGCTTTTGATGCGCGCTGTATGGAAAGCACAGCAAGAAAAAAATCGAGGCTTAACGTGTTAATGGGTGGATTTTGATTCCAAATATCTCATCACAAGGTACAGGTAAACTTCGATATAACGTACATTTCACTTTCAAAATTGTACGTTGTATCGAATTGTTCGTTATATCGAAGCATAATAAAGTACTCACAAACGTAGTCTATAATACATTATTGTGTTGCTGTTTTAGTAAAGTTAATGAATAACTTCAATCAGAAGACGAAGCCAGCCTTTCTCATGATGTTTCCCTTCGTACTGTTGATTAAAGTATGATTCATTTAGAATCCGGAATCACAAAACCACCTGTATTTCGGGATTGATTGAAGGTACAAAACTTGTTTTAGCATCACAATACAGGTAATTCATTGTTCTATTAGGAAAAAAATATTGAAAAAAAACATTCCTTTACAATTTGGAAATGTGTACGTTATATCGAGGTAAAATGTACGTTATATCGAGTAACGTTATATCGAGGGTACGTTATAACGAGGGTACGTTATATCGAAGATTCCCTGTACACAAATTAGGAGAAAATACCGCCACCTATGTTTGTGTCCGAGACACATATTGTGGAAATATTGGAATTTTAAGAGAAATAATTTGATGGTTTCGGTTTTTTTGTATCATATAGACTATGAACTTTATAGTTCATTCGTCTCTAGCCTTGAGAAAAGGTCTTTTGAATAACTTAGAGCTAGAAAGTTCATTCGCCTCTAGTATCTGAAATGACGATTTTCCCAGGCTCCTCAGCTTAGAAGTATGTGTTAGGAAAACATATTTCAGTCTGCACAAAGACAAGCGATTACAGAATTACTCACAGCTTGCTTATATTGGGTTGGGGAAAAAGAAATGTCCTATATTATCAATATATGGCAACACTTAAACATATCTTGTGTTGTACTTATCGCATCGGGTCATACTATACGGCTATTTAAAGACGACAATCTGTGCTACAAGTGTCGTTTTGACAGTATTGTGATTGTCCTTTTCAGACTCAAACGGAACGAACTCGACCCATTTTTGAAGAAGATGATGACTGGTGATGAAAAGTGGATCACGTACGACAACCTAAAGTGAAAAAAGTCGTGGTCGAAGCGCGGTGAGCCGACCCAAACCATCGCCAAGCCCGGATTGACGGCCAGGAAGGTTTTGCTGTGTGTTTGGTGGGATTGGAAGGGAATCATCCACTATGAGCTGCTTAACTATGGCCAGCCCCTCAACTCGGTTCTCTACTGTGAGCAGCTTGACCGTTTGAAGCAGGCGATTGACCAGAAGCGGACAGAAATGATCAATAGGAATGGTGTTGTTTTCCACCAGAAGCTACGGGAGCTCGGATGGGATGTCCTATTGCACCCTCCGTATAGTTCGGACCTGGCTCCAAGTGATTATCATCTCATCCGGTTCATGCAAAATGCTCTTGGTGATACTAAGTTGGCCTCAAAAGAGACTTGCGAAAACTGGCTGTCTGAGTTTTTTGCAAATAAGGGGGGGGGGGGGGGGGTGAGGTGCTGGTTTTTATAAGGGGGGATAATGAAGTTGCCTTCTAAATGGCAAACAAGTTTGCGAACAAAACGGCGCATATTTGACTTAAATTGGATAATTTTAAGTGTGTTAAATAAAGCGTCGAATTTCGATCAGAAATTCCCTAAATTTGCAAAGCGGATTCCACAGGCACCTTTGTTTTGATATCCATATTAGGGAAATACATTTCGTTGGGGACAAAAATACCCCTGAAAATAAAGGGTTTGTCACATCAAATTGCATCACGGAAAAAAGCTGTAGAAATTTAATTTTTAGGAATTATATCTTCAGCTTTCGCTTATAATCAGATAAGAGTGTATAGATCACGTTGGCCATGCTTCACTGTCAATTTTTCGTAAATTTGGAAAAATGTCGTCGAACGAAAAAGAGCGTCGTGAATTAATCCTGTGCATTCATTTCGAGAATCCGGAGTTGTCACATCGGGACATCGGTAAGATGCTGGGAATCGTCCAATCCACGGTCAGCAGAGTACTAAAACGATACTTCGAGAACCTAACCATCGACCGGAAGGTGAAGAACGGCAAAAATGGATGCTCCGTCAGTGAAAAAGATCACAAGCGCGTAGTTAGGCAGTCTAGACGTGATCCGAGAAGTTCGGTCCGGGATGTCGCCAATAAGCTGAATTTGTCAAGTTCATTCGTCCAGCGGACCAAGCAGTGGGAGGGCCTGCGTACATACAAGGTTCAGAAGGTTCCTAACCGCGACGAAAGGCAAAACATGGTGGGGAAGACGCGAGCCCGGAAGCTGTACACCGAAATGCTGACGAAGCCGCATTGCCTGGTAATGGACGACGAAACCTACGTCAAAGTGGACTTTCGTCAGCTCCCGGGCATGTTGTTCTTCTCCGCAAAGGACAAATTCAGCGTTCCGGAGGAGATTCGCAAGCAGAAAATATCCAAGTTTGCCAAAAAGTACATGGTGTGGCAAGCGATCTGCTCTTGCGGAAAGCGGAGCGCCCCCTTCGTGATGACCGGCACGGTAAACGGGCAGGTTTACCTTAAGGAGTGCCTACAGAAGCGCTTACTACCACTATTGAAGCAGCACGACGGCCCGACCATCTTCTGGCCGGATCTCGCTTCGTGCCACTATTCAAAGGACGTGTTGGAGTGGTACGAAGCCAACGGGGTCACCTTCGCGCCAAAGGAAATGAACCCGCCCAACGCGCCGGAGTTTCGCCCAATAGAGAAATATTGGGCGATTATGAAGCAGGCCCTCCGGAAGAACCCAAAAGTTGTCAAATCGGAGGCGGACTTCAAGAGAAAATGGATTTCTGTTAAAAAAAATACAACCTGACGTTGTACAGAACCTTATGGACGGGGTAAAGAGGAAGGTGCGAGCCTACGGGCTTGGGCTCGAAGTATGAATAAAAAGAAAATGCCAAAAGTTGTTTAATAGTTTTTATTTTACTGTCTAAAATTTTCAAAAGGATCGGTCTACTGGGCGAATTTCTACAGCGTTTTTTCCGTGATGCAATTTGATGTGACACACCCTTTACCCGGAAACTACTGTAGATAAGCTCGTGGCTGCGATTTCGGAGGCATGAGAAAATATCGAGAATTCGGTTGTGCAAAATTTGGTAAACAGTATGCCGAACCGAACTTTGTCATGCAATTGATCGAAACGGTGAGGTAAATGATTATTAAAATCTGAAAATTGGTGATCATGATCTTTTTGTTTGAGTGAAAAGTGTGGTCTTATAGCAACTGAGCATTTTCGGCTAGTTCGTCACTCAGAAACGGCTTTACCTCCATTCAAAAGAAAGAATATAGGGAGTGAGAATTAAATTTGTGACATTTAGCGTGTGAGGTACGGGTGTTAATCACTATACCGGAGGCAATCTGGCGTAGTGGTAACATCCATACCTCTCACGCTCAAGATCACGAGTTCAATTCTCACTCCCGATATTCTTCCAAAAAAGGAAGAAAAAGTGACGAACCAGCCAAAAGTGTTGAAAATCACTATAATACAGAAAAAAAAAATCACTATACCAGATCGTATCCACAGCATCTCGAAATGTGTTTCCCTAACATGGAGGACTACTAAAGAAGACATCGTGTCGTTATCGCCATCGCCGGTCCAAGAAAGCTGCGAGGTATTTCGATGTGATTGCCCTTTTCAGAGCCATCAAATATTTGCAATAAAGCAAATAAACAAAAAAATGCACCATTTGTGGAAATTTTTAAATTTCTGAAGAATGTTTGTGAAGTTTTATGGGGACTCTGTACCATCGGATAGATTTTATAAGGAATGGTTTGGATGATCTGACCGTGGTGATTGTACAAGCAAATGGAACCAAATTAAGCATATGGAGGTTTTAGGGTGTAATAAATATTTATATGATGGTAAGACTCTCCCCCTCCCTCTCTAAGGGGGAGCTGCCATACAAATGAAACACAAATTACTGCATTACTCGAGAAATAATCAAGCAAATGAACCCAAATTTGGCATGTGGAAGTTTTAGGGTGTAATAAATATTTATATGATGGTAAGACTCTCCCCCTCCCTCTCTAAGGGGGAGCTGCCATACAAATGAAACACAAATTACTGCATTACTCGAAAAATAATCAAGCAAATGAACCCAAATTTGGCATGTGGAAGTTTTAGGGTGTAATAAATATTTATATGATGGTAAGACTCTCCCCCTCCCTCTCTAAGGGGGAGCTGCCATACAAATGAAACACAAATTACTGCATTACTAGAGAAATAATCAAGCAAATGAACCCAAATTTGGCATGTGGAGGTTTTAGGGTGTAATAAATATTTATATGATGGTAAGACTCTCCCCCTCCCTCTCTAAGGGGGAGCTGCCATACAAATGAAACACAAATTACTGCATTACTCGAGAAATAATCAAGCAAATGAACCCAAATTTGGCATGTGGAAGTTTTAGGGTGTAATAAATATTTATATGATGGTAAGACTCTCCCCCTCCCTCTCTAAGGGGGAGCTGCCATACAAATTAAACACAAATTTATGCATTACTCGCGAATTAATTAAGCAAATGAAACCAAATTTGGCATGTGGAGGTTTTAGGGTGTAATAAATATTTATATAATGGTAAGACTCTCCCCCTCCCTCTCTAAGGGGGAGCTGTCATACAAATGAAACACAAATTACTGCATTACTCGCGAATTAATCAAGCAAATGAAACCAAATTTGGCATGTGGAGGTTTTAGGGTGTAATAAATATTTATATGATGGTAAGACTCTCCCCCTCCCTCTCTAAGGGGGAGCTGCCATACAAATGAAACACAAATTTCTGCATAACTCGAAAGCTAATCAAGCACAATTTGGGATGTGAGGGTTTTTGGGTATGAGTAATGTTTCTACAACGGTATGACACCCCTCTCTCCTCTGGAATGAAGAGGGGGTCTCATAAAAATATTACACATATTTCTATCAAAAATATTCCAGCCAAACATGACAATTGAAAATTTTCGGAAAACTCTGAAGGAAAAAGGGAAAATTCGGAAAATTAAATTCCCATATGTTCTACTATTACATAGTGACGAGTGCTGTTAGTTCAGTTGATGTTTGCGCTAGCGAAATTGATCTTTGTTCGAAACTGAAAATGGATTTTAATGTGATGAAACGCACTCCTATATCTTCTTCTATCTATACCAAAAAAAAGGATCGCCAGATGTGTTGATAAGAGCAGAACTCGAGGAAGGAATTGTCCGATTTAGGGCTGTCTTTATTCTATCATATTTTCTGTATAAAACATTTATTCCATGTAACGGAGAAACATGTTATTTTACAAGTGGTTGAAAAATCTTGAACGAGAACTGTGTCTGAAAATAATCTGATATTATAATGATGAGTTTTGTTAGAAATAATAGGAATTTTATAGTAAAAAATAAAGTCAATGGAGACGAATAGAAGAGAAATCAATGAACAGTTCTGCGATTGGACCCATGAACTTGCTCATAGTAAGAAAACGTGAATGTTTGTGTTTGAAGGTATTGATAACAAAAACCAAATTTTTGACGGGACGAAGTTTGTCGGGTGATATCGCTAGGATACCGATTACCATATGTTTAAGGGGGTATTCTAGTGTATTTTTCGAGCTCCGTAGAAACAAATCAAAGAATATGTTTACTATCCATTATATAATTATTTGTTCATATATCTTTTAACAATAAAACAAAAATTGAACGGAGGAAAAATATTCATAACCAGAATAGCTGAGAGTTGATGAAGTGAGAGGGTTCAAAAAAAAGTTGTGCTATGACGTACACGATCCCAGCCCTTCTGGTTATCTAAACCAAAAAATCAAACAGATTCTGAATCAGTAAAGATCCCGCTGTCGCATGAACCTCGGACAAGTCAAAACATCTTTTTTCGACAAAATTGCGGCCGTTTGAAAAACAAAATGCTGTTTAAAATGCTTTTTCTTGCGTTTCCCGATTCTTTAAAAATAGCTGAATTTTAACAATATTATTTTTTTAGAGGTTCATGCGATAGAGAGATGTCTGCAGATTGTATTCATATAAATTCGACATAAATCGGCTCAGTAGAACTTGAGATATCGTGTACGCCAGTTTGAAAAAACTAGTTTTGAGAAAAACGCGTTTAAAGTTCATTGTTATGGCCGTACTAGGTTAGATACCGCATAACTAAAATGGCTCTAACTCGGTAAATGATAGGATTTTCGATATGTCCTTTCTAGGGTATGTTCTTGAATGCCTAAACTACAGAAATATGAAGGAAAAAAAATTCATACGAGGGTCACTATTTATATTTCGGGAATTGGCAACATGTGAGTCCATCTGACGGTTCCATGGTAAAGTTTGACATTTTTGACGATATACGTACTCAGAACATTTTGTCATACGGACGCTATTTGTTTATTTTATATTTAGTTGAAAGTTTGGTCTCGGCAAAAAAATGGAACTGAATCGTGAACATTTTCGTGCGATGATTTTTTACGACTTTCGACGTGGATTATCACAACAAGAGTGCGTCAATCAACTTAATTGGACTTTTGGCGATGAAGCTCCATCAAAAACCACTGTGTATCGCTGGTATAGTGAATTCAATCGTGGTCGTAGTTCGCTGTCCGACGAGTTTCGTGAAGGTCGTCCAAAATCGACTGTAGTGCCAGAAAACATCGATGCTGTGCACGAAATGATTAAGCAAGATCGTCATGTAACCTATTGTGAGATGGAGGCATCCCTAAGCATTAGTTCCACCAGCATATATGCGATTTTACATGAACACTTAGTTGTGCGAAAATTATGTTCACGATGGATCCCACATAATTTGACAATCGCTCAAAAAAAGGCTCGTGTCGATTGGAATAAATGCTTTGAAAATTGGTTTAAGCGCATGCAAAAGTGTATCGATCATCGTGGCGAGTACTTTGAAAAACAATAAAAATATATTCGCAGCTTAACTATTTGTTTTTGTTCCTATTCCCGAAATATAAATAGTGACCCTCGTATAACCTCAAATTTGAACCCCAATCCCCTATTTTTAATCGCGATTTTAGTATGTCTGTATGAACAATATTCAAATAATTTAACCATCGTTCATTTTTAAAACAGAACGAATTTACGTTGTTCAATGACAGATGGCACAATGCCCGCTTCGTTGAACTTTCATCCACACATGCACAAGTAACCTTAATTCGTCTAAAGCCAGAAGTATCTCCGGCAAGCTGGAAGCTTTTTTGAATGAGCGCAATGAATTACTATAATTCTTGCAATCACATTTGGTCGAATTGCAAAATGACAATCACGTCGTTATTATCAATCCTGATAAAACACTAGATGTCTTATTCTTGTTAGGAAATAAGCTGAGCGTTTATCAACTTTCATTGAGCGGATTGCCTCTATTGAGCTGAGACTGAATTTTATTTTTTCAGACAGTCTCAGCTCAATAGAGGCAATCCGCTCAATGAAAGTTGATAAACGCTCATCTTATTTCCTAACAAGAATAAGACATCTATTGAGTGTTTGGGTCGAAAAATTATTCAAGATTACCTTAGCATGGGTTCCCTCTCATTGCTCGATTCCGGGGAATGAGAAAGCGGACTCGCTAGCTAAGGTGGGCGCTTTAGAAGGCACTCTTTTTGAAAGGCAAATTGCTTATAATGAATTTTTCCACATTCCTATACGCTCGTAAGTTGGCAGCGCATGTGGAGTGAAGATGAGTTCGGTCGTTGGTTACACACGATTATCCCTAAGGTCTCGACGAGTGCATGGTTCAAGGGATTGAATGTAGGTCGTGATTTCATTCGCGTGATATCTCGGCTTATGTCCAATCACTACAACCTAAACGCGCATCTCTATCGCATTGGGCTCGCAGCAAACAATCTTTGTGATTGTGGCGATGGCTACCACGACATCGAGCATGTTGTCTGGTCGTGTATCCGGTTCCATGCTGCTCGCTCTCAGCTCTCTAGAGCACTGAGAGCACAAGGCAGACAATCGGATATCCCCGTCCGGGATATCTTAGGTAGCCGTGATCCTGATCTTCTGCTTCATCTATACCTGTTCCGCAGAAACGCCGATGTCAACGTTTAATGATGTTTCCTTCGTTGTGTCCCCGTTTCATATCCCTCCTATCCGATCGATAAACTTTTACTTAGTCGCGGCAATACATACACACACTCTTTACAGATGCACGGGCCGAAGGTTGTGCAGTCCACTGATGATTCAACAAGAGCCAAAGATTGTACCGCTCATGACAACTCTACACGAGATGATGATTGCGCCGGCTAGTGACCATTCTATCTTGGATTCCTCGAGTCGAGAAAGACGCACCACGCTAGATATGGGGTACAGACTAGGGGGGCGTTGCTGATTAATGGTCAGCTGCATCCCAATAGGAAGTATCCCGTATCAGGCAAACGTACAGAGCATCGAAGACTGCAACATACCAATTATGAGAACACTTGTAATACTAACCTCGAGCCAACCGCGAGTAATCGGTTACATATTACTAACATAGTTGTAAGACAAAAATTGTCAAAATATTGGACTCCCGGCCCCGTCAGGCTAACGCCACATGTGCCTTAATAAAAAATATATTCTGGGAAAAAAAAAAAAAAAAAACACTAGCTGGAGAGTACGTGGGTAGGTTCAATGCGCAATGCAAGACGGTGCTGGAATCGTGATAGTCGACTGCACTGTGACGCGAGAAATAATGTTTCAAAGAAAAAACAATAATCTGGAATTCATCGTTGACACACTCTCGCTATGTTCTGAAATTTCTATGCCGAACAATACGCCTCGAATATATTCTTAGTGACAGGCTCTAGGATATGTGTGACTACAGTGCAAGTTCCTCAGTGGTTCTGAAGGAGCAAGATGGGTATTGCGTAAACATTAAACAAACGAGACCCGGCCATAGATAATTAATTAATTATGAACATCGTTTCTCATTTTGAATTAATATTCATGAACATGCGGTTGAAGGAAACGAAACAAACAGAGGACTCGCTCAGTGTATTGTTATGTTTATCATATGATGATTCGACATGATCAAGAAACGCCATTCTAAGATGTAGTGAGCTGTCTCAAAAAGTTTTGACATGAACGCGAAAGTAGAAAGTGAACGACTGCGATTCTTACAACACAATCAACAAAAGCGGCGCGAGGAATAATACATTCACTTGCGAGACACTATCATGAGCAACGCCGGCACAGCCTTTGCTATAGTCAGACCAAAGCGCAAGCAAAAATGGTAATGGGTTCTCGGCTGAAACACACACGCTTCTAAAACAAACTAAGTATTCAAACGACATCGAATAATGATTTTCATTCAATTTTGAACAATTTAAAATTGTTTCCGGGTTCGCCAATCTGATAGAGAGTGAATTGAACCACAAAAACGGATGAATTATTTTGACGTTTGTTTTGCGACAAGGCGAACAGATTTAAGAGTACAAAAGTCGATTTCAATCGAATTGTAAAATCCGATCGCTCATGTATTCGTTATTTTTAATCGATCACATTTTATCATTTTATCATTTTATAGGTCTTCAAAACATTCAAACACACTTACAATACATCAGTTATGTTTTCTTTAACACCCAAAATTTGCACTAGAAACGAACAACGTTTGCCTGGTCAGCTGTTTGAGCTGATTAAATCAAACGAGCTGCTGCAAAATTTAGTTGTTCTACTGTATATCCGAACAAAAAGTGAACCTTTGAATGAGTTAAAAAATAGGATACCAAAAATTATAAGATGAGCACTTTTTTTATATTTAGAGCAGAAAATCAATATTTTCAGAAGAATTATAATTTTGTTTTTTTTTTTTTGGAACTATCGTTTTGCTTCATTAATTCATGGCAACAAAAAGGAAAAAAAAGTCAGAATACGAATTGAAAAATTGTTTTGAACGCAAACATATAATAAAAAATGAAATCGAAACTACGGAGTACTAAAGATATTAATAAAGGACTGAGATGAAGGTAAAAGTAAAACAAAAAAATTCTAGAAACAAAAATCTGACCAACAATTGAGGGTTGAAATAAAATGTTCCATAGGAAAAGTGGGATGAATACATACACAGTGTTTCAATGAAGTTTGAAAACTGGGAGTAAAAAAGAACTTCTGAACAACTTATTTTACTATTCGTTGATTTATCATTCAACGAAGTTTCCTCCAGCCTCTATATACTTTTTACATCGATTCAATAACGATTGAAATGCGTACCCTACCTCATTTTGAGAAAATGCATTCAACCGTTCGAATGATCCAAATGCTGTCAAGGAACGTCATTTTATTTATTTCCTAATTAGTGAAAAAAAAAAATCAAAAATCAGAAGAATACAGCGAATAATTTAGAACAACGATTTCAAGTCGTAAACTGACGCACGATCAGTTACTTGTGGCTCGGTGCATCATCGCGTTGAAAATCCGAGTTTTCTAGATGTTGATATTCGGGTTGAATTTGACTTTTTCGTCGGATTCGTTCGGATTCTCATCATCAAATGCTTCAAAACTTTGATATCATATAGCAGCAAGCCTTGGGAATAAGGTGACGTATATTTCAAATCATCACGAATAAAAACGTATTTTCCGTTCCTTTTTTTTTCTGTGATTTTCAGTTATATTCAAGACTATTTTTGACGGTATTTCGAAAGAAGCCGGGACGATATACTGAGAAGAAAGGAATTTTCTTGAAGTCGGAATTATTTTTCAAGTGTTTTTTTGGAGTGTGAAGTTGCCATTGGACCCGCTTCAAGGATTTTAGAAGTTCTCTATCATTCATCTAGATACATTTAAGATAAGTTTTCGTTTTATTTTTCTTTCACGCATACGTATACATATACATATACATACACATTTTTCATTTTATTATTATTTTTTTTAATTTTATCATTTAATATTTACGTCTTCTAAAGAATCTTCTCTCTCATTTTTACGACTCTTTCGACTCTTTTTTTTTTTTGAAAATGGAGGGTAATGAACCCTCCGATGCTGAAATGAGGGACTTAGACCCTCCTCCAGATGATTTTACGGTTTCTTCAGGAAAAAAACAAAAACAATCGCAGTCAAACTCTTCGTCTGTATCAAATAGTGACTCTGTTCCTCACTCTTCGACACAATCTCTGCCTAATTCTGCTCAACTTCCACGTATTAGATAATACCAGAACGCCCCGGCATCATCGAAAAACCGTTGGGTGGTATTTTTCCGTCCGAAAGGGAAACCTCTAAGAGTATCTCAAATTTGCAAAGACCTGACGTCTCAGGTGTCTTAGAAATGACGAAAGTCAATAAAGATAAACTTCGTGTTGTGCTCTCAAATTACAAAGACGCTAACGCGATAGTGAAAAACTCTCTGTTCACTAATGAATATAGAGTTTATATTCCGGCTCACATTGTTGAAATCGATGGTGTAGTTACGGAAAAATCTCTTCAACTTCAAGATTTTTTAAAAGCTAAGGGTATCTTCCACAATGCAAATATTCCACATGCTAAAGTTTTGGAGGTGAGATCTCTGAACTCTTTGAAATCTGAGGGTACAGAAAAAAAGTATTATCCTTCTGGCTCTTTTAGAATTTCCTTCGAAGGCACAGCACTTCCAAATTATGTGCTTATTGACAAACTTCGTCTTCCAGATCGGTTATATATTCCTAAAATAATGACTTGCTTAAATTGCAATCAGTTAGGTCACACTAAAACCTACTGTTGTAATAAAACGAAATGCTCAAAATGTGGAGACGACCATGACGAAGTCACTTGTAACAAAGATGTTGATAAATGTATTTTTTGTGGAGATGTTCCTCATACAATTAAGGATTGTCCGAAATACAAATTACGTTCGATGAAACTCAAGCAATCACTTAAGGATCGTTCTAATCGATCCTTCGCTGATATGCTCAAGGCAGCTTCACCTCAGGTACCCGAGGCTTCAGAAAATCCTTTCTCTGTTTTATCAGAGGATGATGATTCGGATTCTCAATTTGATCCAGTAATCACAGGAAGAGTCAGGAAGAGAAAAATTGCTTCTTCATCTAAGCCATCTAAAAAAAGAGGATTGATCTCTAATAATCCAGAATCTTCTAATTTTTCTGCTCCACCCAAGAATAACCCTCCTGATTGGAGATCTTCAAATTATGACGTTCATTTCCCTGAATTGTCAAGCCATTCTCAATTTACTTCTCAATCGGTTCCTGAATCCTCATCTTTTTCAGGAGGTATATCCTTTTCATCAATTGTTCAATGGATTCTTGATTTTTTCGGAATATCAGATTCAATGAAAGGTTTAATTTTTGCTTGGCTTCCTTCTATCAGCCAGATAGCTAAACAAATGACTTCAAAATGGCCCCTCCTGTCGTTCATTAATTTCGATGTCTAATTTATTGGATGAGCCAGGAAAATCCTCTATTTTGCAGTGGAATTGTAGAAGTATTCTTCCTAAACTTGATTCTTTCAATCAAATGCTCCATTTTTTGAATTGTGATGCGTTTGCTCTTTCTGAGACATGGCTTCGTTCGGACAATGTTTTAAACATCCATGATTTCAATATTATCCGTTTAGACCGCAATGATTCCTATGGAGGAGTTCTCATAGGTATTAGAAAATGCTACCCATTTTACAGGATTCCCCTGCCTTTAGTCACAGGAATTGAAATTCTTGCGTGTCAGGCACGTATCAAGGGTAAAGATTTATGCATTGCTTCTATTTATATTCCTCCAAGAACTATGCTTAATTATAGAAATCTTGTGAATATTGTTGAACTTTTACCGCAACCTAATCTTATTTTGGGAGATTTCAACTCTCATGGAATTGGATGGGGTGAGTCTTTTGATGATCGAAGGGCCAATTTGATTTATGATCTTTGTGAGGACTTCAACATGGCAATTTTGAATACAGGTGATGTAACAAGAATTGCTCCATCTTCAGGCCGCACTAGTTGCTTAGATTTGTCCCTGTGTTCTTCCTCTTTTTCTTTAGATTGTTATTGGAATGTCATCCAAGATCCACATGGAAGTGATCATTTGCCAATCACCGTTTCTATTTCGAATTATTCTGAATCGTCAGGAACTATGAATGTTCAGCATGATTTATCTATAAACATTGATTGGAAGAGATTCTCTTCAATTATTTCAGAATCGGTGGCATTAGTTCATGAGTTACCCCCGCTGGAAGAATATAATTATCTAACTGGTTTAATTCTTGACAGTGCTATTGATGCTCAGACGAAGCGCTTTCCTGGTAATTCGTTTCGTAGACGTCCTCCTAATCTATGGAGGGACCAAGAATGTACAAATCTCTATAAAGATAAATCGAATGCGTTCAAGGATTGGCGAAAATTGGGCACCCGTGAACGTTATGATAACTACATTTATCTGGAGCGTAAATTCAAAAGCTTCATTAAAGCTAAAAAGAGAGGCTATTGGCGTCATTTTGTAAATGGGCTTTCACGAGAGACTTCCTTGAGCACTCTTTGGAGAGTTGCCAGACAAATGAGAAATTCATCTCATTCAAATGAAGAAGTTGAATATTCAGAAAGGTGGATTTTTGACTTTGCCAAGATGATATGTCCAGACTCAGCCCCCGCACCTTCTCCCTTCTTAGAGGCATCTGATGATGTTGAGCCTCCGTTCAGTATGACTGATTTTTCTCTTGCTCTTCTTTCTTGCAACAACACGGCTCCAGGGTCAGATAGGATCAAATTTAATTTGTTGAAAAATCTACCTGATAATGCGAAGAGACGTTTGTTGAAACTGTTCAATGCTTTCCTTGAGCAGAATATTGTTCCGCATGAGTGGCGACAAATTAAAGTTATAGCTATTCTGAAACCTGGTAAACCTGCGTCTGATTATAATTCTTATAGACCAATTGCAATGCTATCTTGCATTCGCAAATTACTAGAAAAAATGATTCTCCATCGTTTAGACAGCTGGGTTGAATCTAATAATCTTCTCTCGCCTTCGCAGTTCGGGTTTCGTAGAGGCAAAGGAACCAATGATTGTCTTGTGCTTCTTTCATCAGAGGTTGACTTTGCCTTGTGTAGTAAGCAACAAATGGCATCAGTGTTCCTAGATATCAAAGGTGCGTTTGATTCTGTTTCCATTGAAGTTCTTTTTCAAAAACTTCGTCTAAATGGGTTTTCCCAGAAATTAAATAGTTTTCTGTTTAACCTAATGCGTGAAAAACATATGAGTTTTTCTCATGGTTCTTTGTCAGTTTTACGCATTAGCTACATGGGTCTTCCTCAAGGCTCATGTCTTAGTCCAATTCTTTACAACTTCTATGTAAATGATATTGATGTTTGTTTATCGGGAAATTGTACTTTGAGACAGTTTGCAGATGATTGTGTGGTATCGGTAATGGGCAAAGACAGCACCGATCTTCATAATCCTTTGCAAGATTCTCTTAACAATTTGGTTGATTGGGCCTGTAGATTGGGTATTGAATTTTCTACTGAGAAGACAGAGATGGTTGTATTCTCAAGAAAACATAATCCTACACAAATACAGCTTAAACTTTTGGATAGACCTATTCGTCGCTCGATGTCATTCAAGTATTTAGGTGTTGTGTTTGACTCCAAAGGAACATGGGGTAAACACATAGGCTACTTGAAACAAAAATGTCAGAAAAGAATAAATTTTCTTCGATCCATAACAGGAACTTGGTGGGGAGCTCATCCTGAGGATTTGATTAGGTTGTATAAAACAACCATTTTATCTGTTATGGAGTATGGTAGTTTTTGCTTCAGGTCCGCTGCCTGTACCCATATTTTGCATTTGGAAAGGATTCAATATCGCTGTTTGCGTATTGCTCTAGGATGTATGCAGTCAACACATACAATGAGCCTAGAAATTCTAGCTGGCATACTTCCTCTTTCCGTACGTTTTTTCGAGTTATCATTCCGTTTTTTAATACGGTGTGAAACACTTAATCCGAAGGTGATAGCAAACTTTGAAAAAATGTTGAACTCAGGCTTTCGATCTAGGCGAATGTTTCTATATCATGAATTTATGACTTTGGAAAGTCCATCTACTTTATCTGGTTTCCAGATCATTCCTTCAATTTTGTTCAATTCCTCTATTACTATTGACCTGTCAATGAAGGATTATGTGCATAATATTTCAGATGATCTCCGCCATTTAGTTATACCTGCGATATTCCTGTCAAGGTATAAACATATTGACCCAACCAAATCTTTTTTTACTGATGGATCTTGTCTTAATGGATCCACAGGCTTTTGTATATTCAATATCAACTTCTTCACTTTCCGTAGGCTTAGTTTACCTTGTTCGGTGTTTGTTGCA
Organism: Toxorhynchites rutilus septentrionalis; assembly: GCF_029784135.1. Lineage (NCBI taxonomy): Eukaryota > Metazoa > Arthropoda > Insecta > Diptera > Culicidae > Toxorhynchites > Toxorhynchites rutilus. The sequence goes on along the minus strand of NC_073744.1, from coordinate 182,225,920 downwards.
GAATTGACTGCAATATACATGGCCTTACTCCATATTCAGACCTTGAACCCAGATCACTTTTTTATTTTTTCTGATAGTCTCAGCTCTTTAGAGGTACTCCGTTCAGTGAGAACTAGATATGCATCGTATTTCTTATCTGAAATCCATCAACTTTTAAGTGCTCTGATAACTAGTTCATTTAATATCACTTTTGTATGGATTCCGTCTCATTGTTCGATACCAGGAAATGAGAAAGCAGATATTCTTGCTAAGAAGGGCGCTATGGAAGGAGACTTATTCTATAGGCCTATTACTTTCGATGAATATCTTCATTTTCCTCGTGAACGGGCACTTGTATCTTGGCAGTCAAGTTGGAATAGTAGTGATAAAGGCCGATGGCTATATTCTATCATTCCTAGGGTTTCTCTCAAACCATGGTTTAAAGGGTATAATTATTCTCGTGATTTTATACGGGTAGTGTGCAGACTCATGTCTAACCATTATTCTTCGAATGCACATCTTTTTCGAATTAACATCAGTGATAGTAACCTATGCGTGTGTGGTATAGGATATCAGGATATTGATCATATTGTGTGGTTTTGTTCTGAGTTTCAAAATGACAGGTTATCTTTAATAGAAAATTTTCGCAATAAGGGAATGCCACTTAATTTTCCGATTCGCGACGTACTGGCTACTCGTAATATTGATGCTATTTCTTTAATTTATGATTTTCTCAAATCCAGACACTTTCAAATATGAATATATATGTTTAGTTTTCCTTTATTGTTTTGATTTTTATTATTAGCGTTTCCTTTTCTCTATTGCAACTTTCTTCTTCAGAATTCGAAAAATGAGCAGATTTTCATCCCTTCCTCAGTCCCAAGGAGATAGCAAGTTCCTAGGAGATGGACATCTCTGTAACAAGAAGCTTAAACAAGAAGCCTATAATATTATGTTATTGTGAATTTTGTCATTATCCATATTGTAACATTTTACGAAAAGATAATAGGGTTTTTATGCCTTTTTGAGAAAGAACATTGGAATTGTTCTACTCAAATAGGCTTTTCCCTATTCATTAACTCGGCTCATTGTTACTTAATGTTGCTGAGCCATTTGAAAATAAATTTAGTACAAAAAAAAACTTTGATATAACGTTCTTCAGTAACCGTTTGGTCAAGTGAAATAGTTTCCCTATAGATAATTGTTTGATATAGTTTGAGTCCAGGAAAATAATTGACACACTGTGTATTTCAATTCAAATATATCGTTCGATTTTTTTTGTTCTTGTGTTAAAAGCAAGACACCACCATATCAATTCAATTCACAGTCTAACGAAAAAACACTATAGAAAATGTATCAAGACAGGCTATCAACTCTAAGACTTATTTTAGATCTACCCCCTCCCGGTGGAAAGGAGCAAGTACCAATCGATAATACTCCAATAAATTATTAAAGCCATCATATTTGAGCTAGCGTTCTAATTTTCATCCAGGAGTCAGGGAAAATTTCGCCCGATGTCCGCACACCCAAAACGAAGTGGTGGCGGCTGCAGCTGCCGGGATGTGGATGTGTTTGCCAACGTCTTATGAATATTTAATCCCGGGGGTTTCCTGGAGAGGTCCAAGATGCTTGGGACAGGCCACAAACAATAATGGTCGGTTGGTTGGCTGTTTTCAAATTTGCCTGCCGCCTACCGCCTTTTGTTTCGTCTTCGTGGCGAAGAAAGTTCGTCCCGTGGGCGATCCTTCGCTCCGCTGGTTTGAGCAGCGCCGAGAAAACGCGTGATGAGTGGTGGGCGGGGTGAGGGATTAAATATTGGAAATATGGTGTACTCTACATAAATCAATTTCAAATATCCAACACGGCAATGGCCGTGTTGGGATAGCCGGTAGGATCGTCTCCCGAGACGGGCAGCTTTTGTGGGGATTTCGGGTAAAGAATGTCGGGCTGCGCTTTCGGACAGAAAATCGATTTTACAAGAGCATGATTGTGGCTAATTAAATTCGTTCGATTCGGTGTTTGGGAGGTTGGTTTACCACACTTTTTCCAGCGGTCCCTCATTGGATCGGATAATCGAATTAGTTGGTCGAATGTATATAGAGGACCTCCCTTTGCTCGAAAGACTATTAGACTACAACCGTCGACCGCACCGTTGGTGAAGCACGAAGTCATCGAATACTCGCTGAGGTGTACGGTAATCGACATCCTCGTGGGCGGAACCGTACTCCACCGGACAGGTAGCGACTAAGGGGAACGTAAAAACAATTGAGGACAAATTTTCCACGCGCTACTGGCAGCGTCGACACGCTTCAAAGTTTTTTCCTCAATTTATCTCAGATGTGCTGTGGTTGGATATTTCCTCCCTCCATACATTTGTTTATTCTAGATTTGAATCTGGTCGCTCCGGTTCGCGGCCTGCGGAGAAAGTTTCGCTCAATGAATTTAATTATTTCAGGTAATTGGTTTTGCTCGAATTCGGCGGTTCGAAAAGATGGATCAATTATTCACTTTTCGATGAATAATTTCAGAGGAAGCTGCAATTATTGAGCTCGAGGACTTCAATTGTAGGTAGCTGCTGATAATCAATTAGTTTATGGTTCAATTTTGAAGACCATCTGAGATACTTCAACCAGTGAAAAAGAACATGCCAGATTTTTCTCAGTGTATTTACATATCGTAGAGTCAGTGAAAAATTATGACCAAATCATCCCATCAAAATTGTCGAGATCCCACATTAACCAAAAAGCTTTGAGCTCCCGCACTTACACAGAGCATCGGCCATTAGCATCTTGGCAGCACCACATTTTGTTGCCAGCCATCTCACCTCGCCGACAGATCATAAATCATTTCAGCTGAAGCCGCTGCCTTCACTGCCGCACTGAATCCTCTAACCTCAAACATATTTTTATCAGAGCATCATCCCTCGCCCCCGACGGCGTGGAGCGTCGATCAGCGCCCGTGGCAAGAGTAACATTTTTATTTCATAATCTTCGGTTGAATATAAATTCTTCTTGTATTAACTCTCCTCCTCGACTCCTTTTTGTGCTCCGTGGCCAAACAAAGTCATACCCTTGGCGCGTGGTGGCGTAAAATAAAAGCACCATTAAGAATCATCATTTTTATGCGAGTTTTATGCAGATTTTTGTACCACCCAACCCAAAGAACACCCAAATCGGGGGCGCTTCAAGGAGTTGCGAATGGACGAAGTGCACATCGTGTCGAAGAGCTTGCGCCACAATTCGACCAAACAGAGTTACACGAAGAGGCGAAGACGTTAATGGCTTCGAGGAATAAAAATATGAACTGGTAATAAATTCAACGGGGTAATATTTTATCGGTGGCGCTTCAAAGCGTATTTTTAGAGAAAATATTCAAATTCAGGTCAATTTTTCGTTGAGCATCACGACGCGAGAAAAAAACAACACTTCCTTCTGTCCGAAAACCACAATCCTTTCCTGCCCCACCGAACAAGAGAGAAAAGCCGCAGGGAATCCTTTCGGGCGCAAGCGACAAAACAGTCCGCCCTTTTTAACGCTGCGGAAGGTCGTAAATTTAATTTCAAATTCAGCGTAAATCCGAGCAAGAATAATTATCGACATGGAACATGTGCGGGAGACGGACCATTTCACCGAACGCATCGCATCCGAGCGGGGATCCTTCTGGGCCATAAATGCAAGAAAATGGTTGCGGTCAAGATTAAATTGGCTTTCGCTCTTTGGTCGGTTGGTCCTTTAGTTGCGCTGCCATAGGGACCCCGTCGACGGGTTTCCTCCGTCGCATATCCGTGGACACGGGACGGGATGTGCTGAGAAGCTCTTTCAACTGCCCCTGTGGTCGTGGTCGTGGCAGGGTGTACAACGAGCTCCGAAGAAACGCACATTGTTGGTCTTGTTTAATGGATTCCCCACAGCTAGCAGTTAGCGTGGTTGAATTTTTGGCCTCACAACGGACCGATGAAGCTGCATAAGCTTCAAAGCGCCATAATGAGAATTCGGTCTTAGCGATAATGGATGTTGGGCAGCTCTCCCTGCAACCATTGCTAGTACCGGATGGGGCAGATCCTTTTGCTGGTTAAATTCGTTTTTCGCACTAATCTGGAGCAGGTTATGGATGATGGGATGCATACATAATGTGTTTTTACTTATAGAGAAATATATATATATTTTATATTGTTATGATCTGAATTATGAAATCTACCAATCTCGAATCTTGGTAGCAAGAGAATATATCTCATCTATTTCTGGTTCATGATAATCAGTACTTGTGAGGTAAATTCTTAAATATAAAAATCTCGTGTCACGATGTTCGTGGTCGGACTCCTCCGTAACGACACGATCGATATTTATGAAATTAATGGCTGACCCGGCATACTTCGTCCCACTCAAAATTTGTTTTTTTTTTGTTATCAATACCTTCAAACATTCACATTTTCTTACTAAGCACAAGTTCATGGATCCAACCGTAGAACTGTTCATTGATTTATCTTTTAATCGACCCCGTTGAATTTACCTTTTACTATAAAATTCCTAGTACTTCTACCAAAACTCATCATTATAATATCATATTATTTTTATTTTCAGACACAATTCTCGTTCAAGATTTTTTAACCACTTGCCAATAATATCATACCATACCATACTATACCATACCATTTATCTTACCCAAAAAGATAAATGGTATGGTATGGAGAGCCTAACCACCATAGAAACATTTATTGGACCCTAATATCTCAATGTGCCCAATTTGGTTTCATTTGCTCGAATATTTATCGAGTAATGCAGAAATTTGTGTTTCATTTGTATGGCAGCCCCCTCTTAGAGAGAGGGATGGGGTCTCAAAAAACCATCCCCGGCCGCAAAAACCCCTACATACAAATGAAACACAAATTTCTGCATAACTCGAGAACTCATCAAGCACAATTTGAGATGCGAGGCTTTTTGGGTATGAGAATTGTTTCTATGATGGTTTGACACCCCTCCAATCCATCTATGACACCCCTGCCATCCTCTATTTTCCTCGCGATTTTTGTATTTTTGTATTCGATTATCGTATAAACAATATCCAAATAATTTAACCGTCGTTCGGTTTTCAAATAGAACGAATTTATTTACGTTGTTAAATGATAGATGACGTTACGTCCGCTTCATCGAACTTTCATCCACACATGCCCCTTCATACAGTAACCTTCAAGTTCTAGAACATGTGTGACCACAAGGGTCAGAAGAATTTTTTTTTTTTTGAACATAATCACTTTTTATGAACATGTGGTTAGAGAAGACGAAGCAAGCAAGCAAATTTGACGCGATGAGGACAACGTCATTATCGGATGTAGAGTGAGCTGTACGCAAAGGTAGAGAGCGAACGACTGCGATTTCTATGACATAATCAACAGAAGGGACGTAAGAAATAATATATTGCGAGACGCCATCATGAGCAACACCAACACAACACATTAGTTTGATTAATCGTCAAAATACACCTTTGAGGAATCGATAGCGTAATTTCCTCGAAAATTCCATATCGATCTACTGATCCACTATTCTCCTGTTTTCTAAAATCTGCTCGAGTCAGAATTACCCGTAATATTTCATTCTGTAACCTGACCCAAATCCCATCGGGTTGTACGAATGTGCCACACAATTCGACACAGATGTCATTGAACATCGTGTTCAATTTTTGTGAAGGAAAAATGGCAATGCATTTTCGGATGAAAGAAACGCGCTTCTAAAACAAAAATTATATATGAAAATAGGCTCCAATATATGTTCTGTTTAATGTGGGGGAAAATCTTGAACAAAAAGTGTGTCTGTTAGTGATTTTATATTATGGATAAATTTGTGTCGAAAATACAAGAAGATTTATAGAGAAATAGTTGAGTTAGGACTATGACTAAGTCTCCAAGGTATTCAAAAAATTTTGAGCAAAAAATTTTATTCAAATTTTAACAATGTAAAATTGCTATTTTTCACCAACGAGTCAGTAATTGAATGAAATTAATGTAGATTTTTTCAATGTTATACTTTGCTACACATTGTTAGAACAGTCATACACACATACACTTATGCATTAGTTATTGTTCATTTAACGACCAAAGTATTTTTACTAGATTCAATTTCTATGGCACAACAACATTTGCCGGGTCAGCTAGTGTCGTATAAAAATTGCTAACAAATATTTGGTAACACTGATAAGGGCCGATGAACAAATGCTTGCATCGAGGGACGCGATTCGCTAAGCAATAAGAAGTCGAAAAAAAATTGAAAATTTGCTCAAAACGGAGAAAATTTTCAAATTAACTGATCGCATTTTTTGACCTAAAATGGCACGAATGTGATTGACTGGACATGGGACACGTGGGATTTTGAAATCTGGCTAGGGGGTGTTATCCCATCAGCTCAACTAATCGTATATTGCACTTTCGGACTGTTACAGAAATTCTTTCAAGGACAAGAATAAAATGGGATGATAAAATTTTATGGCTGCGCGAAAGATTGTGTAACAAAACTGTGCATGTGAAATAGGATAAGTATATGTCTGCCTAAAAAAATGATGTCTTCGTTTTCCCAAAAATCGCAAAGTAACCCTGATTTTTGCAAATTATATTGGCAACTCTGGCTGTGGCAGTTAAACCGATGTCGAACCGAAGAACGACGAACGCACCCATACTACCGAATTTGACACTTGATTTGAATGTATGGGGCGACTCGCCCATGTATACACATATACGACAAAAATACTTTGAGGGGAAGTAGAAGATTGTCCATAAATGGTCCTGGGATTAAGCCCCCGAACGCTCGTTTAGTCAGCAGACGCGCAACCATCTGGCTAGGAAGACTCTCTATCATAGCATTAAGAAGTGTCTCGCTGACAGAGCAGAGATAGTATAATCCCCCTCGTTATATTCTGTCCTGTTGCGATAAGTTGCAAACGAGCGGAGCTTAAGTTGCAATAATTTCTTTCTTTCCAGTGTCCGTAAAGCAAACACTGCATTTGCATTTCGAGTGATCGACTTATTTCGATGATATAAAGGGTGTGTCACATCAAATTGCATCACGGAAAAAACGCTGTAGAAATTTAATTTTTAGGAATTATATCTTCAGCTTTGGTTTTATAATCAGATAAGAGTGTATAGATCACGTTGGCCATGCTTCACTGTCAATTTTTCGTAAATTTGGAAAAATGTCGAACGAAAAAGAGCGTCGTGAATTAATCTTGAACACTCATTTCGAGAATCCGGAGTTGTCACATCGGGACATCGGTAAGATGCTGGGAATCGTCCAATCCACGGTCAGCAGAGTACTAAAACGATACTTCGAGAACCTAACCATCGACCGGAAGGTGAAGAACGGCAAAAATGGATGCTCCGTCAGTGAAAAAAATCACAAGCGCGTAGTTAAGCAGTTTAGACGTGATCCGAGAAGTTCGGTCCGGAATGTCGCCAATAAGCTGAATTTGTCAAGTTCATTCGTCCAGCGGACCAAGCAGCGGGAGGGCCTGCGTACATACAAGGTTCAGAAGGCTCCTAACCGCGACGAAAGGCAAAACATGGTGGGGAAGACGCGAGCCCGGAAGCTGTACACCGAAATGCTGACGTAGCCGCATTGCCTGGTAATGGACGACGAAACCTACGTCAAAGCGGACTTTCGTCAGCTGCCGGGCATGTTGTTCTTCTCCGCAGAGGACAAATTCAGCGTTCCGGAGGAGATTCGCAAGCAGAAACTATCCAAGTTTGCCAAAAAGTACATGGTGTGGCAAGCGATCTGCTCTTGCGGAAACCGGAGCGCCCCCTTCGTGATGACCGGCACGGTAAACGGGCAGGTTTACCTTAAGGAGTGCCTACAGAAGCGCTTACTACCACTATTGAAGCAGCACGAGGGCCCGACCATCTTCTGGCCGGATCTCGCTTCGTGCCACTATTCAAAGGACGTGTTAGAGTGGTACGAAGCCAACGGGGTCACCTTCGTGCCAAAGGAAATGAACCCGCCCAACGCGCCGGAGCTTCGCCCAATAGAGAACTATTGGGCGATTATGAAGCAGGCCCTCCGGAAGAACCCAAAAGTTGTCAAATCGGAGGCGGACTTCAAGAGAAAATGGATTTCTGTTCAAAAAAAACTACAACCTGACGTTGTACAGAACCTTATGGACGGGGTAAAGAGGAAGGTGCGAGCATACGGGCTTGGGCTCGAAGTATGATTAAAAAGAAAATGCCAAAAGTTGTCTAATAGTTTTTATTTTATTGTCTAAAATTTTCAAAAGGATCGGTCTACTGGGCGAATTTCTACAGCGTTTTTTCCGTGATGCAATTTGATGTGACACACCCTTTAAAATATGTTTCCTCCTTTTTTCTTTTACATTGGACAGGCTTTGAACCTTTGAACCAAAGATCTTGAAGGATTGTCAATGAAAAGTTGTGAGAATGACTTCAATAGGCTGACACTTAAGGTAAATAATTTTGGTTTGACCATAATGAAAATATTTTGAGCCAAAGGTTGTACCGCTCATGACAACTCTACACGAACTGATGATTACGCCGGCTAGTGACCATTCTATCCTGGATTCCTCGAGTCGAGAAAGACGCACCACGCTAGATATGAGGTACAGACTAGGGGGGCGTTGCTGATTAATGGTCAGCTGCATCCCAATAGGAAGTATCCCGTGTCGGGCACACGTACAGAGCATCGAAGACTGCAACATCCCAATTACGAAAACACTTGTAATACTAACCTCGAGCCGACCGCGAGTAATCGGTTACATATTACTAACATAGATAATAAGAAAAACTGTTAAAATATTGAACTCCGGCCCCGTCAGGGTAACGCCATAGGAGCCTTTATAAAAATATATATTTTGGAAAAAAAAAATATTGAAAATATTATCATGGTTTGTCACCGTTGTCCATGGTTGGTTTGTTTGAATGCTCTAGTTCAGCGCACCTGTGTCAAATCAGGTATTAAAATGTTTTAAAACATATAAATAAATTTATCTTTATCATTATTTACATAGTTAAAATTATATATAGTATATTTTTACGGATTCACATGTTTTAAAAGATGATAAAATCAACCTTCTATTAGTGTCAATGCGCCTTCATTTGAGCTAACTTTGATTCAATCACCAGATGATTATTTGGTACGTATTCAGACCTTTTCTGGATTATAGCACTTACAAATATTGTAAACATCATGCTTGCACACCATTTGTATCAGATTTACATAGCTAAACCATGTAATTAATGTATTTCGATGACCTCAATTCTGATCATGAATTGTCTGATTCACTTATGTTGGTTTGTCCACATAATTTCTATGGCAACCGCTTGGCGCGCTGAAGAAGCAATATTCTGAAGAAGGCCTAAATTATGAATAGATCAATATGAAGGCAGTAAAATCAAGCAATAAACCATGCAACATCTACTTGAAAATTCGAATTTTTCATTCAAAAATGGTGATTTTTGAAACCGGACAAACCATGATCATAATTTTTTTTTTTGAGCAAAATCGTTAAAAAACATAAAAATTTGAATAATTTTGACGCCTTATGGTAGTATTAGCAACTAGAGACTTGGGGCTTATATCAAACCCAAACTTATCTTGATTATATGAGGGGCTTAGAATGCAAGGGGTGTGAGTGACTTGATCGATTTCTCTTCATTTCTTTAGTTAACAACTCAATTGCAAAAACGTTCCAATTTATGTTTGCTATAGAATCTGATAGGTGAGGTTCTGACCTATCTTCCACATTGTCAAATACAGCTGGGAATGTATTTGAGGCTAAGCTATGACCAAAAGAGAGAGTCGATGTAGAGAAATCGATCAAATCACATACACCCCTTTCATTCTATTCTTTTATTCTCATGTGATTTTCATGAAGAAAAATCGATTTGCTTTTACTAGTTGCGTGACAACACCCTAAATCGGACAAACCAAGATCGTTTACCCTACCACATTTGGCTTCCGTGACACTCATTCGTATTTTGTCGCTACATCAATTGCTCCTTATAGACGGCACGGGAAGGAAACCATAGAAATGCACAGTACAAATGTATGGGTAAATACCGACTGATTGATTGAGTAGTTGTATTGTAGAGGCTTTAAAAAACTAATTTCTTTCGCCTCTAGTCTTTAAAAACTCCCATTTGAAGTTCAACCATTGTATTGACCTGTATTGAACCTACGGTCGTTCGAAGGCGAACGCTCTTCTTTTTCTTCATCTTCATCTTCATCTTCATAGCGAATAGCGAATGATACCAAACATTTTAAACAAATCGTGATCCGTTTGGTTTGCTCATGATGATTATTGTATTTCAAATTATCACTTTAGATTAGAAAGAAAAGAAATTCATTAACTTTTTAGGAGAAATTCCGAGCAACTCTCAGCTTAAAAAGTATTGATCGCTGATCAGAGCAATACTGGAATAGAAATCAAAATTGATGTGTTTTGTTCTCTCTTCCTTATAATTAGGAAAAAGAAAAATTATCAATATAGAATCATTCATTTGGCAGTTCCAAAAATATAATCGCATGGCATGGCATGGTTAATATTATGTAACTTGGAGTTCAGTCTGTTGGGCCGTTTTGGAATAGAGAACGCTGCACAATTTTAATACGCGTAAGACTCTTGTCACCGGACCCCTCGGTGTCGAACGCTCCCACAACAGCAGCGTCTCTATGAACGGGCGAAATTGGTCTGTGTTGGGTTGGGGTGTGTCGATGCAAATAGAGAGATAGGGATAGAGAAAGAGAGAAAAAAAACAAAAACAACTGTCAAAAGTTCCAGAGAATAAACAGAAGAAATCTATAGAAATAAAGATTGTTTTATCAAAGTTAGGAGGTGAATAGAAGAGATTACATCGCTGTATTTATAAAAGTGAACTAAAATTAATCTTTATCGAAGGTATTTAATTATTTAATATAGCCTATTTCTACCTAAACTAATAAGTCTATGTTTTAGATACTTATTCTAAATCTTATCTAACTTAATCTAAAAGTACGGATTGGTTAGTATAAATACGTGTATAAAGTACGTGGTAAGCACAATCAATTTGCTTGAAATAATTTAAAACGCCACATTCAACACATATATTAATTAGGGAAACAATCAATCGGAAGTCGGAACAGACAGTTAGCGGAAGTATAAATGAAGGATAAAAGATAGGGAAGAAGCACTAAAACGTAAGAAATATTTATTTAAAACTTATCCTAAACATAAAATATTTTATTTATATGAACAGGAATTTAAAGTGATCCGAACATTGAACAATAAAGGACACTACGAATTTGGAAAAGCTACTCCCATCTGCTTTGTTACCGCGATCCGTGAAGTAACAACTCTTTACATTTATTATTGGAATTGATTGTTTTCAATTATCTGAATAATATCAGAGAAATTTCGATCAAGCCAGTTGAGTTTGAAAAGAGATCACTCTACACTGTGGTTTCCACGTTATTTAGCAGCTTTTGACATTAAAGTTTACCCTCTGAGACCAACGATTCACAGTTCAAATGCTTTGAAAGGAACATGATATTTTCACTGCGGAAAACGTTACAACGTTATGCTACGGTTCAAAGCGAAGCCCTCCCTCCGCCGATTCCTTATTTTCATTAACCGGAAACCACAGCTAGAATTAACCTCGAAATACGCAACTTTCCTTCGTTCACTTCCACACTTTTTTTCCGCACTAAGGTCCTCGGTGGCGAAGAATGAAGCTTAAAAAAACACACGCCACTTGCAGTCGGGTCGTCGCAAAGCAATCGCAGTAAATTTCCGCTTTTCACGAAGCAAATGAATACTCGAGTGCTTAATCTCATTACCCGTCCCGGTCAGGCCATATTCACATACCCATCTCACAGAGTCCCGAATCTCGATCTCGAGCAGCTTCTTGTTGGCGCGTGAACTCATCCAGAACAAGTGGTGTTATTACGTTTCCCCATCAAGAGACTCTCGTTCTCCACCATTCGGATAAGGCAGCAACAGCAAAAAAAAACCTTAAAAAAATTCAGACGGAGCTCATTTATTTTTACAATTTTATATTTTTATTCATCTGATTTTTTTTCCTCCCCCACCACTCGAAACGCTCATCATTATCGTCAGAGTATCATCAGAGCAAGGACTCGTCGAACTCGGAAATGGAGAGAAGTAGCAGGCAAAAAAAGATCATTTCGGTTGCAACTTGCCTCGACTTCGGGGTGTGGGTGGGGGTTGAAAAAATAACACGGAAATTCTGTGCAGCCTGCCTGTTACACACTCACTCATTTTGCGAACGCTCCGGAACGCCAACTTAATTCAACAAGTCAATTTGTGAGTGGCAAGCCCTTTCCAGACCCCCCCCCTTCGAGGGATTGTCGACAGCAGCAGGAACAGAACAGAGAAACTTTGGAGGAAAAAAAACACCAAACCATTCCCGGCCAGAGTTTGAATGTGGCAGAAAAAAAAATATAATCATTACATTCCGAAAAGCAGAGCAATGTGTAAGACGCAGAAATTGGCCTGGGAAAATGCGAGATGTTACTGGAAATAACAATCATCATCGTGTGCGGCATCAGGATTGCCAATTTGTGGAGATTTGAAGCCCAAAATGGCATGGCATCGGGAGTCCGATGGAACGCTGTCCACGGGGCCATGCGGTTGATCTGTTTTTGCGGAACACTGCATCGTTTAACAGTCTGATTCTATCGTATTCAAGCTCTAGCTTCTAGCATGGTTTTATCAGTTCTGGAGATACAGACCAATTGAGACCATCGATGTTTGCTGAGATGCTTTCCTTTTTTTACGTCCAGTTGTGAACTTGAAAGTTCATTCGTGTTTTTCCCTGAAAATGGTCTTGGGAAAATAGGAAACACCTCTCACATAGTCTTGTGAACAAATTTCTGCCATATCTGCCTCAAATAACATCAGAATTTAAATAAATAAAATTTTTGAGGTCAATGTTAGGTTAGGCTTTTTTACGCTAAGGAATAATCGAGATCGACAAGAATTTAATAAGCTTAGTAATCCCCGGCTTAGCTACATTTTGAAAAAATCAATTAAACTACGAGATCCTATAGATATCCGCTAGATTTTAGCAAAATTACAATATGATAAATATTTGCCAGTCTAAAGTAAAACTTTGGCATTTTACTTTAATTGAAAAATATAACGCTGCATTTCATACACTCTCAAGCTTGGTTATAAAAATTCTACCAGTGAGACTAAAGTTCGTAAAAGTTTTAGCAGAAAAGGACAAAATTTGAATCACACTTGAGGAAATTTTTAGACAAATTGGAACAAATAAAAAAAACTTATTTTAGATGATTTTGTTACAATTCAATGATCATATTATCTTATTATTGAAACAAATTTTTCAGTTTACTCATTATTTGAAAAAATAAATCTTTGGTATTTTTCTGCTATTCTCCACCAGAAGCACTGTTTATTTGTATGGGAATGGATCCAAAATTCATTATTTTTATCTATTTATTCTCTTTGATAATAAAGACTCCAAATCTTCCGATGCATTCGTCTCCGAAAAAAAATATTTAATTGATTGATTTTTTATAGAGGCTTCAAACTACAAAGTTCAGTCAATTGAGGATCCTGGAAATGGACCCACAATCGTTCGCATGGTAAGCAGACGCGCATACATTTATTCAGACTACGGAGACCATCGAACCAATTTCTTCTTTCTTATCTTTATTTTTTTTTTTGACGTGGGACTACGTCTAACCGGAGTATATGGGGGGTAAAATGAAAACCTAAACACAGAACATGCAGGAAAAAATGAAAGATTCCGAATGCTTATAACTCGAACATTTCTTACTGGATCGGAAAGATGTTTGCATCAATTGATAGGGAATATTTCTACGCTTCTATCGCTATTGATAAAATGTTATTTTTCATTAGCTAAACAAATGAATAATTGTAAAATGTTAAGCGTTATCTAAACGCCCTAACTGCCTCATTTTGATTGGCCCGATCTACGGTTTCCCTAATACAGCCATCAAAACCAAGCAGCCTTGGGTATATCGGCATTGCAAGTACATGAAAGTCGGGGGTATTTTTGTTCCGACTGAAATGTGTTTCCCTAACACAGACTTCAAATACATGGAGCTTAGCGCTATTCGCTATTCGCTATTCGCTATTCGCTATTCGCTATTCGCTATTCGCTATTCGCTATTTGCTATTTGCTATTCGCTATTCGCTATTCGCTATTCGCTATTCGCTATTCGCTATTCGCTATTCGCTATTCGCTATTCGCTATTCGCTATTCGCTATTCGCTATTCGCTATTCGCTATTCGCTATTCGCTATTCGCTATTCGCTATTCGCTATTCGCTATTCGCTATTCGCTATTCGCTATTCGCTATTCGCTATTCGCTATTCGCTATTCGCTATTCGCTATTCGCTATTCGCTATTCGCTATTCGCTATTCGCTATTCGCTATTCGCTATTCGCTATTCGCTATTCGCTATTCGCTATTCGCTATTCGCTATTCGCTATTCGCTATTCGCTATTCGCTATTCGCTATTCGCTATTCGCTATTCGCTATTCGCTATTCGCTATTCGCTATTCGCTATTCGCTATTCGCTATTCGCTATTCGCTATTCGCTATTCGCTATTCGCTATTCGCTATTCGCTATTCGCTATTCGCTATTCGCTATTCGCTATTCGCTATTCGCTATTCGCTATTCGCTATTCGCTATTCGCTATTCGCTATTCGCTATTCGCTATTCGCTATTCGCTATTCGCTATTCGCTATTCGCTATTCGCTATTCGCTATTCGCTATTCGCTATTCGCTATTCGCTATTCGCTATTCGCTATTCGCTATTCGCTATTCGCTATTCGCTATTCGCTATTCGCTATTCGCTATTCGCTATTCGCTATTCGCTATTCGCTATTCGCTATTCGCTATTCGCTATTCGCTATTCGCTATTCGCTATTCGCTATTCGCTATTCGCTATTCGCTATTCGCTATTCGCTATTCGCTATTCGCTATTCGCTATTCGCTATTCGCTATTCGCTATTCGCTATTCGCTATTCGCTATTCGCTATTCGCTATTCGCTATTCGCTATTCGCTATTCGCTATTCGCTATTCGCTATTCGCTATTCGCTATTCGCTATTCGCTATTCGCTATTCGCTATTCGCTATTCGCTATTCGCTATTCGCTATTCGCTATTCGCTATTCGCTATTCGCTATTCGCTATTCGCTATTCGCTATTCGCTATTCGCTATTCGCTATTCGCTATTCGCTATTCGCTATTCGCTATTCGCTATTCGCTATTCGCTATTCGCTATTCGCTATTCGCTATTCGCTATTCGCTATTCGCTATTCGCTATTCGCTATTCGCTATTCGCTATTCGCTATTCGCTATTCGCTATTCGCTATTCGCTATTCGCTATTCGCTATTCGCTATTCGCTATTCGCTATTCGCTATTCGCTATTCGCTATTCGCTATTCGCTATTCGCTATTCGCTATTCGCTATTCGCTATTCGCTATTCGCTATTCGCTATTCGCTATTCGCTATTCGCTATTCGCTATTCGCTATTCGCTATTCGCTATTCGCTATTCGCTATTCGCTATTCGCTATTCGCTATTCGCTATTCGCTATTCGCTATTCGCTATTCGCTATTCGCTATTCGCTATATATAATATTAGCTATAATATAATAGTTAAGGATTTTCCTTAGCTTCCTTAGCTAATAGGGAAAGGAAAAGCGAATACGAAAATGAAAACCGAATAGGAAAAGAAGATGGAAAAGCGAATAGGAAAAGGAAAAGCGAATAGGAAAAGGAAAAGCGAATAGGAAAAGGAAAAGCGAATAGGAAAAGGAAAAGGAAATAGGAAAAGGAGAAGCGAATAGGAAAAGGAGAAGCGAATAGCAAAAGGAAAAGCGATTAGGAAAAGGAAAAGCGAATAGGAAAAGGGAAAGTGCATGAGAAGGTGTATTACATCGTACATTGACGATCGCTAAGGACATGTGGCTTATTCGCTATTCGGTATATATAATATATAATATTAGCTATAATATAATAGCTAAAGAAAAGCTAATAGTAAAATGAAAACCGAATAGGAAAAGAAGAAGAAAAGCGAATAGGAGGAAAAGTGAATAGGAACAGGAAAAGCGAATAGGTAAATGAAAACCGAAAAGGAAAATGAAAATGAAAAGAGAATAGGGAAAGGAAAAGCAAATAGGAAAATAAAAAGCGAATGGGAAAAGAAGAAGGAAAAGCGAATAGGAAAAGGAGAAGCGAATAGCAAAAGGAAAAGCGAATAGGAAAAAGAAAAGCGAATAGGAAAAGGGAAAGTGCATGAGAAGGTGTATTACATCGTACATTGACGATCGCTAAGGACCTGTGAGGTTTTGATCGAAGTCGGCTAGCTGACACTGCAGCCAAGAAAAGATTTCATTAGAATGTTGAGCAGCTTAATAAAAGCTTGCTACTCGGAATGCAGCAGAATTCACGGCCGAAAGGGAAAAATATATGTTAGAACGAAGGAATAACCCATACCATTGAACGACCCAATTGTACACAAAAATGTTTCTGGTTGCGTTGTGGGGAAATTATATTTGTTTTCGTTTTATTGTTTGCATTTTATTTGATGCCAAAATGTCTAAATAAAGGCATACGTGTAAAAATGGTCGCTCAGGTTTGACAACGGCGTTTCCAAAATATGATATGATATATTCGAAAAAAGCTCACAATTTCATCAAAATCCATTGACAATGACCATTAGTTCCATTTTTCGGTTTATTTTCATTTCGTCTAGAGTCTACCGAGAAAGACCTGATTCTGATTCGGGATCCTTAGCGACTAGTATTGTAAACATACATCCAAAATTGGCTTATTACAATTCTCTTATGAACATCGATACTTTGATCAATATTCAAAATAAGAATCCAAATTGGTGAAATGATATGAAGTCATATAAATTCACATTAAGTTAACCACCATCACCAATGTCAGTAAAAAGTATGCTATACAGCCTTGACAAAATTGAAAAATTCGCGACTCTGGTCGAATAGAGAAATAAAACCGCCTGAGTCACCCAACCAACGGACCATGTCCAGCAGCTGCCAATCAATGTCCGAGCTGAACAACAATAGCGACTCTATTGAACACGGTTTGTTTATTGGCAATTTTTCTTCTGACATAGCTAAAATAAAAAAATGCGTCCCTTATCAATTTATGACCCCCATGCGGACACATTTTCTTTGGTATTTTCCTTCTCGCTCTAATGGAGTGGAGAGTGGAAGCGATGAAAAGTCATCCTCGAACGGGGGGTGTTTATTTTAATATTTTCCCCATTAAAACAGATGTTACCACAGTTCTTGGCCGGGCCGTCACGGAAATGCTAGTAACTCTTCCTTTCTCAGTTTTAACTCGGTTTGGCAGAAAGCAATTTGTACTTGCCGAGAAGGCCCCCAATCAAAAGCACGAGAAAACATTGGCCACGTCGCAATGACAGCTGGTCAGATCCGAATGGGAAAAGGGTACTTTCGAGTCGGAGACCAGACAAAAAAAAGTTACAGGAGGGTTGTGTTCAAGACACGACCGCAGAGTTGACGTAGGATTCCGTTAGGCTATCTGCTGCATGCTGATTTTGGATATGTTTGAAGAATTACATTGTTAAACTCTTCGATAATAATTTGGGTCTATTTTGTCTGGTTGTTAGGTATTGTTTGTTCACTCCACCAGTGTCCATAACCGAGTGATAGTGATAGAAGGATGGTGAATAGTCATTAGATGGTGCGTATCACGTACCAAAGCCGCCCTTTGTTGTTTTGGACGAGATGGCTCCTGTGTTATGTATGGATGAAATAAAGGAAAAAAGGCTCATCAATGTAATATAAGATAATTATCATTATCGAACACAAGTTTTCTCAGCAGAAAAAAGGGTTACTTTAGGATAGAGAAAATATACTTGAAATGGAAAAGGTAATTTCATTTATAATTTTTTATTTTCTTTTTTTTCAATCCATTTCCTTTTCGCTTCAAACCCAACGGAACACGATGCTACATGCCTCATATGCCATATGTAGAGCATATGTGAAATCACTTTTCCGAATACTCCTTCATTTTTCCAATTTTGCTCATCGCATGAACTATCCTTGGGGAAAAAATAGCGTTTCAAATTGCAAGTCATGTTAAAACAATAGCTACCATATACAATTTTACACTTACAGTAGTGCTAAAAGTTTCACAATAAATGATCGGTCATTAATATGAAATTTCACGAAGCTACCAACATAAAAGTTCCAAATTTAAATTTTATTTATATTCTATCAAGCATAAGTTCTATTCAGTTCGTTGAAACATCATTCTTCAATCAAGCCATAGAAAGATTCTTATTGGAACGAAAATAACAAAAAAAACGGGAAGTGGGTTATATCTATGGTATAACCGCAAGGGTGACGTAGGACTATCGTTGATTTAGAGATCATTTGTTTGAAGTTGAATCTAAATCCATTCTGAATGAATGAATAAATGAATATTTGGGGGACTTCGAAAACGAGAGCGTTACGTTGGAGGCACAAGGTTTTATGCATCCAATATAGGATACGAAAAACCTTGTTCTGAAGAATAATCTTCAGATTATTCAAATTTGACAAATTGACAAATCACAAACCCAAATGTATTATATGGATATTTTATGGATAGAAATCATTAAAATAAACTCTTTCGCTTGAATGTAATTTTCAATTCCAAGGGGAACTGGCAGATTATTTTCCAGCAACGATTAGATATTTCCACATTTTCCTCGATACTGGAAGCCCACCAGTGGTTAATACTAACTCGATAACCACCTGTTAATACAGGGTGGACCATTTAAAGTGGAAGCATTTGGCAACCCCATAACTTTTGACAGAGATGTCAGATTAACAAATGTCATACCGCGTTGGAAGCGTAATTTCAGTACAATTTTAACCATGGAACAATACACACCTAAACAACGCGCTGAAATTGTTCAGCTGTACATTCAAAATAACTTCTCAATTGTGTTAACTAAACGTGCGTGGAAAAATAAAAATAAAGTTAAAACATCGCCTGGAGACAACACTATACATCGATTATATGCCAAATTTATATCGTCTGGTAGTGTTGGTAATGCCAGTCATCTGTCCAGACAACGACCAAGATGTTTCGACGAGAATATTGATGCCGTTCGAGCCAGTGTTGCAGAGACTCCATCGACATCAGGTCGCCATCGTTCTCAAGAGTTAGGCATCTTTTTATTGCCATTTGTTCGTGAAAATGAATTGGATAATTACTGGTTCCAACAGGACGGCGCTACATGCCATACAGCGGCTGCCACGACCAAATTATTGCGCGAAATGTTCCCCGGAAGATTTATATCTAAAAACGACGATTATGACTGGCCACCGAGATCACCTGATTTGACGCCTCCTGACTTTTTTTTATGGGGATATTTAAAATCCAAGGTATACACTGGTAAACCAAGGACCCTGGCTGCGCCGAAAGACAATATCCGACAAGAAATTGCTGCCATATCGGCCGAAACATTGGGCAAAGTAATGGAAAATGCCGAAAAAAAAGGGCACATTTTGCGGTCAAGGCCAGAGGCGGTCATTTACGAGATATCATAATCAAAAAGTAGTTAGAACAAATCTCCTTGGACCAAAATAAATAAATTTCAAAAAAAAATTTTAAAATTCCACTTCTTTACTTTGCAACAAAAAAAAACAAATCCTTCCACTTTAAATGGCCCACCCTGTAGTACTTGATTGAAAAATATTTGGTCACAGTGTTACATGGATAGAAAACATTCAAATAAATTCTTTCACATGAATGTATTTTTGTATTCCCAGAGGAACTGGCAGATTGTTTTCCAGCAATGATTAGATCTTTCCGGAACTTTCTCGATGCTGAATGGCATCCAAACGGAAATAATTCTGCGCGTGTATGTGTCGATCCTTCGCCGTCCACCTCCTCCAGCACGTCAGGCAACGATGTTGTCTTGTCGATGTCCTCACGAAAAATGAATGTGTCTCACCACCAGAATATCGCTTAAGTATTCATTTTGTGTGTGATTGAATCGAGAGAAGGTGTGGTTTACGATGGCAATTTGGAAGGCAAACTAGAGGGGAATGAACTCTCTGAGCTCGGAACTTTCGGCGACTGAGCAATAATCGATTGCGAGCGCATACAATATTGGATACGGAAATATCTTATTGATGGAGAAGAATAATCTTAAGAAGCTATCCTGTTAATTGCGATTGATTGAAAAATCACAAAACTAAATGTATTTGGTCACAGTGTTACATGGATAGAAAACATTCAAATAAACTCTTTCACATGAATGTATTTTTAAATTCCCAGAGGAATTGGCAGATTATTTTCCAGAAATGATTAGATCTTTCCGGAACTTTCTCAATGCTGAATGGCATCCAAACGGAAAAAATTCCGCGCGTGTTTGTGTGTGTAGCGATGTCTTCCCGGGGAACCGTTTGTGGCATCACTCTCCTCCTGATGGATTCCCTTCTGGCCTAGGGTGCACAAACAGGCTCTTGGTGACACCGTTCATCCGCGCTTTCATGATAAACGAAGAGCTTCACCACAACAGCGACAACATGCTCCAATCGCTGTTGAATTAGAACTGAGTGGATTTCCGAGCGGCGCTCGCTTATATACCGATTGGTGATTTCAATAGCCTATTTTGAAAGCAAATTTAAGACTATTGAAACAAGTTTTTGGATCAGAAAGTAACAAGTATAGAACGCGTAGACATTTTATCTTTCGAATGAAGTGTTTATCATACCATTTCGTTCAGTTGTTTAGGAGCTATTAACGCTCAAAATCTCGGTCTCCGGCGTAACGCTTTCGTTTTACAAACTTTGATTTTACACCCCGGTATAGAAATGAAAGACGTAGTCCTACGTCAAAAACACTCGTTCATCGCTCCAAACTTATTCGCCAGCACGTATGCAATCGGCAATGTCTACGCTAGTTATAATGAGCACTATTCATTTGGGCGCGTCGTTAGTTAAACTATCGACCACGAGGGTATTAACATGTGGATTTCCCCCCGAGACCTTGGATTTGAAATCTCTGTTAGGGAATACATGTCGGTGGGGAAAAAAGCTCCCCCTTCTTTCATGTATCTGCAATGCCGATTTCCCTCAGGCAGCTTGGTTTTGATGTCTCTGTTAGGCCAGGCGCAAATTGAGACGCGTATAGCGCGAGTAACCTGCCGCGATATAGCGCCTGTTTTTGTGACTAATGTAAACTGACCAGACGTCCCGCGTTACGCGGGACAGTCCCGCATTTCAACAAAATGTCCCGCGTTAGATTGCGTCCCGCGAAACGTCCCGCATTTGGCAAAAGAAACGGGAATGTCCCGCGATATCAATATATTTCAATATCACAATTTGATCATGTTGATTTTCTTAAACGGATGACCTCAAAAAAACAACTTTTATTTGGCAGAGTGTTCAAGAGCGCTTCTAATGCATCGAACGATTAATACGTTGAGATGGTTTCATCACACCGACAGTGGGTTTTTTGTTTAGAGAGTGTCGACTGGAAGCGACAGCAACAAAATTAGAAAATGATTTTTATAAAAGTCCCCTATTCATCCGCAGGGACCAACATGAGTCAGACGAAAAGTTCATCTTTGGTCCCCTAACTAGCGGTCAGGGCTTAACCTTTCAAATAAGCCGAAAGAACTAGTGTATACTCGACAGGAAGAGGTCTTACGGAAGTTGGCCGGAACCTCAACCATGGCCGATAAAAAGATGTAAGCCGACGTGTTCTTTTACCTTTTCGTGGCTTTGGTGGTCGACTGTCTCTCCATTTTAGCCATTCGCCCAAAAGTTTTCTATCGGTCGCAGCTGGGGAATGTTGGGAAGGTTGGCCGTCTTCGCGACAATGTTTATCTGCAGATGATCCATCCTCCAGTGATCTTTTGGCATAATGGGCTGATCCCAGGTTCGGCATAAAGACCACATCACCTTCGCCACTTCCGGCAAGCACATCATATGACTCGAAAGAAGAGCGGTTTGACCATTCCCTTCACGTCTGTCAGAGAAGAACCTTTTTCGAGAACTTGATGTGGATGATATATTGGACTTCATCGTTACCTGGAGGACGTAAAGTACCCGGTCCCCTGCCATTCGTTGAATTCTAGCATCAAGTACGTCTCATCTTTCATTATGAACAAGGAAAGAAGTTATTCTCCAGCACCTCATGCTACTCCTTCTGGGTGATTGCATGCTGCTCAGATACGGCCGGTCTCGTTTGGCGCTTCCGCATTAAAATGTCCATTTTGGACAGATTCTCCTTCACCGTTTGGCCGATTGCTACGATCTACCGGCTTAAGGAGCGGCACGGAGATGATGTTGTAAATACCAGATCGGCTATATGTGGTGGACACAAAGTGCTTCAGGATGTCCAACTTTTTCGTTGTAGGGTGGAGCTTGCAGTATGAAAAAATCATTAAGTTGCTTGACAGTGCTGCTGCTGCGAATCAACAGCCTTGAATCATTTATGTTGTAGGCTTAATAAAGGTAAGATTCAAGGAAAATTTGTTCCATAAAATTATATTTCATCACCGTCCGAAATTAGTCCATTTTTTGAATGCATACGTTAAGACTAAAATCGATGAAAAATGAATTGGAATTTTCGAGCATTCCATTCGGTAATTTGAAGAAAATTGTAGAACTTGAATCTTGCTTGCCAGGCGTAAATGCTCTGATTGAGCGTGTGGTTTTCGGGCGTAAACAAAATCTAAACCACCAAAAAATCACAACTGGGTGCCGATACTTAGAAATAAATAATACCGATCAGATTAGATTCGCTAAACTATGGTTTATGTTCACATAAATATACATATATATATACATAACGTTTTGTTTTTTGTGTCCCGCGTTAGACCTCTGACCATCTGGTCACTTTAGACTAATGAAAACAGATAGAACGGCGCAAATTGGTCAGATGACGCGAGAGTGTGGAGCTCTCGTGAGACACGACTCGCGTGACGCTGTGGCTGAACCACAGTTTCTCGTGCTGGTCGTACCGGTCGGGTGATTGTGTTAGTAAATAAATATATCGCGCAAATCTGTGACGTTGTATGCGAGTGGCACGTTATTTACACCAAACTGCGACTGAATATGCGCTCCACCACGCTACGTTTGTGGCACGTATGAGTCGTGTTGGTAGTCTCGTGTTCGTTTACGAGCGCTATACGCTTCTCAATTTGCGCCTTGCCTTAGGGACCCGCCGCTTGTGTCGTCAATTTGACCAATCAGAAGCGGGTATTTCCGGTAGGATAGGGGTTGAGATTTTTCAATTGTTCAATAGTTAGTTTCATGACATATATTATTGTATTCAATGTGAAAAATTGTTCTGAAGTGTCGAAATTGATTGACGCAAAAATCTCACCAATCCATCATGAAATGACTTAGCAATAAGCATTTGAAATTGGACAATTTTCTCGGTGCGTTCGATTTTCGATTTTCAATTTGTACCTCAATATGTTCCCGAAAGACGTAATCCTACGTCAAAAGCACAGAGATACATCCGCAATTTATTGTGGCTCAATCTGAAGAGGATTGGCACAAGTGGACAAGTGTTGTTTCCAAATTAATGAGGGACCATTCATGGAAGGGCAAAGTATTTTGTGCTAGGAAATACGCAAATCTTTTCCAGGCGTTTTCTCATCACGGAGAGACTGGGAAGAGTAATTTTATAATTAAAAATAATGAGAATGGAACAGTTGATTTTCCCTCCGGAGCGTCCCAAATCTCCGATTCATCAAACTTTCCGTAGACTGATGATGACCGTAACATACGGTTCCCTCCTCCATCATCATTACCGGCCGTGTGTTGCGAAAGCGGTCCTTGCTTGCGGCAGCCCCAGCGATCTTATTCAATTACTCCGAGAGGGATGGCGACGTTTTTGAAAGACGAGTGAGAAAAAAAAACTGTCGATACGATGCCGCAACAGGCAGGTTTGTAAATTCAAGGCGCATACATCAAAGATTGGCTAACAACTGGGGCTGCGGCGTTCGACCGGCATGAAGAGCCTGCAATGATTGATGACGAAGTTTTCACCGCCGTGTGTATATATTTCTGATGGCTAACCACAAACACCATATTGGACGGTGATTGATTGGTTCGTAATGATGCAAGCTGGGAGCGTTGATGATAAAGGTGAGCACTGTCGCCAACACCGGTTGAATGAGCGATTTCACCAACAGTGAACATCATTTGAAATTTTGATTTGAAAAAATTCAATTCTCTGCGACTCGTGTCATTGTTTCTCCCTCCGAGGATACGACCGCATATGCTCCGAAATGCCCTGAAATACGTTCATATGTCGTCAGGCAAAGCACAAATCCGTCTTTATTTTAAATTTCCCCGAATCTCTTAACCCCACCCATCACTTTTCCACTGTGCAGTATATACGGGAGACAGTCAGGGAACCAGAAAACTAACCCCGAGGATAAATACAAATTAAACATAAGAAATAAATCTTTATGAATGTGTGTTTCCTCGGGTTTACCCACCCCCGCATCCGTGCCATCGCCTGCATTTGGGTTCATGGTTCCCTCTCTGCTGATACTCATCAGGAACAAGAACAAGTGTCTGCACAATGAGCATGGAGGAAGGCACTTCCTCGGCAAACCGTAGATTCTTATCGTTCGGCTTAGCTTCCACTCCCCCCAGCTCCCGGGAACCTGCTCCTTCCCAGGTACTCGCTTTATTTGTCGCACACACACACCCCCCCACACTGGGTAGCAACCTTCATTAACCCGAAAATCAAGCCTTTTTAGTTCAGCTATAGTGAACTTGTGCATGTTTGTACTGCGTGTGTGGCATCCTGGATCCTGGGGAGCAGGATAACGTGGGTGGAAATTTAAATTCAAGTTGCCTCTGCACCGCCATCACTATTGTTGCCGACGGGAAGTGGAAAGACAGGAAGTAAATATTATAATTTATTGCTCATTATATTTGTGCTGGGTGCACTTCTAATGCATGTTTAGTGTGTGTTTAACTGTGTTTGGGTTATAAAAACTAATATGCTCCCGTTTTGTCGGAACGGTTGTCTGCTGAATGGAAGGAAGATATTCTCGCTCGGGAAGGATCCCGGCAGACAATCTGATGGAAACGTTTCGGTGCTTGAGTTGATTGCGGAATGTGAGTGCTGATTATTAGTTGCGGCAAATTATCGTTGGGGTTGTTTGCATTCATTGGTCTCGTGCACGTGGTTTGACATACACTTATATTCCAATATATTTTATTTTTCAAAATGTTCGGTATTCTAGTCAATACTACTTAAATGTAGATAATCAGTAGACCATTTGGCCATCTCAATTCAATTTCAGTATTTATTATTTAGAAAAACAAAAAAAAACTTCTGGGTAGGGTATGGCACAAGAAAATCACTTGCATAAATTTGTTTTACCGTGTTTTGTTCATCAATGCACCCCGCGGTTCTGACAGCTGGTCGTTTACATCTGACACAAAAATAATTTTCGTAGCTTTAAAGTCAACTTTTCGTGGCTAGTGACGTGTTTTGACGCTGTGGAAGCTTCCGGAAAATGGGTGGAAAGCAAAACCCAATTCAGGTTCGAAATTTGATTGTGCATGACTTCCAGCGTAAGGAGTCTCAACAATTGTACAGTACAGGGTCAGCCATGGAGTGGTCCAGCTGGTCATTCGGAAGCATCAGATGCTCGGCAGCGTGACCGATCGAGCGAGAAGAGGACCGAAATGTGAGACTGATGCAAGAACGGACACGCTAATCATCCGGGAAGTAAGAAAAACCCACGAACGACCATTCGGGTGATTAAAGAAAGGTTGGATCCAGTGGCTAAGTGTAGAGGTGGGGGGCCGAGAGGGGTAGCCTCTACTACCGCTTATCTCTTCTTATGTGCTCGAATGATGCCAACATCAAGGTTATGAGTGGGGTTAAACATTATGAAAGTGCCTGCATTTGAGCTGTTAGTAGGGCTCAAAACCGCCTACATTTTTAAGAATTGCTGGATCTGTTTACTCGTTTTTCGCTGTTTAAACTCATCGCTGGGAAATGCTTCTGAGCCACAAAGGTGTGACGAGAAAAAGTTGTCGCAAACCAAGTAGTGAAACCAATTTATACAAACAACGATGGGTTGATCACAGCCAATAAAATTTTATGCGGTCCTGCTGAGAACTCGTATACTACATCAAGTATACGATCCCTCCTACCAGTAGTTTGTGATTTCAGAATTCTATGGTGCCTGTACTTCTGGAATAAAGTACAACGTGAAGTAGATCTAGCGCAGAAATATTTGTCATCTAAAGGATTATCTCTGCGTGAGGTTGTGACCAGACCTGGGAAGAGAAAAGAGGAGAAAAATAGGGTGAGAATGTGAATAGATCGTTTCCCTCGGGAATTACAAATGTGGTCAAAATCGTCTAAAATTTTTGAAGCAATTCAAACTCGATACATGTCAGCATCTGGCAATGAACTTACAAGTTACTACGACGAAGATTTGGAAGGGGAGCTTCCGCTAGAGATACCAAGATTCCGTTGGGATTATGAAGGGCGATGAAATCGACTTGAACAATGCCGGTCATTGGACTGCATTGGATGTATTACAGTTCATCGTGTAGTAGGACTTTCAAGAAGTGCTTCTAAATCATACGGTGGGTTTGAAACTGAGTTTGAGTATGAAAAATCACCCCAAGCAACACACATATTGCGAAATAAACTTCAAACTTATCGACACTCGATTTCTAACTGGACCGGCATGTGAAACGTCAAATCAAATCGAGGGGAACTTCAATGAATTGTTTGATTTGCATTGATCTTGAAATTGGATAAACAAAAGATTTCCACTAGAAGTTTAGCAGTGAGTGCGATATCAGGTATGATGTATAATTTAAGGAAAACATTTTCCTGTAATTTAATCAATGTTTTCGTTACGCAAAAATATTTTCAATTCTTAAAACATCTAAAATTGCTTTCGAATGCTCTTCACAGCAAATTTTCAAACTTAATATGGCGTCAATTGTTTACGAAATTCTGCTTTTTAACTGGACCAAAGCCCAGTTTTCATTCACCCAGTTAAAGAGCAGTCCATTTAAACCAATTTTCGCGCGGATAGCTTTTTCATGTCCAAAATGTCGTGCAAAATATATCCCACTCGTTCTTATGAAATGCTTACGGTCTCAGCTAACTCGCTTAACTCCACTTTACGATCGTTCAAAATGTTGTTCTCGAAGGAGCAGAAATGTAATAATATTCCCTCAACCACTGCATTGATTGTTCAGGAGTTTATCCCATCAAAAAACAATGTTTGATCAAAATACGACATTCTTCTTCACTTAACACTTAAACAACTACAGTGAACAAATAAACGAAATGTCATGAAACTTCACACATAATCTAGTGACAGATGAACCTCTCGAAATAAATCTTGTTCAATTTTATTGACGCCATCTGTTGAAAAATCCCGGGACTTTTACGTTCATGTAATAATGTTTACATTAAAAAATCGAGGGTTTGTATGCGAGACACGACCGCTTAGGATGTAGGACCACGCGATTTTTTTTTTAAATTTGTTGGTTTATAATTTCGGATATTTGCGAATACGTCGAAATTTCATAAATAACTCTTTAGTAAAAAGTTCAGGGGACCCTTAAAAGGTTTAATAGCTTGCGTGGTTTAGTAGAATTATTTCGAGAAGCAACGATTCTTTCTTGCCTTTGCGAGAACAATACACTAATTGGTCATACGTCGCAATTTGTTTCTTTATATCAATGCACGCATTGCACTGAGTATTTAAAGAAAGGATGTACATAGTTGCTGCGATAAAAATAAAACATCGCGAGAATGACCGTTTATGAAAAATCGTTTCTCGACTCTCGGACGATAGCACGATACGCAAATACGAATGGCAACTAAAAGTATCGAAGGTGTGCTATTCACATGTACAGGAAATGCAACGAAACAAGCCAAACACTGATGACTAGAAGTGACCTATAATCATTTGCACTCTTCTCTTTTTTCGCCTGCTTTGTCATGGCTCGGATGGTTGTGTTAATTGCAATGCCAAATGCGTTTCAAGTGAAATATTCGCTAGCGTTCACAGCTCGAGGGAAAACATAAAACACAAAACGAGCAGAATAAGCGACCTTTGTTGTTTCGAGCACAGAAAGATTCTGAGAATTTTCCTCAGAAAAGATGCAATACTTATACGCTAGCAACAGCTTATTTACTATGCAAGGGTGGAGTTTACTTCGCAAATATTCTTTTTTCTCTATCCCCCTTCGTTGTTTCTATTCTTTTCCTTTGTTTACAGAGACTTTAAATCTAGTGATTCATTCATCTCCGTTGTTTCTATTCTAGCGGCTGCATAAGTTGCTCGTTATTGACAGCTCTGTTGGGGAAATGGGAATGCTTCCAATTTTCATCAATTTAAACCATATAAAGACTATGGGATTGTAATATATAGCATATCAAACAAATCTTAGAAAATATCCGATTCGATTGGTATGCAAATCGTTAAAATCCGTTCGCAGCAAAAATAGTTATTAACGTTAACTTTATTTCATAAAAACGTGACCTGTTTTCTGATTTGGCACCCTTAATGTAAAACGTAGTCCTACGTCAAAAATGGATGAAAGTTGCCGATTTTTCATGGGTTTACCTTCACACGCACTGACGAAACTACCCAGGCAGCATCAATCATAGTAACCCATGAGTCAGCAGAAAAAATGACAGCTCTATCAGTCGAACTCTAACCGTGATGGCCAAAACAGTGAAGCTACTCCTTTCAGAAGTGTGCGTGTTCAAAGAAAGGTACCCCGCAGCGTCGAAAACGGAAATCGTGCGGCACTTTGTGGACGCCGGATACGCCCTGTAATCTAGGGAATATGAATTCCCTAGATGCTTGCTTCAAGCAAGTCTTCTATCACGCACCTGTTAATAAAAAAAAGAGAGAGTGAGTCACTTACCTCAATGACTCACAACGGTCCCGTCAGCGCTTCTATGGTTGTGCTTTTTAGCACTTTTGATCCGCGATTGTGTCAACACAGTTTATGATTAGAATCAAATTGCACTTCGAATAAGTATGTATAGTCCACTCCGCACTATTCGCTCACCTAGTGTTTCACGTTACGGCGAAAAGGATCTTGCACTTATTTTTTATTGCGATTATCTTTCTTTTCCACTGAGCCAATGATTCTGATTGGATCTTCTCTGCACTTTCAACTACGATTGAAAATACAATCACATAGATAACGCTCATAAACTACGCTAGTAGTATTATTTCCGAATCACTCTTTATTTCAGATGAATTCACACTGGAGTCCGACAAATATTCAGAAAAGATGATTCACTAACCGTGTTAACTGTACAAATTGACGCGACTACTTTATTTCAGGGCACAAATTGAACTAACTTTATTCATTAAAACTTAGCCTATATTCTATCCGCTTATCTATGCGGTTTCTATTCTCAACTGCCAACGTGGGAATTTTCCTTTCCCTTTTCTTAACTGTACGCCACCGCAATAAATTATTTGTTCTCTTTACGCATTTGCCTAACTCTTATCTTCCACTACGCCACCCGCGTAGGTCCCAAATAAATATTTCGGCTTACACGCCCTTTCCTTTCCTGGCTCTTCGCATATTCCATGCGATAAGGGCGAACGCTTGAACACATGCGTTTAGCGTCATATCATTGCGCCTGATTGCGCTTCGAACCTCGCCATCTAATCTGGGTCCGTAACACGCCCGTTCCAGCATCTACGACATCTTGGCACTATTGGATAACAATCAGAGCATCAAAAGAAAGCCCGTTTCCGGACGGCCGACGACTCTGAGGGACAAGAAGCTCCAAAGGATGCTGAGGAGGAAGATCGAGGGAAAAGTGGCCACATCGCTGCGTGGGCTTGGCCGGGAGGTCGGTGCAACCGGCCAAACAGTGAAAAAGTACCTGACCAACATGGACAAACATGTCAGGAAGCGGAAGTCCCTTCCACTGGTCTCGGAGATGCAGGCAATGACGCAGCGGCAGCAGCTGAATAAGATGGTTAAGTCGATTTTCCCGGCGATTCGCGACGTGGCGATGGTGATGGTGGACGACGAGACCTATCTCACCCTTCGTATGTTACTTCCCGTACGAAGGAAGTGAGCTCCGAAGTGAAGTTTATTTCACACATCAAGTTCCCCAAGAAGGTGCTGCTGTGGTTGGCAATCAGCTAGAAGGGGATGTAAAAGCCGCTCTTCTTTAGCTCCGGACTAGCCGTGAACGGGGAAATTTATAGTACGAAGTGCCTGCCAGAGGTTGCGTCGTTCATCAAGAAATACCATAAGGGCGAAGACGCGGTGTTTTGGCCGGATCTGGCGTCGGTCCACTACTCGAAGCGATCGTTAGAGGAGATGGACCGGCTTAATATCGATGTGGTACCCAAGTCGGCAAACTCGCCCAACGTACCTCAGCTGCGTCCCATCGAGAATTTTTGGGCAAACCTGAAGCGTAAGATCTGCTCCAACAATTTTGCCGGGAAAACTGAGAAGAAATTGATAAATTAAACGAAGAAAGTCCGCCATGGCGAATGTTCCGGTTAACTGCCGGAAGGCCGTTCACAAGGGCGTAGAATTATTTTACAAGTAAGCTAATATAATTACCTTCCATGGAAAATTTATCAAACTCAATTATCTGTCTTAGTTTTTTTATCACCATCCGAAAAAAGTCCATTTTTTCAAATGCAAACCTTAAGCAAGTGACAGATGAACCTCTCGAAATGAATCTTGTTCATTTTTAATGGCACTATCTGTTGAGAAATCCCGGGACTTTTGAGCCCATGTGGTATATGCTAGTTAGAAGCATCATATATCACTCAAAATATGGGATATATGATGCTATATATAGGCTAGTTGAACGATTTAGCATTCGCCATTGCGAAAATTGGAGGAACAGTGTAGACATCTTTCGTCGTTTTCAGTTGGCGCAAAGTAAAGGTACTCTCTTTCAGATTAGCGAGCCTGAATGCTGTTTCAAATTGAGTATGTTTGATGAAAATAATTAGGTGATGTTCCATGTTCCTATAAACTCCTAAATAACTCATTTTTATGATGTGAAATAATCATCAAACTCAGTTATCGTTGAGGTATTGTTTTTAAAACTCGCGGAAAACGTGTCACTCTATTATATGGAAGTAGTGTTTGATCAATCAACGTCATTACAATTGAAATTCAAAGTCACGGAAAAGTTGCGACTAATTGATCAAAACTGTGAAAAAGGCAAAACAATATTTTAACTAAATCCATCTAAATATTTCGAAAGTGTATACGTGAATTTATTTAGTATTGTCTTACGAATGTTCGTAACATAGTCACAAGTAGATAGCAAACGAAATCGGAAAAATTGTGTTCGCTTGAAAATTAGAAAAATCAAGCTACAATCTGTTCCTGCCGAGATAAAACCTGCTCTGACAATGAAAAATCAAAACAACTTAATTTCTCTCTTCCCCAGCCACATACTGCCAGCGTTGGAAAATTCCTCCGCCCACCCCCACGCCGGCCAACTCGTAATGAAGAGATAAAAAGGAAACGTGTTCCAAAATTTTTGAACCACGCTTGACAGCGGGCGGAGCACAAACAGACGACGACGACGACGACGACGACGACGACGACGACGAGGACGAGCAATCAAATCGTTTAATTTTAATGACTTGTCTGATAAGAAGTACGAGCCCCCTTCCCCCTTTCTTGGCGCACCCCAAAGCGTTTGCCCTCAACCACGCGCGTACGATTTGAGACGGAAATCAAATAGACAGATAATTTACGCGAAAACTGTGGATCCGAGCTCCCACCGGGACGGCCCACCTCCTTTCTATTTTGGCAGTTAATGATTTGTTTGTACACTTTTTCCCCGGACGGGAGTCCACTTTGATGACACTCCGGAAATGGAAAGATTTGCAGAATCGTAACTGCGAAGTGATACTTGATTGTCCTAACAGTTCTTCAGAGATTTATCCTTTAAACCACTCGTCGACAGCACGTCATTAACTGTTGTCGGTGAACCAACCATTTCCCATGAAATCAGTTTCAAGTGCCTCCAAAGTCCGGTTTAATCCAGGCCCCATTAACCACCCTCAACGGCTGCTAATTCCCGGGCTTTATAAAACACAACACTGCCAGCAGCCGACAAAACAGCAAAAGAACGAGAGTAAGAAAATCCCGATCCCGAAATAAAAACCCCAAACACTGAATGAAAAGTCGCAACTAATGTCGTTCTCGAATTTCAACTTTTGAACACGGGCTTAACACTGCGGGCTGACTGCTGCTCCTGGGCAGAACGGCAGAAGGATCGGAAATTATCTCACCCAATTCAGTTGGTTTGGCTTGATTTTGAGTGAGAAAATCATCCGAGTCTGGAGTCTGGGAGGAATGAAAAAGATAGCAATGGAAGCATTTTTATTTTTCCTTCGCTCATCTCGGACAACCCTCCCTCATCGCTGACCCTAGGAAAATGAAATTAGATTATATCAATCATCCCGGACCCGGTTCGGAGCGCGAGGGGAACAGCACAAAACGCGCTGTGTCCTGAACTTGATGTGTGTGACTGAAGAGGGTTGCACCCCGTCCGAAGGACGGTGTTCAAATGAAATTTAAAAAATTTTCATGGAAGAGTTGGTCCCGTGTCAGTGTCAGTTTGTTACATCGGGACTTTAAATTGAGAAACACAACGTTGTTTCAGTCAAAAATCGAACGCTCTCATGCGTGACAAATGGCTGACAATAGAGGTGTGTTCGGTGGGATCGATTCCGTTGACAAACTTCCCCCTCGGCGCGTACCGACCATTGTTTCAAGGTCAAAACCCTATTTCCCAAAAATTTTCATGAATGAACTGTTCCTCCCTACAAACACGCACACACACACACTCGCCCAAACCCACCTGTTATCATGATCACAGTGGACCTTGAACCGTCGAGTAAGCAGAAGTTGCTCAACAACCAGAAGCGTGAAAAAGTTTTGTACCATTAATTAAAGTTTCGAAAATTTTGCGTAAACGAGTGAGCTCTTCGTGTTGGAACACATATGTGTTTCAACACCACCGCCACCGCCCCTGCCTAACATATGTTCGCACCTTCCGAGCCTACCGGCTTCCCGGACCAACTTTTATGACACCGATTTTCTAATTAAGCATCTCCGATAACAATTCCTAAAAATTGCGTACAACAACACACCCTCGCAGGGGGAGGTAGGCGCCAGGACACGGGAGATACACGTCGGAAAAAAGTTACTAAATTTGTTTTTAGAACCCCGGAACCTCGCGCTACTTCGGCTGGAAACACTGATATGACGGAGAGGGCAATCCTGGGACTGGAAACTTTGCCGCCGCCAACACAGACACAAACCATCGACAAGTTTCGAATGGGACGCGCCGCCGCCGCGCAGTTTGAGTGAGTTGTTTCTGCAACTCTCGAACGTCAGCAAAAGGAGTTTTTTGGCAAAAGTTTGAACAACCTTGAACTACTGAAAAGTTTCAGCAGAGTCTCATTGAAACTTTCCCCTCGGCGGCGAGAGAACATGTAGAGTGAGTTTTTGGATCGAGACAAAACGCGCGCGCCTCGGCAGGGACGGGTGCGGCGGAGGTTTTGTTGCGCAAAGTCTGCCCCGCCGGATTGGGGCGAGGCGGGGTGGGGAAGATTAATAATACAATGAATTGGGAAAAGTTTTAATTTTATTATCCAAAGTATTGATTTTTGTCGCCTCGGAATGTAGACTACGAGCGGGCTGGCGAGAAAGAGTCCTCTGAACTCAGGAGTCAGCTGTTAATGAGTAACAGCTTAACGCAGGAAGTTTAGGGTTAGGAATCGTGTGAAGGAAGGTTACGCACGGATTTGAGGGAACGGCGGCTGCTTATCATTAGTTTTCAGGATATAAGTTATAGGCACAGATTCAAATAGATGTGTGGAAAAATCTATTATCTATGAATAATGGGATTATTTAATGTATTAGCCCTTTGCGGTCGGAATTAATTATCCTTGAAAGAGATCTTCTTATCTTTCCACGCTAATAGTATTTTTTTCATACCGAAAACCATTACTTTTTATTCATGGAAACTCCGTATACATTCCGTATACAATGTCTAGTAAACTTCGTATACAGTTCACTAGACATTGAAATTCGTTTAGAAAAAATGCAAACTGTTACATCGTTGGATAAAGTTTTTAGTATGATTCCATGATATGGTGACTGAGAGCAGACAAACGACCGCAAAGGGTTAATTAACCGCTTGAACGGAAATGATGAGTCTGGACTGGACTCGCCAAAAAATATTGAGGTTTGACTCTTTTTATGAGAGCAGTATCTGTAAGTCATATCGAGTCTATTGCTTTGTAATTTGTATAAATCTATGCATCCATTAACGCGTAAGGTAAATGAACTGACACAACGGAAGTGCAATAGCGGTTATTTTACTAGTAATATCCGTCTATAGCAGTTATTTTTTTTTTTAATAACAACAAATTATTTGAGCAACAAAACCGAGTTTTTATATCAATCCCTCCTCTTTAATCTAAGAAAATTGAATCGTCTGCCAGCGCAGTACTGACTGAAAATAAATTGTCATTCAAGGTATCAATAGAAAATAGAATTTGAAAAATGTTGTGATCCTATTTGACAATCATTTTACAAGTTTTCCTAATTACTGCATGTAAATTGTATAAACTATTTCCTTCAAACGATCGCCGTTCTCTTTTTTAACAAAAAAAAAAAAGTCACAGGAGGGTTGTGTCCGAGACATGACCACATAGTTGGCGTAGGATTTCGTTAGGTTATCTGTTGATTTTGGATATGTTTGAAGAATTACATCGGTCAACTCTTTGATAATCTTTTGGTGGCCCTTTTTTATTATCCCATTTATTTATTCATTAGGCTCATTAGCTTTTTTTCTGTAACAGAGCCGGGTTTTTATCGTGTACATGTACATATGTTTATGTTTCTATAAATTTTAAATTACACAGTAGTAGTAGTAGCCATTTCGGCGTTAGGTTTTCTGTTCCATTGCACTATAGTAGCCATTTAGGCGTAAGGGTATTCTATCTGTTTTTCCTTTGTTCAGCAAACCGGACAGCGGAGACAGTTGATATTGATCATTGTTGGGTTACTTATAGAACAGCAGCCCGATGTTTCTTGCAGAGCAGAGCAGTTGTATGGATGATCGATCTTTGTTCCACCGTGGATCGATCACCATCGCTGATGATGGTTCGTGGACGTAGTTTGGCTGTGTATATACAGGTCGGACTCGATTATATGTGATTCGATTATATACAATTTTGGACTCGATTATATACAGTTTGGAAAAAAATATTTTTTTTATATTTCAAATATGACTTATTTCAAGAAGAAATTCAACCTTTCAACGTTAAGGTGTAATTTAAGTGGCTATTACATGGTCAGTGGGGTAAAAATCGTGATTTTTGAAGATTTTAAATGAATTTTCACCAAGAATTGTTTATATCGATATTGCAGCCAAATTAAAAACGATAAAAGTTCGGTGTCAAAGAACAAATTGTAGAACGGTTAAAAATCTTCAATTTAATTGATAAAAACAATCTAGTTTAATATAACTTTTTAGGATGAAATTAATAATAACACATTAAAAATAATTAACTTTTATGTTTTTCACTTACAAAATGTTATTAAAATCCACTTATTTAGATGTTCCACTTCTATATCATGTACTAAATTTTCTCATCTTTCAAATGAACGCAACAAAATAGTCTTCTGTAGCGTACTTTGTAATGTAGAGCCAGTTTGAGGCAACGGAGTCCGAAACAAAAAAAGTTCTATAACTCTGTCATTGTTGAATTTCGAACATATGCGTAGAAGGTTTTTTTTTTTCATCAAATATGATCGTCTATCACCTTCTAGAAGAATCCGGATAAATTTATTTTTTTCATGTGAGAAAGGTGTTTTCTGACTTCAAGGAGTTGAATCAAAACCCAAATTCCTCTTTAATATTCAAAAAACAAAAAATACATGCAAAAAAAAACGAATAACACAAAAAAATTGTTTTGACTCGATTATATACAGGATTCGATTATATACAGTGAAAAAAAATCAAAAACTGTATATAATCGAGTCCGCGCTGTATATACTAGCTGACCCGACGAACTTCGTCCCGCCCAAAATAGATTTTTTGATTTGAATACTTTCAAACATCCACGTTTTCTTACTAAGTGAACGTTAGTGAGTGCAATCACTGAACTCTTCATTGACTGATTACCCTTTGACCCTTTACAATTCCCTTTTACTATAAATTGTCTAGTACTTCTACAAAAATTCGTCCTTATAATATAAAATTATTTTCAGACACAATTCTCGTTCAAGATTCTTCAAGCATTTGGAAATAACCTGTTTCTCCGTTGCATGGAATACATGTTTGATACAGAGAATATTACAAAATAACGACAGCTCAAATCGGACCATTCCTTCCTCGGTTTTAGGGCACACCAACACATTTGGCGAACAAAAATCAATTTGGTTAGCGCCAACATCCAATGGACTAACAACGCTTAGCTAATTGTAGAACATATGGGGATTCAATTTTCCGAATTTTCCGATTTTTCTCTCCGCTATATTGATTTACGGGGAGAGACGAATATAGATGACTCAAATTGAACCATTCCTTCCTCGGGTTTTGCGCTTACCAACACATTTGGCCTTCCATTTTTATTTATATAGATATAAGATATTGAAATGCGTTATTTCGCCTGAAAATCCATTTCCACTTACGAACAAAGATCAATTTCGATAGCGCAAATATCGAATGGACTAACAACGCTTATCATGTTGTAATTTTCGAACAGGTGGGAATTAAATTTTCCGAATTTTCCGACCTTCCTTTAGAATTTTCCGAAAATTTTCCGATTTTTCTATCCACTATATTGATCTACGGGAAGAGACGAATACAACAAAATAAAGAAGGCTAAAATCGGACCATTTCTTCTTCGGGTTTTCCACTTACCAACAGATTTTGCCTTACATTTTTATTTATATAGATAAGATATGGAAATGCGTTATTTCGCCTGAAAATCCATTTCCACTTACGAACAAAGATCAATTTCGATAGCGCAAATATCGAATGGACTAACAACGCTTATCATGTTGTAATTTTCGAACAGGTGGGAATTCAATTTTCCGAATTTTCCGACCTTCCTTTAGAATTTTCCGAAAATTTTCCGATTTTTCTCTCCACTATATTGATCTACGGGAAGAGACGAATACAACAAAATAAAAAAGGCTAAAATCGGACAATCCCTTCTTCGGGTGTTCCGCTTACCAACAGATTTTGCCTTACATTTTCTAGAAAAAAATCGTTCAAACTTAGAACAATTCAAAATCGTATTTGGGCCTATTAATATGACATAATCTCCCCTCAAAATGGATATCGCCACTAAACGTCGACACGGTACATCTGTCATCGGGGAAAATCACGTAATGACCGCCAATATTATGCCATTTGACACGGCTGGCAATATGGTCCAATTTACAAACGAGTTGAAGCATTTCAAATATCTCAACTATTCCAATGCTGCTATCAAAATAGGAAAAGCTCATGACTATTATCAGAGAAGCAATTCATGAGAAAGCACGAAAAAATGAAAATCATCCGACGGGCGGGCGAAAAGTTCCGTTCTTATTGTGATAACGCAGGTTTGAAACGCTGCAACATAAATGAAATGATCTGGTATAAACAGTGCCTGGTTAATTGATTTCAGAAACATTATTTTTACTGGAGAAATCTTTTCGATTGCAATAAAGATAGTGCACATCGATCCTATTCGACCGTCGCTGTGGTAGATAAATGGTTCGTCTCATATTTTTCCAAAGTTCGCAAAAACAAACCAACTGAGATGTTCAAAAATTTAGAACGAGGACGCTCAATTTTTGGGTCTCAGCATGGCATACACCATTTCCTATAAGGAATCTGAAATGTGGATGTGAATTCCGGAATCCGAACAGGTTTAAAAATCGATCGAATCGGAAACATCGTACAGTCCGGTTAATTTCAAACCAATCGAGCTATGTAAATGTGCCATAGTAGCCTGGACGCAAACCAAATTTCAAAATAACCCATTCGTATTTTTGAAGCAATTTAATCTCTTTCAAATTAGCAGGCCCAATGACAGTTTCCGTTAGTTAAAATTTAAACGAAAATTATTACTTAAGGTTATTGGAAAACTCTGAACACATAGTTCTGACTCTTACTTAACCATTTTTCTATAAATTCTTCAGTATCTTCCAAAGTTTTCATTATAATTATAATATTAAAAACCATCAGACACAATTTTGGTTTACAAATTTTTCCAATACAATTTTCGTTTCACGAAAACGGAACACAAAGCTCATGGTCGATATTTTAAAAATACTCAAAAACGCTTGTATTTTTTTTATGGAAGAAAGTGAAACTTTTTATCTTCACACATGAACTACAAACTCATTTGGATTATTATGTCATTATGTCATTATGGATCAACGTCATGAACAATATTCAGACCTGGGAACAAAAGAAATAATATCCAGTTATTTCCCTCAATTTTCTTCACAATCGTCTCATACATTTCTAACCAAGATGGAGCTATTCTTTCCGCTTCTATCACGCGGTCACGGTTCGATTGATCGCACCCGAAACCATCCCTCAACTTCCTCCAGCAATCATTATGGGAGGCTACAGCGAAATATGATTGTGCTCAATTGAAGCGTAATTGTTTTAACATTCTTGTCCATCCATTCAGAGCTCAGCGTTTCTGCTTTCCACAGTCACCGACAGTAGCCTTTTTTCCACCCCCGCCAAATGTACGTGAGCACCACCAGAGCAAGTACTAAATTCCACTTCCTGCGAAGAAAATTCCACACGGTTTCTTCTGACCCCACGAAACCCACACTCCCAGCAGCGCTGTGCCTCCGACTGCCCGCTGTCGATGTGAAAAAGCGCACACCGAACACAGGAAAGCGCTGGGAAACGCCCTTCTCGGGCGAGGGCCGTGCCATAAATGGTCCAGCAAACCGACCGCTACTGGCGCCATCCCGTTCTATCCTGTCTCCATCAGGTATCCCCACGCCACAGAGTGAGAGACAAGATACGACCGCCTCACGCATACACGGGCGCTCACCCAGTCAGGACCTCCATCGGATCGGAAAGCCTTTTTCAGCCACACATTCGCTCGCTACTGCGGACTAGTATTGGTGCGATTGGAGCTCCGGTCTCGGTTCGGATGGATGGATGGATGTGGGCTCTCTTGTGCAGCTGCCCCCCTCAATAACACTCTTACTCCGGTTGGAGTTTCCCATCCCTTCCACTCCAACACACCCACATCCACACAAAGAGAGAAAGAAAAAGCTTTCCGCGGGCGCGGAAATTGGAGACCAGTGAAGACAGGAGAAAAAAAAGATCCTAACAAACACATAAAAAGCTCGAGAAAATGCAACTTGCGCAAATGTGGTGCCACTTTTTCTCTCGCGAAAGATACACCCGTAATGGTAGAAAAAAAAGCAAAATTTTTCACCCAACCACCACCACCCACCCGACTCCGACATCGCGGAAAGTGTGTGATCCGCTTTCCTAACGAGGTGAGCTGAGCTTTTTTCGCATGGTTTATTTTTACTCGGGCTCTAACGAAGCACCCGCGTGCTGTTTCTGCTCCTGTTGGATCCTGGTCGGACATTTCTTTTTTTTTTTTTTTTGCTGCTGGTACTCCCGCTGGTAAAATGATGAAGTTTTTCTTTCTTCGAGCAGCAGTGAAATATCACCCGGTGCTGGTGGAAAATCGATACGGTTGCTCGTGCGTGGTTATATCTTGACGTGGAAGTCAGGTCTGACTGGTCCCCGGAAACATTCCCGCTGTTCTCGCGAACCATTGTTGGTTCGGAATTGAACTGTTTGTCTGGAATTACAAGAAAATGGTAACCAAATTTAGAATGTGTGATCAATCCAGTTAAATAATACACAAACAAGAGTTGAGTCTCCCAAGCTTGAGCTGGAGCTTGAGTTTGGGTAGACTGTACAATTCGTAGTTACTCTCCGTGGTTGACCCGAATTAGCAAAATTGCACAAAGAACACACTGAATGACGTTTGGGAGTAGCAAATCATTCTCGATATCGTAGGGGAAGGGAAGGAATGTTAGTATGATATTCGCGACCAGCAGCGTCGCTTTTATAGCCTCTATAATTCCCTTGCGATTATCATGGATGGAAAAATTGTTAGTGGGTATCGGTAAGAAGAATCAGGATTCACTGTGATGAGTTATGATACTCTGAAACTCTCAACAATTGGGCGAAACGAGCGAGCTTAGTTTAATTGGTTGATGGACGTAAACAAACATGCTTTCCTAACCAATTTCACAAAGCTACTGATACAGCTTAAAAATAAAATTCAACACGATGTAATCAAGGTACATATTCTCGGACTAGGCTTGACGACAAAGAATATAAAAACATATAGGAGGTTGTGTCCAAGATACGACCGCATTGTTGACGTAGAACTTCGCTGTTATTTCATATAAGTCGTTTGTTTATAACTTCGGATATTATTTTATACTGCTGTGAAATTTTAGAATTTTAGCTGAATAGTTTGAATAGTTTGATCGTTGAAATGGTTTTTTTTATTGTAGTGTCAGTTGACGATAATTGATCAATGATTCCCATACAGGAATATGAACACTTTTCATCATTTAGCGCTATTCTCAAAAGAAACGCTTCTATTAATATTACTAGCCTCGGAAAAAGTTACATTACTTTCTCATGCTCAAAATAATCTGTCAACTGTCATCCTTAGCCGAGAATGTTTTGCTACTGGCAAGCGAAACCAAATCACATACAAAATTCCAGAACGACATTCACTTTCTTGGTAGCTAAATAAACGAAATAAACTCTTTCTGGTCATCTGAATGACTTCGAAAAGAGTAACATTGCTTCATTATGATCAAGATTGGCGCAAATGCAGTTGAAGGCAGTTTTGCGACTGGCACGTGAACCCTTCTTCTTAAATGGCCCTAGAAAAGTTCCTAGAGGAACTTTGCCATCTCAACGTAGTATTATTTGCGTCATTTTATGAGTAATTAGTTGAGATTTCTATGCCAAATTACACGCCTTTAATGCATTCTATGTGGTAAGCTCTAGAATACGTGTGACCACAGTGCAAGTCGGACTTGCATGAATTTCTTTGACGAAAGATTCCCCCGACCAGAACGGGAATCGAACCCGAACCCCCGGCATGTTAGGTGTGACGCTAACCACTCGGCAAATGAAGCACGCGAACCCAAATAACTGATAACATTCCAGCACGACATTCAAGACGCTTAATTTTTTGGCGCACAACCTTAACGCCTGCTTCGCCATAGCGTCTGTTCAATGCATTGATGCAATGTCAAAGGCACCAACGAAGTCTTTATGATGATGGATAACAAACAATGTTAACAGCTTGGAAAAAGACTGAATATTTGCCTCAGCAGAGATTCATTATTAATACTCTAGAGCAAATATTTCCCTCCGCTTCAGTGTAGCGAAGATGCATTATTTTTATGCGCGGGTTATGAAGCACGCACGTACGCACATAAATATCCATATATCGATGGCTTGAAGCAACTAAATATACACACATTTAGCTCCGTTTTGAGCTCTCTTCAACAGAAGCCCTCTATGCTAATATTACTGGTCTAGATTAGCTTAGCTGTCATCCTCGGTAGACAGAGTCGACGATAGCCTAGCTTGATGATTGCCCACACAATTGTGTAGCTTGTAACCTGAATACAATGGCGTCAGTTTGATGCAATGATTGCAATGTTAGAGTCATCAGCGAGTGATAATTTTTTTCCCCTCAGTGAGATCCACTGTTTATACTCTAGGTTAAAATTCCCCTTCGTTCTTCTTCTTTTCCTTTGTTCACGGAGACTTCAAATCTTACGATTTCCCGTTCGTTGCTCTTCGATAAGTTGCTCGCTATTGATTGCACGGGTAGAAAAGCTCACAAATCAGCAGAACAAAGGTATGGAAAAATGGAAACGCTTATAGTTTTCATGAATTTTAACCATTTACACACCAGGGAATTGTAATGTGTAGCATATCAAAAAAATCTTAGGGAATTTCCGATTCGTTTGGTATGTGAATCGTCAAAAATAGCTTCGCGGCAAAAATAGCTATTAACGTTAACTTTATTTCATAAAAACGTGACCTGTTTTCTGATTTGGCACCCTTAATGAAAGACGTAGTTCTACGTAAAAATAAAAACAATTCGTTGCAAAATATTTATTTTTTTTCCTACTACACCAACCAAGTCTTACTATTCAGAGAATATGTGATACGAAAAACATTTGTTACGGCCACCTAACATAGTGGCGAGCCACAATTTTTTATATGTCTTTTGGAAACCAATCTGTTGCTAAGATTATGGGGGCGCACTATAAATACTGCGTTTGTTGAGGCAAACGATCAGTTGTTATTCTGCTACCGGGCGGATCATCCAATTTAAATCGTTTGCTTCGAAATCAAGGCTCATGTAAAATGTGCTCAAATTTCATGTAATCGCAGCAACCACCGACTACGGCCAAGTGTTGACATTACAGACCCAAAGGGGAAGAGCAGCATTCGTCCGAACCAGTGAATAGTGAATAGCAGGTGTATGGCACGATTATCGCTATCTCACTCTACCTACCGTCATCGCATATCTCACTATCCCTCTGCTGCAAAAGTTCATCATCGACATCACGATATGTCACATGGTGGTAAATTGGTAATTCGCGATGGTGTCGACGTCTGGTGGCGACTTCAAATTAGAACTATAATTTGTGTCCCAAACTCGTTAGTGTAATCTCCAACAGATTAGAAGACACGAAGTCGGTTTTTAAATTTTAAAATTTGAATGAAAATTTTTACATCATGTTATTTAATTACTTGAAACACGTATTTCTGACTATCATTCAACCGTATGGCTATACAATTCCAAAATTGTTGCTGAATTTTTTCATTATAATATAAAATTGTCTTCATAAAGAATTTTCGTATGGGACTTTTTCAGCACCTGCAAACAAAAATGTTTTAAATTCAAATAGAATACTAATTTGATATGGAACAACTAATTTTCATTCATAATTTTAATTTTTAAAACATTCATTCCGACTGAAAATCAGCTATTCTTTAACGCTCCCCTAAACTAGTAAACGAAGCACAATGCAGGCAACGCGGATCGCTGTTTTGAAGAAAACAAATACTTTTGATGTTTGAGATGTTGGCACCAAAAACATGGCGGGTGTCATACAGCTGGTGAATAGCCCTTCTTAAAGCTAAGTGTTAACTTTGGAAATCTCATATTGGGCCTTATTCTTGGGAACACTGCACGTGAAGGCAAACTGAATACACCCATCGGGGTTATTCTGGATTCCTCCACACTGTCTTGTCAGGGTAAACAGATCGATTTCATATGTTTTGTTTTCACTTGTCGTAAGTTGCTAGCGTATAATTGCTATATTTTTCGTGCCGTTTCAACACTGACTGGGTTACAGCTATTTCTTGTAACTATTTACACAAGACTGCTTCAAAGGCTGTCTAATTTTTTTTCAAATCAGGGCTTTCAATAACGATATATCCTCGCCAAATACATATTTCGTGCTTACAAATCCGTTAGTTTTGAACAAACCAAAACGAAAAATTTACAGCTGAAGTTCTCTTAGAAACTTCATCGGAAATGAACATAAGGTCATTCTGGTTCCCACTCCACTTTCGTCTACAATACACGGAGTTCATTTACACTTCATGATTTGTGTAAACGAGAATTCACTGTCTATGGAAGAAGAAGACGAAGCTGCGGGAGCTTCCGTACCCGAGCGAATGAATATAAAATAGTTCGCCACGAATTGGATGATGTCGTTCGATACGGACCAGCAATCTACTATTCTACCGGGCCAACAACCAGTCAAAACTTTC
The DNA here is from genome assembly GCF_029784135.1 of Toxorhynchites rutilus septentrionalis. NCBI lineage: Eukaryota > Metazoa > Arthropoda > Insecta > Diptera > Culicidae > Toxorhynchites > Toxorhynchites rutilus. The sequence continues at coordinate 182,182,018 of NC_073744.1, read as the reverse complement.
TCCCTCTTAGCCATTGACAGCATTACCGGGCGCCATAAGTATGGGCACTTAGATAAGTCTTATGGACTCTGGAAAAAATCAAAGGGATGGACGAAAGAAGCCGAAGAGCCTCCGTTTTCAGATCTTTGAAAACCATAAATTCTTCCGTCATACTGCACTTCATACTGATATACTACAAGTCCCAGGATTTTTGATGAAAACAAATGTTTTTTTGTACAAAGATGTATGCATTCCTAAACATAGTTTCCTTAGAGGTATAGCTTGTTTCTTGTTTTCTGGTTCTTGGTATAGCGAGTTTCCAACATTACGATTCCCTTTCTGTAGTACGACACGACAACGTCTTCGAAACATGCCTCAATGCCACTCTGCAGACTGTCGCCTATTGGACACAGGAGTGTGGTAATGGAGCCACGTTTCATCCATTGTCATAAAACGCCGAAAGAAGTCCACTCGATTACGCTTCAACAACGCCAAACCGACTGTTGAATCATCAACGCACCGCTGTTTTTGGTCGACGGTCAGCAAACGCGGCACCCATCGCGCGGATAGCTTTTTCATGTCATGCAAAATGTATCCCACTCGTTCATTTGAAGTGCCTACGGTCTCAGCTAACTCGCGTAACTTCACTTTACGATCGTCCAAAACGAGTCGATGCACTAGTTTTACGATTTCTGGATTCGTAGCCTTTTTTGACCTTCCAAAGTGAGATGCATCTGCGGTGCTTGTACGGCCCATTTTGAATCCACCAAACCACCGATAAACTGTGGTTCTCGAAGGAGCAGAGGTGGAATAACATTTCTTCAACCACTGCATTGATTGTTCAGGAGTATTTTCCACCAAAAAACTATGTTAAAATACGATATTCCTCTTTTTCCATTTTCCATACGAATGCTCAGGTAGTGACACTTAAACAACTGGATGAATGAAGGAAATGTCATGAAACTTCACACATAAGCTAGTGACAGATGAACCTCTCGAAATGATTTTTTTTCATTTTTTGTGGCGTCATCTGTTGAAAAATCCCGGGACTTTTCAGCCCATGTATTACAGGGTGAATCGATCAAAATTTGGTCAACCTTTTTTTGAATTTTATTATTACTTCATCCTCACGGGCTGGTTTATCTCAGTATTGTGAACTGCCAAACACATTGGCGCATTCTTCTCCGCGTTACAAAACTACAAAGTTGGTGGTCCACGACTTGGGTTGAAGGCATCCGCTTGATGCCCACTTTTCGGCACCTTCTATCCTGTCCAGCAAAATTCCTGCAGCTCGTCGGAGACAAGGTCCAAGTTGTCGATTTAAGACCGATTCTTCAACTACAACATCATTTGCCAACCGATTCCTCTGCTTTGGACGTAAAAAAGTGGTGTGTTCAAATTCCCTGATGATCGTGACTGTCATTCACCGAAAAGTTCTAGTCTTTGTTTACTTATAGGGTAAACGATGTTGGTTTGTCCAGTCGAAAATCTGATCTTGGTTTGTCCACGTTTTTTGGATGCTCTAATTCAGCACGCCTGTGTCAAATCAGGTACTCGAATGTTTCCAAACATATGAATAAAATTGTCTTTTTCATGATTTACTGTAGTTTTATAAGACTATTTTACGGATTCACATGTTTTAAGGATTCATAAAATCCACTTTCTATTGGTGTCAATGCGCCCCTCATTTGAGCTAACTTTCAATCAACCACCTTATGATTATTTCGTATGTATAAAGACCTTTTCCGGATTATACCACTTACAAATATTGTAAACATCATGCTTGCACACCGTTTGTATCGGATTAATATATCTGAATCATGTAATTAATGGATCTCGATGACCTCAGTTCTGGCCATGGTTTGTCCGTTTCGATGATGTTGGTTTGTCCACATGATTACTATGGCAACCGCTTGGCGCGCTGCTTTGTTTTGTTTTGTTGTCCTTCGCGCGAAGCAAAAATAAAGTTTCTCTGTGTTGAGTGCTGTTCACTTTAGAAATGCCCAAGAAAAGGCAATATTCTGCAGAAAACCTAAATTATGAATGGATCAATTTGATGACAGTAAACTCAAGCAATGAGAACATCTGCTTGAAATTCGATTTTTTCATTCAAAAATTGTGATTTCTAAAACCCGACAAATCATGATCATTTTTCGGACAAACCATAATCATAATTTCTATTTGAATAAAATCGTTAAGAACATAAAAAAACATGAAGTGGGTTATATCTGTGGTATAACCGCAATAGGACTATCGTTGAGTGATCATTTGTTTGATGTTGAATCTGAATCCATGCTGAATGAATGAATAAATTAATATTTGGGGGACTTCGAAAACGAGAGGGTTACGTTGGAGGCACAAGGTTTTATGCATCCAATATTGGATACGAAAATATTCTACTGATGGAGAAGAATAATCTTCAGAAGCATTCCTGTCAATTACAATTGATTGAAAAATCACAAAACGAAATGCACTTGATCGCAGTATTATATGAATAGAAAACATTAAAATAAACTCTTTCGCTTGAATGTGATTTTCAATTCCAAGAGGACCTGAAAAGAGTTGTGTGCATGTGTGTGTGGCGGCTGCTCCGACCCTAGATAAAGGATATGCGGTGGGAAATTTATGGGTTTTGACTGTGTTAAATTTTGATTGCATTAGTAGATATTTGACAGACATGAAGTTACCAAACAGAAGGAAGAACTCTTGTACCCAACATGTTGTGTATATTAGTTTCAAAGCATTCGACAGGGAAATGATTCGAACACTCGAAAAAATTATTTGCCTTTTGTTGGATGGGGAAGAATTATGTCCATGCTGTACCCACGGTTCATACTCTCGAAATATTTTTTTCTACAATAAATAACCGAAAAATTTGATTTGCTGCAAAATATGTAACTATTGGAAGTATAACTATTCCTAGAATATATGATACGAAAAACAATTGTTACGGGCGTGGAAAAGTAATCTTCAGAAACCTTATATCATTAGGAAACCCTAACATTTCGCATGGTTCGGCATTCCTGTTGTTCATACCTGATCGAAGAAAAGGCGAAAAGCAGATTAGGAAGCCAGATATCAGGTCTCGTCTTAGGTGCAAATCACCTGCTAAACCACCAAGTATTTTTTGAGATTATTTCCTGTTTAGACATATCCTCAAACTGTAGGGTACAGTTACGACTGTCAAATGACAATAGTACAGCCAAAGTTAATTTTTAGCACATGTTATGGCATCCCGATTTATTACATTAAATGAGCTGAAAATTAACATAAAATGTTCTACTCCCCAATACATGTATATCATTCGTATAATATATATGCTAGAGCCAATATGAGCGAGCGAAACAGGAGACACATTTAAATGAAAGCATATGAGGGGCTCAGAATGCAAGGGGTGTAAGTGACTTGATCGATTTCTCTTCGTCAACTTTTTCTTTGATTAATACCTCAGCTACAAAAACGTTCCAATTTGAGTTCGCTATAGAATCTGATAGATGAGGTTCTGACCTACCATCCACATTGTCAAATACAGCTGGGAATGAGTTTGCAGCTAAGTTATGACCAAAAGAGAGAGTCGATGTAGAGAAATCGATCAAATCACTTACACCCCTTTCATTCTAAGCCCCTCATAAAAAAACTTTTCGTATAGTTTGCCAAATACACGGCCCAGACAGAGAAAGATATATTCTCGTTCATGTTCTTCTTTATCCTCTTAGAAAACACTTTCCAACTTCATTTTATGATGAGGTGTAATATTATCACGCTTCAATATTGTTATAGCTTTATGGATAGTGTGGTCGTGTGAAATAGCTTTGCATTCCAGCCGGCCTTGGTTCGATCCCCATTGCGTCGTATGGACTTTTTTTTGGCACAATCCCAAACGAAATGAGAAAAGAAAACAGAAAGAGATGTCTGCTCGCATACATACAAACAATTTTTAGGCAATTAAAACAGCTCATTATTTGCGCATTTGACTCTCCAGCACACGAAATGGCATCATTTCTGCCAAAAATGAATATTTTCAACCAACGCTAGTTTGGGTGTAAGGATCAAACTGAAGATCTCATTGAACAGAATTACAAATTGAAAAAAATGAAAAAAAAAATACCTAGATATGGAATAGGAATCTCAGATTTAAGCATAAAATAATCAACACAAATTGAATGTATATTTCCCAGCTATTCTGGATATCAAATCCTCACACAAAATCATTATTTCCAACAATCAAAGCGTCGAAAGAAACACCTGCACTCACCCTGGTTCACACCCAATTCTGGGTCTGATATTCAAATTGATTAATTCAATCAAATTTAACTTCGTTTAAATACAAACATAAACAGCACTTTTTTCCCACTCGAGAAGAAGAATCAATCCCGCAAACAATTTAAAACCATCACTCAGTGCTAAAACCTCTCTTCCCTTATCGCGTATCTTCTCCCTACTCCTTCGCCGCGCGCTGATTGATCACAATCAATTTTTCATCAATCGCGTTTTCGTTATCACACAAACCACGAGATTCAACGCTTTTCCAGCCCCACGTGGAACGTTATGCAAAATATCGCACATCGTCTTCAGCGACGCGATCTGTCACCCTCGAATATATTTTTCGCGTGATAGGCACCACTTTCGCATGTTTCCGCGTTTTCACGTTTATAATCCTATCAAAACAAAACCCTTGATACCCTCTCACATTGTTTTTTTTTGCTGCTCTCTCTCTCTCTCGTATCAGCATCCTGTTGAGATGAATGAGATGAATTAGAGGAGATGTGTAACGTTGAAAAATTGAATTAGGCGCCCACTGTCAGATTTTTTTTTTCATTATTTTCCCCGTGCTGTTGTCTGTTTTTTGACAATTTGCATATTATCTCGTTTCTCCGATCAGTGCGCGCGTGGGGATTAGATTAGCGCTTCCACACGTGGAACATGTGTGGGAATTTATCACAGCGCCGATAGCTTCGTGCGGTGGTAAATTGACACAATTAGAGAGGATTATTTTTCCGGGTTGCGATAGGCTTAGTGCGCTATCCGTGAGTGGAACATATTCGATCTCATTTCACTTCTTCATCTACTCACGAAGCAGCCTCATTTGACGTTTCATCAACGGAGGAACATCATTGTCACATTTAATTTTATCCTCCAATTTCGGGCCGAAATAACCACCTTTCAAACCCGCATAATTTCTTCCCAAAAACAGCACCACCCGTGACCGTGGCCATTACTTGTGCTGATTTGCTGTTGATGACCCGAGTCATCCGGAAAGGGGTTGATGGGTTGGTGCGGATGGGACCGGTACATGTGGTCTGGACAGGAAATGTTATTACAAAACTGAGATAAGGGTTTCGGCCCACCCACATTCTCAGTTCTTGAACGGTGAGTGAACGGGGTAAGGTCGGCCAAAAGCTAAAGCCCCGCAGTAGTAGCCCATTAGAATAATCAAAGATGCAAAAGGCAACGGCTCTTATGCTGCGTCCCTTAAATCCGTTTAGCGTTAAGCTGGACCAGAGCTGTACTGATTTCTGCGAGTGCCATTGGGAGGACTCTGGGTGTTCCGACCGAGAATGAAGACAGCGCTCGGAATTTGGATGTGGATGTATACACACGGTGGTAATTGAAGTGAGGTTTAAGTGCGTGCTTTACGTCAAGATTCGACTGCTTCCCTTGTTTTGAAAGGACTCTCGCCGAGTATGTGATGTTTCACAAATGGGAAGTGGGATTAAATGTTTCTAAATGATGAAGGCGAGACGCTTCAGTTTGCCTAATATAATTAACTTTGAATGTTCCTAGTTTTGCCGATTTGTTCCGAAGAGAATATAAAATGCGATGATTTGTTTTCGAAGGTTTTGAAAATACTCGTTACTTTCGTTTCTTTGTTTCTGATTGAATCGAGATCTTAAGTTAAGTTCAATCACATTTTCGTTTGGTCTCTTCCGTTCAACGCATTCAATTCTGTGCCAGCCACCCATGATTATTCGCTCTTTGACATTTTTGACAATTCAATTCAGACGAAATAGCATTCTTTGATGTGATTGCTGAGCTGGTCACTACAAAACATACATCTTGTTGAATGGTAGTAACGTTTCTCGTGAAATTTACGCCGTCTCAACGTAGGTATTACTCGCATCATGTTTATTTAGTAGAAGAAATCAGGGTAAAGCCGACACCCTCTGATTTTTCCAGTTGGAAGCTATGTTCTGAAAATTTTCCGATGCACTCTGTTGCCAATTGCCAGCGGAAGTTGCGTTGCTGTTAAAACAAGCAACATACAGGGAACAGTCCATGTAAAATTTCACTAGTGGAATTGAGATGTTGCCGATGCTTTTTGTGAGCCTTATTCATCGAAGATCATTGGTCAGTGTATTCTGTGAGTTGGTGGTTGGTTTAGTTGATTATCGATGCCCAAAAACGATATCGAGTCCATTCGGGGTGAAACTGATACCTTCATTTACGGTAAAACCGACACCTAGTTTGTTTTTAACAGACAGGAAAAATGCGTCTTTAGGTTTTGTAGATATCTTGTGTTTATGTTTGGGAGCTACTGGAAGCTGCACTGACATTCAGCTGAAACAGCCAGAACCAACGTTGTGCAGGACATTTAAGGGGGTATTCTAGTGTAGAGACATGAATTTCGGACGTTATTTCGAGCTCCGTAAAAACAAAACAAAGAGTATTTTTACTATCCATTATATCATTATTTGTTCATCTATCTTTTAACAATAAAACAAAAATTTAACGGAGAAAAAATATTCATAACTAGAATGGTAACAAGCTGATGAAGTGGGAGGGTTCAAAAAAAAGTTGTACCATGGCGTACACGATTCCAGCCCTTCTGGTTATCTGAAACGAAAAAATCGAACAGATTCTGAATCAGCAAAGATGCCGCTATCGCATGGACCTCGGATAGGTGAAAACATATTTTTTGGCAAAATGGCGGCCGTTTAAAAAACAAAATGCGGCTTAAAACGTTTTTTCTTTCGTTTGTCGATTTTTCAAACATATTAAAATTTAAAAAATGTTATTTTTCAGAGGTTCATGCGATAGAGGGATGCATACAGATTGTATTTATATAATTTCGACATGAATCGGTTCAGTAGAACTTGAGATATCGTGTACACCAAGATAAAAAAAAACATAGTTTCGGATCTGGAGTTGTATATTACCCAGTAGCTATGAGTATTCCTATCTTATCGATACACATTTTATTTGTTATAAAGTTGCCATTTAGGCGTAAGAGTATTCCTATTCCATCGATACACATGTCGCCTTTTTTCGGCATCGAGAATGGTCCCATTGTTCGAATTTTCACAGTTGGACCAAACACAGCGGGACTGTTGATATGAGGCTTCGATTGTTGTGTTGTTAATAGTACCAATTACCGATGCAGCAGAACGTAATGTGAACGGTAAGGGACTGGGATTAGCGTCACATGATGATTTTTATATGGACGTAGTAGCTAGAATAACAAACAAAAATGGTCAGTTGAGGGCCCTGAGTTATGAGCTCATGATCGTTCGCTTAGTAGAAGACCCTTTTTGATTATCGTTTATATGAGATTATTATTACCGATATCCGTCGTCTAGCGTCAACTCAAATTGAAAAATATAACAACGTGAAAGGTGTTTCAATAAGAGGAAAACATTAGCTAATCATACGTTCCACAAACTAGATACTACATCAGTAGCGACAGTTATGGGTTCAATAAGACATCATAGAACAGCTTATTTTACAGTCGAAACACATCAATTCGTTTGCTGTTTTTGCATTCCAATTACGTATCATTTACAACTGTTCCCCCTCTTCTAGTGTCCACATAGTGTATGGATAGCCTCTTAGTATTTTAAAGTTATTGTAACAAGTTTTCATTCAATTTTCTCCAGGTGTCGATTTTACCCACACTTCCATTTATTTTACTTAAAAATAGAAATTGTATATGCTACCACAATTCAAGTTCTACCCATCAAATGGTCAACAGGTTCTGTAGGATCGTTTCTGTAGAGTGTAAGAGAGGATATGTAGTCAAAGAAACATGGGAGATCTTGAAAATATGTGGAAATCCTTAGGGTGTGGGTTTTACCATGATTTCCCCCTGGTACTGAGTTGAGAGCTCTTGTGCCAAATAACACACCTTGAATGTACTTTAAGTAACATGTTCTAGATTACACGTGAACGCAGTGCAAATCGGAAGAAATTTCTTTGAGGAAAAATGTGTAGGAGAGTTTTGTCCGAGGCACGACCCCATAGTTGACGTAGGATTACGTTGGGCTTAACAGTTTCTCCGTTTGCATGTTTGCTTAAAACAAGTTGAACACGGATATAAATGTGAAAATAAATTTTTCTTGTCTCATAAACCTTCCTTGGGCGTAGAAGAACACAATAAAAGACAGTTCAAATCGATTGGTTTCAATATTTTAATACCGAAATGAATTGTTCCACCTATGAATAGGGATACTATCTGTCCTGATTTAGCAGGACATGTTCTGATTTTGAGATCTGTTGGAGGAGTCCTGATTTCTTTTTCATATTTTAGCCTGATTTTCATGAGATATTCTGTTTTGCTGACAAGATTCGTCAACGTTGTTTTGTTGACTACAGGTCGGACTCGATCAAATAACATTTTGGACTCGATTATACACAGCCTAGAAAAAAATATTTTTTTATATTTCAAATATGACTCATTTCAAGAAAAAATGTAACCTTTCAACGTTAAGGTGAAATGTAAGTGGTTATTACATGTTCAGTGGGGAAAAAACGTGTGGGATTTTGTTTGAATTTTCACCAAGAATTGTTTATATCGATATTGCAGTCAAATTAAGAAATATAGAATATTGGGTGTCGAAGAACAAATTGTAGAGCGGTTAGAGAGCTTTAATTTAATTGAGAGAAACAATCAAGTTTAATATATATTTTTAGGACAAAATTGATAATAAAAAATTTAAAAAATTGTTATTTAAATCCACTAATTTAGGTGTTCCACTTCTATATCCCATACTAAATTTTATCATCTTTCAAATGAAAGCAACGGAAACGACTTACGTAGCGTACTTTTTGAGCCAGTTTGAGGCAATAGAGTCCGAAACAAAAAAAAAGTGTATAACTCTGTCATTGTTGAAATTCGAACATATGCGTAGAAGTATTGTTTTCATCAAAGAAGATCGTTTATCACCTCGTCAGAAATTCCAGATAAATTATTTATTTTCATATGAGAAAGGTATGTTCCGACTTTAAGAGGATAAATGAAAAAAATTATTCTTCTTTTGAATTCAAAAAACGAGAAATATATGAAAAACAAATATAACAAATTTTTTTTCGACTCACTTATATACAGTGGAGAAAAATCTGTGACTGTATAAAATCGAATCCGCCTAGTATATAGGAAACAAATAGTCTAACGTAATCCTACGTCAACGGTCGTGTTTTGCACATAACCCTTCTGTATATTTTAATGTCACTCATATTCCATCTTTGGTAACTTTGGAAAATGTTTACCAATCTGATGATTTTTTTTATCACAAAATCTGAAGCAACATGTCAAAAGGGCCTATCTTTGATTCTCTTCATCTACATTCTCTTTCATTAATAACTCAGCGGAAAAAGCATTTTCTGATATGTTCGATGAGAAGGAGTGTGAAAGGGAACCTCGTCCATCAAACTACATGGCACAATTGGAGCAAAATCTGTCTGAAAGGCTGTGGTTATCGAAAGAGAAAGTCGATGGAGAGAATCGATCAAAGAAGATAGACCCTTTTGACATGTTGCTCTAGAAATGATAAATTCATTCAGATGACAACACTGTCGTTAGTTCTTCTTACGACAACCAGAGGCGCTACAATAAATTAAATTAAATATTCCACTCATAATATGGGTTAAACAAGAAACAAAAGTGTTTTATCGAACGGAAATCTATGAACTAAAACTGTGAATCTACAATAATTCGTTATCAATAAATACCGTAAACCGGGAGCAAATTGATCACGTTTTTCAGAAAAGTGTGCATATTTTCGAAACTTGTTGTTAAATTTATACACAATTATTTTTAAACCCAGTAATGGTGCTAAGGCCACAAAACGTTATGGAACATATTGTTAAATAAAAGCCTTAAGCGTTCATTTGAAAAAGTTTTAGCGAAAATATCTAAAACGAAGCTTCGAGGTGAAATAAATCAATCATCATAATTCCATAATCATAATCAAAACTTTCATGAGTTTCTAGTGTGATATGCACATAAATGTATAGAAAATGATTGATTTCTTCAGCTACGGTCATTTAAATGATAAGTCAAGAGTTTGAGGATACAAAAACCAGATTTAATCCACCTGAAGGTGTGGTCATGCCTTTCTATAATTGATCTAAAAACTGATCTGCAGCTCATCCGGAGACCATTCGGGTTATCCTAATGTGGCCTAAACTCGAGGAAATGGGCAAGTTTTGACAAACCATGAAGTTCGATATGTCGCATGATGGAATTCGATTCTGGTCATTGGCGGTGCTTTTTGTAAAATAGTGTTTTCTCATTTATTTCAATTTTTTTTTTTTTTCAATGTTTTTTACGCCATTCTCGATTTTTTTTTTCAGTTATTTGTTAAGTCTATTTACACGAAAATAAATTAAAATTCAACTTGTAGATGGAACTCTAGTTCCCCTATGTCCACTACGTTATCACAAATCATAATGAAGGTAACATAATTGATAAAATGTTTGAGAATTCTTGTTTTTTGTTCTCTGTCTATACCGCTCAGAATGGGATACAATAGATCATCGATTGAAAATATTCTTTGGCTGTTTACTACTGTCGCTAATACTCTCTGTAAAGTTTGCCAAGCTGCCGTCACTCAATTTGTGTACAATTGTTTCTCTCGCCGCGTTGCAGTGCATGCATTGCTCGTTGTCCGCTCGACCAATCGTGCACCACAGCACTCGATGCTCAATTTTTTGATTTACCAGCAGGTACCAACTACTACGCTGGGATGAAGTCAATTCTCTGCTTCCAATGTTGAGCCACACACGCTTCCAATTAATTGTAGGATGACGCAGCTCTACTCTCGGCTTCGCTGTCTGATCGATGAAAAACCGATGGATTTGACCGGAGGAAGGATTTCGTTTGATTCCGGGAGGCAAACGTGGTAATGTTTGCAGGATTGTTTTCAGGCAAGGAAGGTCAGCTGGAGGAGGGCGGGTATATGTTTGGTTGAGGAAGGAAGTATAATAGGGAGTGGAATCGATCTCCTGAAGTTGGCGATTGATCAACAGTGCTTTGGATTTCAGCACCGGTAGCTGTAGATTTAATCCTCCTTGATCCCGTGGTCTCGCGAGTTGCTGCATAGGAACGCGAGCCGGCTATCTGCTCCACAGGAGCATGCCCATAGTAGCTGTTATTTTTGCTATGTGTATATTGTAAGGTGGCAGAATTGATGACAAATACCACATCTTCGCCGTTATAAAGGTGTTGAGAAGAATCACTTTCTGTTGCAGTGTGAGGGTGCGCATAGAGTGTAACCGCACATGATGCGCAATGGTGCCCACCAACTTATTCCAGTTAAGGGAGATCATAAGCCGTACCGAGTTAGCAAAAATCACACCCAGGATTTTGATGTTGTTTTCTGTTTTTAACCAATCTACTTGAATCGGATTTCCATTGATGAAACCGATATCAATGGACGTAGTTTTATGTAGGTTGAGTACCGCTCCCGAAACTCTCCCAAAACGACGAAATATGTGACGATAACGCTAATATCGTCCGCATATGCCACAATCAAATCGGTGTCGCATACACGTTCGAGCGATGTCAACAAAGGGTGTAAATATAGAACAAACAAATGCATGGACATGGGGTCTCCTTGCCTCACCGATCGCTGGATGGGAAACGATGTACTCAGATGTCCATTTATTAATAGGCGGGAAGAGGATAGAGTCATAATTCGGCAGAGCAATTCCACGAATGTGCTGTTAATACCGAGAGAACGCATGTTATCAAAAAGAAATGAGTGTCTTACTCGATCGAAGGCATGATCCAAATCGAACGACACCAACTTGCCGACCTGTTTGCTCGTGGTCAGCTGTGCGATTCTATCCTTCAGAGCCAGATTGGCTTGAAATATGTTGTTGTGTGCGTTCGAGCATTTTTGAGATTTGCTCAGAATTTGATGTGTTATCATTACATTCTCCAGACGTGTCTTCAAAATACGGGAGAGGAGTTTGTAGTCGAAATTCAAAAGCGAAATCTATACGAGCCAACAGTGTCGCCAGTTCCTCGTTTCTTCACCAGAACGATAACACCGTCCACAAATTCTGACGGAAAATTCGATGATAGTGCTTCGTTCAAAACAAGGTTCATTTCGCGGTGGATAACATCGAAAGCACGGAGGTAAAATTCTTTCGGAATACCATCCGGTCCAGGTGATTTTTTGGAGGCACTCAATTTAATTGCGGTCCATATGTCGGCTGTTGTGATCGCATTCATAACAGCTTCATTCGTCGCATCGTTTTCGGGAACGATTTGGGCGCACTGGAAGTTGTGTTGCTCCGTTCCTTCAATTTCCTCCGAATACAGATTGGAGAAATATTGAAGCACGTGGTTTTGTATATTTGCCGAATCATGGATTATCTCACCCCGATCTCCAACAAGTCGTGTAATTGTTGTTCGCTTTCTTCTCCTCTCTCCGAGGTGGAACACCGAAAGAGGTTCTCCTGCTACAATTTGCTCGTGGATGCGTACAAAAGCTTGTGTGAAGCGACGTTGCAAAGCGAGCATTTCCCCCTTGAGGCGGTTGATGGTTGCTAACATTCTCGGGTTCTGATAGTAGCTATCATATGCTCGTCGTAGCTGCTGATACAGTGTTTGTTGCGCGTTATGAAATTCATCGTAAACTTGTTTCGATTTCCATCGAAAGAAGCTGGTTATTTTTGGCTTGCCATAGTGTAACCACCATTCCATCCAGCTACGGTAGTTGCGTTTTTGACGTGTCCAGAATTGCCATCGTATCTGAAGTTCTCCTATGTTTTCGTCGGTCAGAAGATGAGGACGGAGGGACCAAAATCCCCGTCCTTGGGGTTGACCGAGATTTGGTAGACATATGCGTGATGTCACAGCCATGAGATCGGAAAATGAACATACGTGTGTGTTTATATTTCGTAGTTGTTCGCATAGTCCTCCGCTTACGTAAATTCGATCTAATCGAGAGGAAGAATTTGCCGTGACGAAGGTATGACCACTGTCTCTTATGCAAAGTTTGAGCCACACATCATGTAGTTGCAGCTGTTGTACTGTGGCCTGGAGAGAAGGGCTCATGTTGTAGCCTGTTGCATCACACTGTCGCAGTACGCAATTGAAATCGCCAGCTAAAATCATATGTTCCGTACGATGTCGAAGGTAATAGGCAATCGTGTTATTGAAAAATCGCTCCCTCTGAGTGCGGAGAGCTGTGCCGGATGGAGCGTAAACACAACAAAGCGTAGTATCTTGAACACGCAGAGCGACCAGGCGACCATCCAAACTTCTCTCTATGTGCGAGAATTTGATGTGATCCTCTCCTCAAGTGATCGACATTTGCTATGACGTTGTAACCAGGAAGGATAAGCTGCTCGTTTTCTAAAGGGTGTGTCACATCAAATTGCATCACGGAAAAAACGCTGTAGAAATTCGCCCAGTAGACCGATCCTTTTGAAAATTTTAGAGAGTAAAATAAAAACTATTAAACAACTTTTGGCATTTTCTTTTTATTCATACTTCGAGCCCAAGCCCGTATGCTCGCACCTTCCTCTTTACCCCGTCCATAAGGTTCTGTACAACGTCAGGTTGTAGTTTTTTTTTTGAACAGAAATCCATTTTCTCTTAAAGTTCGCCTCCGATTTGACAACTTTTGGGTTCTTCCGGAGGGCCTGCTTTATAATCGCCCAATATTTCTCTATTGGGCGAAGCTCCGGCGCGTTGGGCGGGTTCATTTCCTTTGGCACGAAGGTGACCCCGTTGGCTTCGTACCACTCCAACACGTCCTTTGAATAGTGGCACGAAGCGAGATCCGGCCAGAAGATGGTCGGGCCCTCGTGCTGCTTCAATAGTGGTAGTAAGCGCTTCTGTAGGCACTCCTTAAGGCAAACCTGCCCGTTTACCGTGCCGGTCATCACGAAGGGGGCGCTCTGCTTTCCGCAAGAGCAGATCGCTTGCCACACCATGTACTTTTTGGCAAACTTGGATAGTTTCTGCTTGCGAATCTTCTCCGGAACGCTGAATTTGTCCTCTGCGGAGAAGAACAACAGGCCCGGCAGCTGACGAAAGTCCGCTTTGACGTAGGTTTCGTCGTCCATTACCAGGCAATGCGGCTTCGTCAGCATTTCGGTGTACAGCTTCCGGGCTCGCGTCTTCCCCACCATGTTTTGCCTTTCGTCGCGGTTAGGAGCCTTCTGAACCTTGTATGTACGCAGGCCCTCCCGCTGCTTGGTCCGCTGGACGAATGAACTTGACAAATAAAACTTATTGGCGACATCCCGGACCGAACTTCTCGGATCACGTCTAAACTGCTTAACTACGCGCTTGTGATCTTTTTCACTGACGGAGCATCCATTTTTGCCGTTCTTCACCTTCCGGTCGATGATTAGGTTCTCGAAGTATCGTTTTAGTACTGACCGTGGATTGGACGATTCTCAGCATCTTACCGATGTCCCGATGTGACAACTTCGGATTCTCGAAATGAGTGCACAGGACATTTTTCCAAATTTACGAAAAATTGACAGTGAAGCATGGCCAACGTGATCTATACACTCTTATCTGATTATAAGCGAAAGCTGAAGATATAATTCCTAAAAATTAAATTTCTACAGCGTTTTTTCCGTGATGCAATTTGATGTGACACACCCTTTAGTTCTTGAATGAACACGATGTCCAACTCCATCGTTCGGATAAATGTTCGAAGCGCGTTGATTTTGTTAGTGTTCGTGATTGTGTTCACGTTTATAGTCGCAATGTTATAACTGGTGAACATGTTTACTATTTTCAGGGGTCATTGTCCTGCGGGTCGTCGTTTTCGTCACAGCGCATTTTTTTTTTGCTACTGCGTGTAGAACGTCGGCTACAACTTGATGAGTCCGTCTCGTTACCGTTTGTTTTCCTTTATAGAAATGATCTTCTCTGAACTTTGGTCCATGATTCGTTTTCTTCTTGTTGTATGCTTGCTGCTAAAGCGAAGTCATCGGACTCGCCACGATGAGATAGATCAGCAGGAGGAGGCATTGTTTTGCTTGTAGATGTTTCTGTGGTTTCTGGTGATGATTTTTCGGTTCCCGCTGAGGGTACCATGGTCTTCGCAGCTTGTAATCGCGCGGCTAAAGGTTTTGTACGCGACTTCGAGTTGTTTTTCGTAACATCTGCGTACGAGAAATTGTTTGTGGCCAGTTTTTGAACCAGCAGCTTTTTATTTTTCACACATGAAACACCATTGTGGATAAATTCGCCACAGTGTCGGCAAGTTTGCTGCTGGCCGTAATACGACACCAGTGTCGTTTCACCATCAATCGTAACGTAGGATGCTATGTTTTTCTTTATTGTCATCCGTACGATGCGGACACCAGTCAGTAGCCCAGGAAAGAAATGTTTCTCGTCCCAAAGTTCCTCTCGAATTGACAGAACCTCCCCGTATGTATTGAGGAATTTTTCGATTTTGAGATTCGTTACATCTTCGGAGAGATTGAAGATCTTTACCTCCACTGCTCCATCCTCCATCATTAGTCGTAGTGCGTACGATTTTCCGTCCACTACTATCTCGTGCGTGTTGTCGTTGTCTTCGACGATTTTAAGTGCCAACACGAGAGAAGCGGTTTTCACAAAGGCGACTCCGAGATTGCGACTGTATTGGATACGCTTTATCTCGTCTCGCGTCATGCCTAAAGTAGCACCGACGAAACGGTGTACCTCTTCCGACGATGGTTTTACCGGCACATTCGCATAGTCAATACGAAATGTGTTTTCGCGGCGTTTTATCGCGGACATCGCGATAGCCTACGAAACTCGAATAAGAACTTTGGAAAAATATAGCCGGCGAAGGACTTCCGTAGTCGATAGCAAAACACGAACGCTTCTGATCAGCTCGGAAGTTGAGCGCTAACTAACATAGTAATAACAAGTGTTTGAGAACTATAAAATATATAGTTATAAATCGAAACCTAAATGCTATTCAGGAAAATATTAATTTTCATGCAATTTAATAAATGATTCATTGAATGCCATTGACAAAAAAACCTTCAATGATTATTGAACATATCAGATAAAAGAAGTTAAAAATTTAATTGCATAATACCTCTGAAAATTTATGTTTGTTTTCAGTGATACGTTTAATCAATTTCACCTCGGTGATCAATTTGTCCCCGGATGATGGTACTTATTTTATTTTTCATTCTCATAATTGAGAATTAATTCTGATATAACCAGTACATTTGAACCAGG
Organism: Toxorhynchites rutilus septentrionalis; assembly: GCF_029784135.1. Taxonomy (NCBI): domain Eukaryota; kingdom Metazoa; phylum Arthropoda; class Insecta; order Diptera; family Culicidae; genus Toxorhynchites; species Toxorhynchites rutilus. Next base: position 182,165,610 of record NC_073744.1, on the reverse strand, counting down.
AATTGAAACTATATTTGAAAATTAGAATTGTCTATATGAGGCTTCATCAAGGTGATTTTTATCTGAAAATATACAAAACATGCGCCTTTAGAGTTCATCGACAGGAAATGTAGGATACATCACGTGTTTTGTTCATAATACAGAATCATGCGTCTCGTTTATTTAAAAGAAAACGACAAACATAACATACCCATCATGTAGTCTAACTAAAAAAGAATACTATGAACTGCCAAAAATCATTAGAATTTATAGATTATTTTTCATTACCTGCACTCTTGCTTCCACCAGCCAACAGAACCCAAACAACACTCTCGTCCAGGAGATGAATTCCCACCCGCTCTTCAAAGTAATACCCGCAAAATTAATTTCACCGGCTCAGTTCGTCTCAGTCTTTCAATTTTCTACTTACAGTCAATTTTTCATTATATTTCCCCGCCCAGTGGCTTCCATCCACTTCCCCCTTTTCGCTCAAACCGCCGCCCTGTTTTCGGTGGAATGCCTTAATTTTTATCGAAAATTTAATCTCTCACTCCCGGTGGCAGGTAGACACACACACACACCGGGAAGGAAGAAGCACCACTAATTCACAATAGAAGCATGTGAAATTCCCGAAAAAATCCAAACCTCGCAGCGGCAGGAGGTTCACACGGGAGTACGCATATTTGTTGAAATTTCATATTTGGCAACCGCACACAGGCATCCGTCCCCCGGAGATGGCAACGGCACGATCCGTCATTTGTGAGGCGACCGTATCGGAACACGAACCCACACCGCCAGTTGTCTTTCACGGGGCGTCCTCCAGAAGAGCATCGAGTTTTAATATGCAAACGAGCTGAAGATTAAGTCTGATGGAGGACTGGCGATGGTTCGATGTGCCATGTGCAGACGCACCAGAGCCCATACCATCATGTGGGTGTGGGTGGTTCGGGAGGCACCCCTTTTTCGACCTGCAATCTCAAGGCGAAACGAACAATGAAGTGGAATGAAGAGTTTGCAGGAGATAAAAATTGATATGATGAGGAATCTCCCTCGCGTAATGAATAATTGCCGACGAGATGAGGGCGCAAGGTAATAGGGGTGAGCGAAGAAAGGATGGAAATTCGGGGAAAACCTCCACGTATTGATAACAGCACTCGCTTAAACTCAGATAAAAATCAGTTTGAAAAATTAAACCGAAAATCAAAACATCATTGAAACTTCCGCTGCTCAGTTGTCTTGAGACAATTTACGATTTATGTATTTCCTGTCTCGTGTGTACTCTTCTATTCGTCAGTGTGTCCCCTCCCCCTGAATCAGTAGTTTTTATTCGTCGAAACAAATATCTTTTCCGTTCGAATCGTTCCACTCCACTAGTTGGTGCCCATTTTATCGATAACATTTGTATTTTTATTCGATTTTAATGGCAATCAAGCTTAACACATCGTACATCTCCATAAAAGAGTTATGAAGCAATCGATGGGACAGTAAAACTGCTTCCTACGGGTGCGGTTTGATTGTGCACAGTTCTCCGACGAGTTTGGCTTCCTGTTTTTGTCTGAGTTTTTCAAACTTTCGAGACAGCTTTCAGACCTTCCGTGGAATCCGTTCTCTTGAAAATCTGATAATGATTAGGACTCCCATTAGGGTAAAACTTTGGCTCATCCCGCGCTGCCAACTTCCGACGCCGTGGCGTACACACGCGTAAGGTGAGGGAGGGGAGGGAAGTTTCAAAACCATTGTAACCCACTTTTTCAAGTGCACACACTTCGACCGACCTTGAAAAGTGCCAAAGTGGGCCGAAGTCATCGGAAATAATATGATTACTTTCACCAACCTTTCACGGGAGGTTTTCCCACAGCCGAAGTTGTCTAGGAACTTTCTATTATTATTACTATGTTTCGCTCCAAAGTCTCCGAAGACTTTGTGTCTCGCCCATCCGCGATCCGACACCCTTCCCAGCACCCCTTGTCTGTCTCATTTCGCTCCCTCCCCGGTGCCCCTCTTCAGCCACCACTGTTAATAAAGCCGGACGGAAAGTTTCAATTTTAAATTTAACGCAAAAACTTTCCACGTGCGAGAGAATATTTTCGGTAAATATATCAAAACTTTGGGCGTCAACTCCCTCGCTACCCGGCTACCCCCCCGCGCTGAGTCGGCGCAAATCCGAAAGTGACAGAGACACGAGTGAGGGAGGGAGAGAGCAGGAGCAGGCGATTTGCTAGAATTTATGCGAAAACTTGGATCGTTTTCAAACAAAAGCTTCGAGCGAGCGGACGAAAGCATCCGAAAATCAGCTGTTTCGATGACGATCATTACCCCGGAATCGATTTTCGTACTCTGAGTGCACTTGTTCGTTAGACGTCACTTCGATCTGACTTTTCAATGGTTCCCATTTGGTTCCATTGAATGAGTACCAAACATAAAAATATGAAATGGGTTTTATATAGAAAACAAATATTGTTCGTATGAAAATGAAACACTGCATTTATTCAAAGTATTACGCATCGAATTTTTTTATTTATCTAACTATTTTCAGATGCGGTTTCTCTTTAGAAAAAAATAACCTCTTGAACGACAATTTATTTTCAGTCAGTACTGCTCTAGCAGACGATTTAATTTTAATTTTTTCTACACCCAAAGTTAATTTTTAGCACATGTTATGGCATCCCAATTTATTACATTAAATGAGCTGAAAAATAACAGAAAATGTTCTACTCCCCAATAACGGGTGTTAAATAAAAAATGAGAATTTTTTCAATCACATATAAAAAATTTATTTTTTTCATCGATTTCAGTATTTTTTATTAATAACATAACGTATTTTCTTCAACAAAATGTCAGTGAATGTTTCAGTAAGGGCCGTGGTCTGCTGTTCGACGCAACTTTGTCGCGATGCTCTCACAAGAACGTTGTAGGGCACTTACGTCCATTCTCCGGATACAATTCCAGATTCTTGTAGTCAGTTGCTTCGTATCCTTGGCCCTCCAATCGTTTTTATACACTAGGGCACTGAGTGAGCCAAAGAAATCCTCTATTGGGCGGCACTGGGGCAAGTTTGTTGGGTTACGGTCTATCGGCACGAACGGTATCTTTTTCTCCTCAAGATACGCCAGCGTCTTCTTGGCGTAATGGGAAGACGCCTTGTCCGGCCAGAAAACGTACTTCCCCACCGCGTGATGCTCGTTCAGGAACGGCAGCAGGATTTTATCGAGGCACTCTTCTCGATAGATTTGTTGGTTGATTGCCAGACCGCTCGGCTTAAACCAAGGCTTTGAAATGCCCCGGTCGGAAATGGCGATGTACAACATAACCTTGACTTGTCGTTGGAGTAGTAATTATCATTTCCTGGAATATGCGTTTTGGACAGCGGAAAATAACTTTCGTCGTCCAGAACGAAAGACGTCCCGCGGTATTTTTTGGTCATCCACCGACACTGTGATTTAACCGTCTCAATCTGCTCCTCCGTGTACTCCGGCGACTTCGTCTTCTTCCTGCAGACGATTCCTTCCATCTTGAGGGTTCGATGGATCAATACGTGGGAGCAGCCATATTTCCGACCGGCGTCACGCAGGCTGGTTGCGTCCTTGTTGTCAAACAGCTTCTTTAACGATGTCTTCCTCTGCTTCGTCATTATCGTCACCGGACGACCACTTCCGACCTTCCGCTATATGTTCAGGGAACCCAGGATACGATATACCGTACTGACAGGTACATTTTCTTCCTTAAAATGTGCCACCGTGAACATTTTTCCTTACTGGAAATGCGTTTCGTAGAACCGTACAATGCGTTCGCGGAGCACGTGCTGTTTCCACGCCATCTTTGCTTTGACTAAATTCAAACTAGCAAAACCAAACACGCCTACTGTTTCTAGGGAGCCCAAAGAGCAATTTTCTTGGAGAAAGAAAATTTTACGCTCTTTATTTGAGTTACTGAAAGGTATTGAAAAAATTCTCATTTTTCATTTAACACCCGTTACATGTACAGTCAACCCTCCCATAACGCGGTACTCTCAAAACGCGGTTTCCATATTACGCGGCGATGAAATTTCGACAGCCCTCCTATAACGCGGTTAAATGAAAATTTTTAGCTTAGTTTTGACGTAGGACTACGTCTTTGATTTCTATATATTTTTCGTCACTCTACGAAAAATGTAATGTTTGTCTAAGAGTTTTCAGATGCATATTACACTAAATCGTTCTTACGATATCTGTTATAGTAAATACCATTAAACAGCAAATTTTTGAGATTGTCATTACATCGCATCACAATAATGAAACAAAATGAAATACTAACTCTTTGCGGTCGGAATTAATTTCCCTTGAAAGAGATCTACTTATCTTTCCACGCTTACGAAATTTTGTTAATATCAAGTACCGTTACCTATTATTCACAGAAACTCCGTATACATTCGTGAAAAATTTCACTAAACATTGAAATTCGTTTAGAAAAAAATTAAACTATAACATCGTTTAATGATGTATTTAGTATGATTCCTTACTGTGGTGACTGAGAGCAGACAAACGACCGCAAAGGGTTAATCTTCATGACTCATATTCTTAACTCTTAATGACTCAATTCCTTCTATGATAGAACGAGCAGTACAACCAATACGACTTGATTGTGATAGTCTGCAAACGAGCATTATTCCACCGAAAAAGCTACTGCTCTCGATTATGAGTACAAACCGTTTGACGGTTTCCGGCCTTTTCAGGGCTACTATTTAGAGTTTAAAAAGAATTAAACTAACAGATTTCTGAACAATGGAAAGATTTACATTTGAAAAAACAACTGTTCTAAACAATTACAGTCCTACGTCAAACTTCCGTTCGTGCCCCTAGGATCAGACCATTCTACTTTTTGTTTCATTTTTTCATCATTTCCTTTTATGATCTCTCATTGGTCTCCGTACTACGCGGTACGAATGATGTGATTTGTACTCATTCTGAGTTTCTTATAGTGCGGTTTCCATACAACGAGCTACGGATTAGCCTAGTTTGTATGTAAAATCCGTTTTTCTTATAGCGCGATTTCCGTATAACGCGGTACGCACTCACCGCGTTATAGGTGGGTTGGCTGTATATCATTTGTATAATATATATGCTAGAGCCAATATGAGCGAGCGGAACAGGAGACACATTTTAATCAAAGCATATGAAAGCTTTTCGTATAGTTTGCCAAATACACGGCCCAGACAGAGAAAAATATATTCTCGTTCATGGTCTTCGTTATCCTCTTAGAAAACACTTTCCAACTTCATTTTCTGATGAGGTGTACTATTATCACGCTTCTATATAACAGCACTGGCAGCTACATGGATAGCGTGGTCGTGTGAAATAGCTTTGCATTCCAACCGGCCTTGGTTCGATCCCCATTGACGTCGTATGGATTTTTTTGGCACAATCCCAAATGAAATGAGAAAAGAAAACAGAAAGAGATGTCTACTCGCATACATACAAACCTTTTTTAAGCTTTTAAAACAGCTCATTATTGGAGCATTTGACCTTCCAGCACACGAAATGGTATCATTTATGCCAGAGATGAAATGTTTTCTGCCAACGCTAGTTTGGGTGTAGAACTGGACTCATCATTTCCGTGCAAGGTTTTCAAAATCTTGTAATTTTCATACATTTTTATAAAAGTAAAGCAAGTGCGTGTCACATCGATTCAACTATGTAGTAGTCTGCTGAAACAGCGGGCTGAAAGGTCGCGATCATTCATGTGCCCTTCTCAATGTTTTAACTTTCCTGAGTTTATACTCCAAGATAAGATAATAACAATAGTTTACTTTTGATCGAATGTAGTAGAAATCTCTTTTGCTAATAACAACGAGAAGTTTAATATGTCAAACGTCGACTATTTCAATTCCACTAATTATTTAGGGGAATAGTGACAAGTTTATAAAAACTATATTCACGATGACGAAGGAGCAATATTGAGATCTAGTGGTGACATTCGTGCTTGTGAGAAATTTGCTCTGTATCAAATAGGCAGACTCGAAGACAGTTTTGAATTGTTAAAGAAAAGCGCTTGTGTGAATTTAGGAGTGTTTTTGGGATTATCGGTGGCTGGTGGCTTTCCGATCGATCATTCACTGTCTCACTGGTTATGTCCTCGACATTACCCACTCGGCTTTCGATACAAACCGAAAATTCTCTACGAGGTGTTTGATTTATGATTATGATATACATACCCTATACCCCTAGTCTGTAAATGATTCAAACGTGGCCGAAATAATTCGCAGCATAAAACAACTGCAACGGACCGCTCAAAAAAAGTGTAGTAGACTAGAAATATCGTGGCGCGGGAAAAACATTATGGGTATAAATGCATCACAGAAAAAAGCGTAATTTCTATTATAAATTAATATTTCGTTCTCGTTTTCCGAAATTTATTGTGAAAACAATGTAATGAGGGCGAGGTCCCCATTTAACGAGGATAGGGAATCGAGGCGACCCAGTCCGCCAAGACGGCGCGGTCCGAGTCCACCGCCGACCCGCCGTCGGAAGCGGCGGTCTCTCGCATGCAAACCTGTGTTTCACTGATTGCCCGGTGAGTTTGAAACATACGATACGATCCTTTAGCAAGGTCTGACCGACCTTAGAGTGCGTTGGACGGCATACGTTTGCCTGATGCATTACGTTTGCCGGGTGCAAAATCTTAACAAAATCATAATCATAACATACTCGCGTACGGTATCACAGACCGTCTTCTACCCATGATGTTTTTCTGAGCGATGGTTTCTGTTGCAGTTGTTTTCTGCTGCGATTATTTCGGGAACCGTGAATCGGTTTGACGAAATTAGCGAAATTAGCGAAGTGTATAAATGACTGTGTTCCCGCTTACCAAGCGAATGACGGTAGATTCAATCTCAGGACCTTTCATTGATAGATTGGACTTTTTCAAGACTAGAGGTGAATGAACTATGAAGTTTAAAGCCTCTATAAAAGAAAACAAAATTAATCAATCGAAATGAATAAGTATATTTCCAATCGTGAAGCAGTTACCATCCAATTATTAGAAGCAGGAGCAAAAGTAGTAGCAACTGAAACAATAACAACAACCTTAGTAACATGAACAGCAGCAATAATAACGGCATAACGGCTGCAAAAGAGTCCAATTTACTGTGAATTCGTAAAATGAAGGACAAAGCATGTGTCGATGCTTCGCTCATGTCACGGTGTATTTTTCCTGCAGTTTAATCAAGTAGTAAATAATCAGTTCTTTTCAGAACTAGCTTTCAAATAAGTTTCCGCTGTGGTATTTCGAGTTTAAGCGCGCATAGTCACGTTATTTGTTATGAATACTTTCAAACATTCACGTTTTCTTACCAAGCGAACGTTTTTGGGTCAAATCGCAGAACTCTTCATTGATTCATCTTCTAATTGACCCCTCTACAATTTTTTACAATGTAAATTCCCCAGTACATCTACCAAAACACGTCATTATAATATAAAATTATTTTCTGACGAAATTCTCGTTCAAGATTTTTCAATCACTTGCAAATGACACCTTTCCCCGTTACATGGAATACATGTTAGATACAGAAAATATAATAAAATGAAGACAGCTCAAATCGGACGATTCCTTCCTCGCGATTTGCGCTTACCAACACATTTGGCGATCGATTTTTATTTATATAGATATATAGTTTTTTCACCTGAAAATTTATTTCCACTTTCGAACGAAGATCAATTTCGTTAGAGTAAACTTCAAATGCAATAACAATGTTTATCACGATGTTATTGTAGAGCATATGGGGATACAATTTTCCGAATTTTCCCATTTACTTTCGAGGTTTTCCGAAAATTCAACTGTTTTATGTGGTAGTAATATGTTTGGTTGATATTTGTGTAATATTTGTGTGGGACCTTTTCTCTTCCAGACGAGGGAAGAGTGTCAAACCATCATAGAAGCATTTCTTGTACTCTAAAATCCTCACATTCCAATTTTGGTTCCATTTGCTCGATTAATACTCGAGTTATACAGAAATTTGTGTTTTGAGAGTAAAAAATTAGAATGTTAATATCTAAATAACATTTTAAATATGATGAAACCGTAACACGTTAACATCGCCCTTCGCATAAAAAAACAATGTTATATCCCCAACAGAGAAACAAAACAAAAATTCAATCTGTACCATTTCAATAATCATCCTCCCACTCCACACACGTCATTCACCTCAGAAACGCTGGATGAAAACGGAATTAGCAGAAGCGGCAGGAATTTGCATATTATGATTTTTATTTTCCTTGTAATCTTCATCAAATTAGTGCTGCTGCGCCAATGATGATGGAAAACAACAATCACACCGGGGGAAAACAAAAGCAAGGAAACACAGAGAGAGAAAAACAAAAAAAAATATGTTCAAAGTCGGAAGGTAAGGTTGGAATGAATCTCGGGGAAAAAATGCTGGAGATTCTTCAGAATGCCTTTTCGGGATTGTTTTTCTAGATGCTTTTTTGTTGCCTCTCTCATCAGCGCAGTAGAATGACTGCAAGAGGTGGAAAAAAATGAACAAATGAAATTACATCCATCTATGCTAATTATTGTTTTGTTCGGCTCTTGAAATTTTATGGATTTTTTTTTTATTACTTGCGATTGGCTCTATCCAAAGTTCTGGGTCGGGGGGAAGTAAAACAAATCAAATGAAATGGAAATGAAAACAATGAGCATTTTTCTCAATTGTGAAAATTAAGAATTGGGGTTGGTTGGATAGCATAACAAGTGCGAATTCTTGTTCAACAAAAGCCTTGAGTGTGTACTTAAATCGATCAATAATGACTAATAAACAGCGTCATTACATGCTGACTTGGCACCACTATTCAAGTGAACCACAGAAGCAGGCAGTAATCTAGTTCCGCAAAATTTAACGACCAATTAATGATACGCTGGCCAGAACGATGACCACGCAACAAGTACTTACCACATGTTCATCTTTGGCGAGCGGTGGCGCGTAACAACCCCCCTGGCGGTCAGCGGTCCTCGTAATCCGCTAATTAATGAGGGTGATGACTAGCAGCCAGAGGACCACCGGAGCTTGCCAGTGGCACCACCAGGATGCCGAGGACTCATTGTCGTGTGCTCTCGTGTGTAATTAGTCTGCCCAATCCACTGGCCGTAGGTTCGTTTTTATGCCGAAGGGCCCAATGCGCTGGGAATCCTTTTGCGGTGCATATGGTTTTCGATGGCGCAAAACTTTTTTTTTCTCTCCTTTGGTGCTGCAAAGGACTTGTGTGCTCATTTTCCGCTTGAACCGCTTGTTCACATCATAAATTACCACCGACCGAGTGTGACTTTGTCGGAAACTCGGGCGAAAAGGGAAGGTATTGGATGCTGTGAATTTCAGTGCTGTTTGTGACACATGGGAGCTGTGGGGGTGATGGCGATAGCAAATGACCCGGAGGTTCATTTCTTGACCGCTTTTTTGCTGCGACCGGCTGTCGGCGACAAAGGTGTTAACGTGTGAGGGAAGCCTTTTATGGGAATGACGGGTTTTCGGCGTTCCCTCTCCACTCATTTGACGAGAATGATCAAAGCGGATGAAGATATTTTTGTTTTAGTAAAACTAGGTGGTTTATCCACATCTCTACAACGCAAACTAATTCCACAAGGTTTCAAACTATGACGATGAGAATGATATGCATAGATCTGTTTCTACGGTATTCTAATAATAATAATAATAATTTTTCATCATATCTAATCGATCCAAAGTTATTGCTGACAGTAACCGCTGGAGATATGCTAAAGTTCACGACATGGAATAGATAAGAAGATAAGAGAGATAAGAAGAAAAAAATGAAAAAAATACAATTAATGAAGGGATGAAAGACGAGACTGGACTTCATTCGCATAGACGCGCAATCATTTGGTTATGAAGACACAAATCACAACCAAATTTTGAAATACCGTATAAGGTAAATGATGTTGGTTTGTCCGATTTAGGGCGTTTTCACGCAACTAGTAATTGCAAATGGATATTTTTTCATGAAAATCACATGTAATCAAGACAAATTTGAGTTTGTTGAAAGACCCAAGTCTCTAGTTGCTAATAATACCACAAGGCGTTCAAATTGTTCATTTTTTATGTTTTTTTCGATTTTCCTAAAAGAGAAATTATGATTAAGGTTTGTCCACCTCTGATCATGGTTTGTCTGGTTTTAGAATTCACCCTTTTTGAACGCAAAAAAAATCGAATTTTCAAGTAGATGTTGCATTTCTCATTGCTTGATTTTACTGTCGTCATATTGATCCATTCATAATACAGGTCGAACTCGATTATATGTGATTCGATTTTTTATTTTTTTTATATTTCAAATATGACTTATTTCAAGAAGAAATGTAACCTTTCAACGTTAAGGTGAAATTTAAGTGGCTATTACATGTACAGTGGAATAAAAATAGTGATTTTTGAAGATTTTGCTTGATTTTTACCAGGAATTGTTTATATCGATATTGTAGCTAAATTAAGAAAGAAAGAAGTTGGGTGTCAAAGAACAAATTGTAGAGCGCTTAGAGAGCTTCAATATAATTGATAGAAACAATTTAGTCTAATATATTTTTTAGGATAAAATTAATGATAACGCATCAAAAATTATTGACTTTCAAGTTTTTCATTTCCAAAATGTTGTTAAAATCCACTAATTCAGATGTTCCACTACTATATCCTGTACTGAATTTTCTCATCTTTTAAATGAAAGCAAAAGAATTGTGTTCCGTAGCGTACTTTTTTCATATAGAGCCAGTTTGAGGAAACAGAGTCCGAAATAGAAAAAAAGTTCTATAACTCTGTCATTGTTGAAATTCGACCATATGTGTAGAAGGACTTTTTTCATCAAATATGATCGTATATCACCTCGTGAGAGAATCTGGATAATTTTTTTTTCATTTGAAAAGGGAATTAATCAAAAATCAAATTTCTCTTTTATATTCAGAAAAACCAAAAATACATGCAAAAAAATGTAATAAAAAACTATTTTTTTCGACTCGTACATACAAGATTCGATTATATACAGTGAAAAGAAATCAAAAACTGTATATAATCGAGTCCGCCCTGTATTGGTTTTCTTCAGAATATTGCGTTTTCTTGGGCATTTTAAAGGTAAACAGCACTCAACACAGAGAAACTTTATTTCTGCTTCTCACGAAGGACAACAAAATGAAACAAACAAACTGCAGCGCGCCAAGCGGTTGCCATAGCAATCATGTGGACAAACCAACATTAGTGAATCTGACAAACCATCCTCAGAATTGAGATCATCGAGATGCACTAATTACATGATTTAGATGTATATCTGTATACAAATGGTGTGCAAGCATGATGTTTACAATATTTGTAAGTGTTATAATCCAGAAAAGGTATGAATACTTATCAAACATTCAGTTGGTGAATGATTAAAAGTTAGCTCAATAAGGTGGGGGGGGGGATTGACATCATTAGAAGATGGAATTTATAAACCTTTAAAACATGTGAATCCGTAGAAATATCTTGTAGAACTGTCACGAAAAGACTTTTTTATTTATATGTTTGGGAGCATTAAAAAATGGACAAACCAAGATCATTGATCAAAAACTAATTGCCCTCTGCCTGGTAGTAGAACACAATGTGTTTCCCAGTTGTATTTTACGCAGATCGATACAGTTATCGCTCAGAATTTTTTTTAATTATCTTCAAATAAACATTCAAAATGTTACCTGGCAAAATACACTGAGAGTAATAATTAGTAAATATAACTATATTTTTGGTAAATGCTACGAATCATGATTCTTCTTGCCATATGTGTTTACCAATTTCTCCTCGTAGGATATACAAATAATCAGTACGGTAAAAAATTACTATAGATTGATTTACTATAACATTTACCAAAAAAATGGTTATATTTGCTAATTATTTTTCTCAGTGTACACTCTCGGAAAAAAATGGTATATATAACGAATTCTTTGGTAAATACCTAGGTCATACGGATAGAATCAAATTGATTTTCCAAAGAAATTTAATAGAAATCTAAAGAGACCCAATTATCAGGAGGGGAAAAAACATAACATAACAGTTCAGCTGAAATGTTCATAAGGTTGACGTCTAGATGGCGCCTCTTGCAAAACTCTACTTGACTATCACAAAGCACCATCATTCAATGGATACGTGTCAAAATTTGACAGCAAACAGTCGATTGGTTCGTGAGTTATAGCATTTAGAGAATCGCTGTATCGTATTCGATGTTCCATAAAGTTCGTCAAAAATAGTTTTAACATCTTCGAATCATTTTTTAAATTTTCTACATGACTTCTTTTTGATATGAAAAAATTAGAAGAAATTAAAAAATACATATATAAATTAAAAAAAAAATTGAAAAAGACAATAAATTAGAAATGTTTTTTCAAATATCTCGAGAATGGCTGCATTCAGAAGGAGATTGATAAAGAGCTGTTTTATTTTAAATCACATCAGGATTATTAATTCGTAGCTAAACATGATTGTTAACATACGAAAATTCCATGTTTCGAAAATTTGTATATATTCAATGTTCCACAAAGTTTTTCAAAAATAGTTTTACCATCTTGTACCAATTTTTTAAATTGTCTACATGATTTCTATTTTATATGAAAAAAAAAAAAAAAAAAAATTTATATAAATTCGATGTTCCACAAAATTCGTCAAAAATAGTTTTACCATCTTCGAATCATTTTTTAAATTTTCTACATGACTTCTGTTTTATATGAAAAAATTTAAAAAAAATTAAAAAATATTTATTTTAGATATTGCAAATTAAAGTTTTGTTTTTTGAATAAAGAAAAGTACTAATTTGTTTTCTCAGTGTATATTTTTTTCACATTTTAACATCAATACTCTATAACTCTTTCTAAGACACTATTTCTGTACGACTCATAGTTTTTGCGATATATATTATCAAAGATTTCTCTTACTAAAATCGATACGCCCTATTCAAAAGTTACACTTGAGTCAAAAAAATTCCCAAATGCTGTGGAAAACTCATACTTCATCCAACCCAAACGGAATACAAACTTTCATTCGAAATCAAAAATACAATGATTCATACTCAGTTGCCACAAGTGAACCTGACCCATAGTGCGTAATCAAGTGTAACGTTGGGCGAATGAATAGCTAACCATATACTCAGGGAAGGATAGTCAGATTATATTTTTATTTTAAACGCTGCTTGCGCTTTCCTAGTCTACTTACTTACTAGTCTCCCCTCCCCAATGCTATTCAGAGTACAACTGGATGATATTTATAAAAGATCGATCTTGTCGAATCGATTTTTCAAGCGGCGTCGATTCTATTCACTGATTGAATCGGTAACAGAGAATAGATCTTTGCCGCATCGAGCTTTTGAAATTTATAAGTTATTTTTCCAATTTATCTACTTTTTCTATGTGAGTGCGGTCTTTTCTTTGAACAGGGAATACAAATCTATTCAAACCTAAAATGTATTTGATTTAGTCCCTCAGCATGCAGGCCACAAGAAAACCTTAGAGTCCAGAAGAAAGCATTTTTCAGGATATTAATCTTGTGCCGTAATGGAATCATTTAATTCAATGAATTTTTATTTAAAACGCACTATTAGAAATTCAACACTTTTTATTTTGATTTCGTGTGCAACGTAAGAACTTCACAACATTTACTTATTGTTCTTACTATGTTCTTTTTTCAAGATAGTAAGAACAATAAGTGTTTTGACTTGTCTTATGAAGATATTCAACAACTTGCATCTGCCCAGAACTCAGCTGACAATGATCCCATGCGTCTGTCATTTACTCGGAACAGATTTTTGGTTTTTGGCCGTCAGCATTTTTAAGGAAGTCAATCGTAAAACAATCAGACTGACTTTATCAGCAAGCCTAATGAAGCGGTCCAAATTTTGGAATTACGCTCATTAAATTTATTAGGTAGTCTTTGGTGAGGTTGAAATCAATGTACACTGAAAAACAAATTCACAAAATTTAATTTGAATTGAATAAGCACAAACTAAAATAACGAAAAACTGCATTAGATTCATTGATACTATACTGCTAGCTAGAAATCACTAGTAAAAATCAATTTTACTCGCGTTTGGATGTCACAAACAAAATGAACTTTCACGTGTCAGGTAATAGAACCACCGACAGTATCCCACTTGCGACACAATTTGTACTCATGTAGACTGCAAAGTGCTACTAACAACACCGATCCAGTAAGAAATAAAACCTTTCTCGTCTTGGTTCATCCACCATTCGCCGCTCGTCGCTTATGATGATCGAATGATTACGTTTGTAAATAATTAAAACGAGCTGTTCGTTATTAGGTTCAGCTCGAATATTCAGACAACATGCTCCGTTTCTCGCTTCGTTCATTCATTTAATACAACAAAAGTGCATATTCTCATTCTGGTCAAATATCTGAATCATCCACTCATTTCCGGTTATATGTTCGTGAATGTTAAGTAGCATGACAAATTGTGGTTTATTGGATATTGCAAACACTACTATTCGATGGAAAGAGAAACTTTCAGAAAAACAGATAGAACAGATAATTTACACAATATTAAATTTTATGCAATATCGAGATTCATTATGAAATATTAAAAAAAAAACAAAATAAATAATTTTTCTTTCCTCGAGTGGGTTCCGTGAAAGTGTTGTGCTTAGACAATGGTGAATTCTATGGTGAAGCTTTCTGGTAAGATTTCCAATGTTTTAACAGCAAATGTAAGATAGAGTACTACTCATAATCTAACCTAGTTTTTGATGAATTCGCAGTGTTTAAATATGATGAAATGTGAAAATCAATCACAGTCTTTTCAACTACAGGCAACCAGCTCAGTATCAGTTAAATATTTCACTTCTGTCTGAAATTGTTCAAAAGATACAATATTGGTTTTAATTCAGATGATTGACTTATCGGAAATTTTTGAACGGTTCGTAATTATGGGAGAAGCATACTATACGAAAGCCACCTAGAACCCATCGCAGGTAGCGCACCCTTCAAGCACACGTCTTTCACCCGCAAAAACATCCTCCCCGTTCGGCGATAACATTCCTCCATAATTGCAACCGTTTGCGTCTATATGTGATGTGTAATTTTTTAATGAGCATTCGCCGGGACGGCAAATGTGGCACGTAGTTTCCGGGCGCAAAATTGCTGCTAACTGCTCTAAGCTGCTAACGATGGGGGGGGGGATGGAAAGGGGGCTGTGGAATGTCGAAAAAACGACAACATCAAGTCATTACACCAATTTAAAAGTCTTTCCAACTTTCAGACGTTACATGTGATTAGGAAGGATTTTTTGTGTGTATGTGCGCGCTGCTGCATCTCTGGATTCCGTACCGTCTCACCTAATTAGGAATGCTCGACACGATGTATTTCGGTCCAATGGAGGGGCTGTGGAGACAGTTTGTGGCGGTGGTTTTTTCGCCAGAAACCAGATGCAAAATATATTTATGGATTTGGGTAGAATTAAATATTTAAACGGAGGCTTGGTTTTTTCTTCTCTCGACATTTCTCTGATATTTAAATCCAAGGAATTCATTCCTATCGTTCTGTGATTCACGGTTCAGAAACCATGACGGAACTGGCTGCCATCGACAAAAGGAAAAATCGTTGCCGACCGGTGGGTTTGGGTCTCTTCATTCAGCTTCAACCGATGTCGCCGTTCCGAATGGGGGGGAGGGTGGCAAATTTGGACTTTGAAAAGGACAAACCGTCCAAAGAAAACATATAGATGCAAATTAAATTTCCCCTTCGGTGTGGCGTCAGCAGCAGTAAAGTCGACATCGTCTTGATCCGCTCCGATTCGTGTCTCAGTCAGTCATACATATATGCGAAACATGCGAGCGTGAATAAATAAATAGATTTATGCTTCGGGTGAAAAGCCGTAACAATTTCTATTCATTTGTCGGACGCAGACTTGGGAGGAGAGATACAGAGGACAGTTAAGGGTTTTGTGACCGACGAAGGATATTCATTGAAATTTATGACTCTCCGGGCAGAGTGGCGGGTATTCAAATGGGTGACAAATTCTATGGGATATGCCAATATGTAGAAATATGCTCGGTTCCTAGCGAATGAATGAACCCAGCTGCCGAAAAGTTTCTGACTGGAACGACTTTTGTGTATTCGAATGTTGGATGCTGCCCTCAAGGAGGACAAATCGATAAAGACATCCAAACCGGTCGGGATTTTAAGTTTGACGTAATCACTTTCGTTTGAGAGCAAGGAGACTATCACCATGAACAAATAGAAGTGGAATGTCAGTAATGGCTCTCATAATAATGGCCATATAATATCAATTTGGGAACTGAAGATTGTCATGCAATTTGCAGTCTATGGCTCAGGTAGGAAAATCATCGAATAGTTTGTTAATAAATAATTATTATGGATACTTCTAAAGCTTGAAGGAAACGCCACTCCAATTTATCAGCTTAATATGGACTAGATACAAACCCGTATGGAAGGAGGAGCTCATTAGAGCCGCAGTGATTTGGTTATTTCAATTATCTGCAGTATTTTTGTTTGGGTAGAAACTCTGCACCCCGTTCACTCCCGACTACCCGGAACTTACCAGTTAATTAATCAAAAACAAATAACTTCGATCAGCAGTGGATAGTTATCTCTTGGCAAATTTTGCAAACGAAACATCCCATTGATTACGTGTTGTTTACCAGTTTACAAGGCGGAAGAGCAGTTGGAGGAGGGGTCTTGGGAGTGAAGAAGTTTCGTGCAGAATTCTGCCCTTTCAAGAGGAAAATCTGCTCAATCAACTTACCACCAATCCGCCAGTCCCCCAGTCCGGCTCCGATTATCAGGAAGACGAAGATTTATCCGAAGGAACACAGAGTTGCTGTAGTTTTTCTGCAATCGTTTGCTGATTTCCTCTCCCCGATAATCGCGCTGGCTGGGGGCTTGGGTTATAGTTAGGCAGCTTTTGTGCAAACTCTAGAGCGCTGCCGAACTTGTTTAAATATCAATAGCTGCTGCTGCTGATGCTGATTCGGCTGCCGAGGCGCAGTTGCTGATCAAAGGACTCGTGCGCAATACTTTTTTTCCGCTTCTTATCCTCCTTCAAGAAAACTGCTGGCGGTGATTGTGATACAGCTACGGGGGCTCCGGAGGAAGGAAATTTGCAAATGAATCAATTTCCCATCGTAGACAACTAACTCTTTCCCAAGCACGACACTCGCTTTGCCGTCCGGCGGCTTCCGCCTCGATTCCGCGCTGACAGTTCGCTTCCGGTTCCGGAGGGGAAGGGTTTTTTTCGCTCCGCTCTCCTTCCATCCGGCGGAAAAGCGAGCGGCAATCGAGAAGGAAGTTGCTAATATTGGATATTTCGTGTTGGTGTTTGAAATTTGCTAAGCGGGCTGGAAAATTTGCTGCGGAACAGCGCTCGTTTAGCATTTTTAAAACAGTGGACATAGACCCAGGGAAGAGGTGGAGCAAAGGATTCCAGCAATCGGTTAAGGAATCATACAAATTTGCTGCGTGAGCTTGAATGATATCGTATAAATTTGGTATAATTTACGGGTACACATCTTCATCTGTACCAGAGGGGTCAAAAATCTTTCTCATCTGTACTTTTTCTTCCAAAAATCTGTACCAGAAATCGAAAATATTCGTTATGCTGAAAAATCTATTCCAGTAGCATGAAAAAATACTCATTTATTTACTACAAATACAACGATTACATTTGCAAGAAATTCGTGTGTTTGATGATGCTCATACATAGTTTTTCTGAATCTGGATAGCGATTTCGAAACCTATTTTTGTTCTGATTATATTCAGAAAAAATCGCCCTACAGTTGCCGAGGAGTGAGGCAGTGAGAATGTTACAAACAAGGCATCGAAGCGCCGAAAATGCGAGCGAACCGTCAATTCTTTTTAGGCATCAATATTTTGTCCACCAATCCTGCACATGCTCGTTTTCAGAAACTGTGATTTCCATGCAAATTGGAAAAGTTTCAGGGATTTAACATTGCCGCAGCTTTGAGCGTCGGTCGAATCTTTTTTTTACATTTGCTTGATCAGCTCCACGAAAAAACTGCGAAAAATATCCCTGAAAATGATCTGCCTTTCGCTGTCTATTGTTCTGATATTTTTTTTCTGCTGCCATACCAACCTAAAACTTCTTGCCGCTTTTCAAATGATCCTCAAATTTAACAGGATTAGACATTCAAACAACGTAAGATTCCTCGCAGGTATTAGTGAGAATGATCAGAAGAAAATCTTTCAGCTCTTCATGTAGCATCGTGAGTTCAGGTTTTACAGTCTGGAACAAACGATTCCATCTGTTGATCTGGTGCAAAACATACTCCAAAAAAGCAACTGCGACGTAAAAGTCGTCATGTGCCTTAATGTTGCTTTGTTCAAATGTAAGAAATTTCACACGTGGAAAAAATCTGTACCAATCTGTACTTTTTGTCGAAAATCTGTACTCTGTGCCGTACAGAATCAGTACCTTTCCAGATAGATCTGTACGTGGGGCAACATTGACTGTGAACCTCAATTACTTGATTACATTTTCTCTGCAAATTTCAATTAATATTAAGCAGCGAGAACATCCTATAAGTACACATGCATTTTATTATCGTGTCGGTTACTATTAGTATTAGGTATGTTATATACACCCGAATAAGCAACTCATTGACAGTTCTCCGCTAAAACACAATGGCCGCACTTATTCGATTTCTCGATATTTTTCCATGTTTCCGAAATTGCGACCTCGAGCTCTTCAATCGTGTTGTACCGTTTTCCCCCGGCGCAAATTCTGCGTACAAGGATCCCCCTAAGATTTTGAACAGGATTCAAGTCTGGAGAGTGAGCCGGCCAGTCCAAAAAATTAAGTTTTTGGTCCTTAATCCATTGCTTAGTTTCCTTGTGAACGTGAACGTGAAAACAGTGGTGAATACAGACGTCAAAATATTTCCACCTTCATGTTCACGTTTGTATGTCCCAAAGCATTCTGAAAATTATTTCGCCGTGAACTTGTAATACGAACGTGAACGTGAACAAAAACATTCTATTCACCATCATTTTTTGAGTTGTATGTTCGCAATATGGTTCACCGTGAACTTCTATAGGACCAGGGGTGGCATTTCGCATTTCGAAACGAGTGATTTTTGTTCGTTTCGACCACTTTTGCCGTTATGAAGCTCGAACCGAGCGAAATGAATAACGCAGTGATAGAGTTTCGAGCAAAGTTTGGCATTACGTAGCATTGTGTTCGAGCTTTTTTTTAACTCGAACGAGAACAATTGTCTCGACAAGAAATGGTTAATCGTCGTATGGGAAAATGCTAGTGAAACGTTGATTTTAATACTAAACCTTACATCGAAGAAAATTTCAATTGCATTTCCTTTGGTTTTGACGTCTATTTGTACAAGTGTTTTCAAAGCTGCAAGAGTAGCAGTACTTCTGAAAGTTTTTTGGAACACTTTGAGACAAAATTCTCGTGAAATCATTCAACTGGTTGTTTTTCAACAGATGACAATTATATCGTGGCATATTTCGATTATTCATGTGGTAGAAAGGTCCAGAGAGCAGTCGTATGCTTAGTTCTCTAAAACAGTAACATTTTCGGTCAAATTTTGATTAATTGGCGATTATTATCTCACAACATACATACCGACACTGAGAGCCTTCGAAACATCAACTTCATAACGGTAAAATAATGAAACTTTGTTTGTTTCTATGAACGTGGGGGAGTGAAAATGGCACATGGAAATATCACTTTCATCCGTCTTCTTCGATGTGATTTCACAAATATTCACTCCACGCTATCACATTAGCCTCATATTCAGCGGGAGCTCTACGAAAATGTACGTTTTTAATCGATGAATTACTTCCGGAAAATAGCATTTTCACATGGTTGCGGTGGGCAATAAAAGATAAACACAACGACCGACGTCACTATTTGCGAAATAGTTATGGCAGCGCATGCTATGTCGCTCGAAACTCGACCATCGTCATTACCTTTTTTCCAGAACATTGCATAATACTAAAATCAATTCGATTCGTGTTTGAATTATCTCGAAACGAGTTACTCGTTTCGAAATGCGTAATGTCACCTCAGGGTATGATCTTACTGCTTTGTGTCATTGTAAACAAACAATGCGTCAAAAAAGCGTCATTTTTACTAGTACTTAGTTGAGATTTCTATGCCAAATAACACGCCTTGAATGCATTCTGAGTGGCAAGCTCTAGAATACGCTAGTTTCTCAGAAAATTACAAAAAATAGAACCTACATCTACCAAATCCTATTCAATCAAGTATTTAATTATCCCATCAATCGTATATACGAGGTATGGCTATTAAATAACGAGACTGGTTACGAAAAAGGGTTATATTTTAAAAATGACGGTACAACGATATGCTCCCCTTCAATATACTCCCCTTGGCTCCTCACACACCTTTCCATACGTTTTTTTTTCCATTGTTCGAAGCAGTGCTGAAGCTCTTCTTTTGTGATGGCGTTCAGAAGCCGCGTCGCTTTTTCCTTCGCCTCTTCTGCGGACTGAAATCGGGTACCTTTCAACACGGATTTGATCTTGGGGAATAGAAAAAAGTCGCATGGGGCTAGATCTGGCGAATACGGAGCATGTTCGAGCACTGGAATGCTTTTATCGGCTAAAAATTGCTTCACCGACAGCGCGTTATGGGCAGGTGCGTTGTTGTTCGTGTTTTTCGTCACACATGATTTCCGACGCGCACTACAAATCACGTTCCATTCCAACCACTGCTGCTCGCAAAGTACTATAGTGACAAAAACGTGTTTTCGTACGTTTATAACAGACACCTCAAGCTACCGAACGCACTATTCGTTTTTCCCCCACCCCTCTAGGGCGCCTTCCAGGCACGCAGTCTCGTTATTTAGTCATACCTCTTAGACATTGAAGTTTGGTTTGGTAAGTACAGATATATCTCAAGAAACATAAAAATAGTGAACTTTTCCAACTCGCCCCTCTCGGAGGTTGGTGCCTAAAATTAAAAACGTCTCACATTTATGTTATGACTAGTGCTTATTCAGATAACGTTCTCAAAGTACTCCTGAAACATGATTTTAAATTTGATTTTTCGGTGCGAAACCTCATGGAATGGGTCAACTGTCAACTGTTAAAAGCTTCCACACCCTATGGAAGTGGCTAAGATGCTTCACAATATCAAAGTAAATGACCATTTGTTACATGTTATATAGATAAGACCGAGTCTAAAATAGTGAAGACAAAGCGTTACGTAATATTTTAACGACCCCTTGTTGCAAAATTAACAAATTTTCAAAACCACTACACTTGATTATCCATATTTGATTATCTGACGTGCAATTCTGGCGATATTTTTGGGAAAATCATTGCTTTCGGACTGATTAAGTCAGCGCTCAGGAGAAAAAAAAATCGCGTTCGAATAATAAAAAAAAATACAACACTTATCACACCAGACATGGTTTTATGTATCGAAAGGTTTGGGCCAGGTGACAGCTAAAAAAGAAAAGCTATTGGACTTTAGTTAAATTGTACCCAATGAATAGTCAGCAACTTGAGTAACTCAAATGAGAACATGTTTTCGCATGAACAATTCGACTCTACGACTGTAAAATATCGCTACGCTTTCGCAACATTTTATAACGGAGTGCCATAACTCAAGCATGAAAAATTACAACACAAGACTGCATTTCCAGGACAAAAGTCCTCTACTTTTCCTGCTCTGCTCTCACCATCACCACTCATGTCCGCCGCGGGGGAGACAAGCATTTTAATGAGCAATAAATTATGCAATTTGGGCGAGGGCTTTGTACGGTGCTGAGTCGATTCCGCTAGCTACCCAACCACCAAGCAGTTCCATTTTTGGTTCACCCCGGAACGAGTCCGCTGGCTGTTGAGAGTGTAATGCTGCTGCAGTGGTTTACATGAATATATGCTCCTTGTAATCAACTTGCTTCCTGTGATGCTGTGTAAAATGTGTGAGACGCAAGCATCCTTCAGTGTTATCCAGAGCAGTAGCAGCAGCAGCACGATGTGAAGTGTTTTCAAGACATGAGTCCTGACACACGATGAACCTAATAAACACGTACCGAACATTCATAAAGATTTATTCCTTGTGTTTAATTTGTATTTATCCTCGAGGTTAGTCTGCGGTGTTAAAGGATGAGCTTCCAGAGGTTATGCTGCGACGATGAGTAGCCAACTTTTGCAGGCGGAATTCCGCCACCACCAAAGTCTAGGAAATATTTTTGCAAATATATCAAACCGGACACTTTCCATCGGAATCGATACCACCCGGTGCGATGATTGTTTATGATAATTTTGATCGAAAACAAATGCTACTTTTTATTGTCCCCTCGCTGCCCTCGAGTCCTCGAGATGAAACAAGACGAGAAGAAAATAAAACTTGGCAATCCTCTGAAACCACCTCCTCCACTGACGACCACGGCGAGCTCACGTTCCAACGGGGCCGGGGGGAAAGTAAATCGATAACAACAATCGTCTTCGGCTGATTGCAAAGTCAATAAGGTTTTCGAGTAGAATGGCCGCACACCAGATTGAGAACATTTCCGTCCTACACCATATCCCCCTCCACCGAGACGGTCTTCAGAGGGCAGAGAGTGAGCGTCGAACGATTGAATTAATTTCCCCAGAAATTTTCAATTGAAAACGCGCAATTGGCCTCAGGATTGGTGAAGAATTTTTTCCCTTTTGTGTTGCGTCGTTTCCTACTCCTCCACCCCCACTCAAAAGCGAGAATAAAATTGATTCCGATTGATTCTGTTCTGCCATCAGGATGGGACATCATCGACCGCGGAATTGAACTCCTAATGAAAATGTAAATATTTACACAGATTGGATCTTCTCTGAATTGAAGGGGGCGGAGAGGTTAAGGATTTTGTTTTTGTTTGTTTGGGATCGGTGTGGAAACCTGTTGTGTCGGGGCATAGGCTTCGTGCCCTAAGTTGGGGCAAAAAAATAGACAAAAAATAGTCTAGGTTTTCGTAGATTTTTTTTTTTCCAAAATATATTTTTTATTAAGGCACATGTGGCGTTAGCCTGACGGGGCCGGGAGTCCAATATTTTGACAATTTTTGTCTTTCAACTATGTTAGTAATATGTAACCGATTACTCGCGGTTGGCTCGAGGTTAGCATTACAAGTGTTCTCATAATTGGTATGTTGCAGTCTTCGATGCTCTATACGTGTGCCCGATACGGGCTACTTCCTATTGGGATGCAGCTGACCATTAATCAGCAACGCTCCCTAGTCTGTACCCCATATCTAGCGTGGTGCGTCTTTCTCGACTCGAGGAATCCAGGATAGAATGGTCACTAGCCGGCGCAATCATCAGCTCGTGTAGAGTTGTCATGAGCGGTACTACCTTCGGCTCTTGTTGAATGGATTGAATGGATTTGGATTGAATATAGGTTTTCGTAGATATCCCTCACGTAATGATAGTTTTGTAAGGTCAGCATTTTTGAAGTGTTACATGTGTATTAAGTTGCAGTTAATATACCGACATTTTACAGCATTCTGAGAATGGACACCCAAAACAGCGAATCGGGGTAAAGTGCTCGCTTTAGTAAATGAATTTCAAGAATAAATAATATACTACAGTAGAACCCCGATTATCCGCGAAATAGTCGGGCTAGATCACCGCGTATAACGAAAATCGCGGATAATGCAATAAAGGGCTAAAAATTCGTTCGATAACTCGCAAGTAGATCGGACAGGTTTTCGAAACGATCCAACAAAGGTGTTTTTTCCACATCGAATCAGACTGTGTTTTTTTTTCATCGGTTGCGCTTGCGAGTAGAGCGAAGCTCAAAGTGGTGCGCGACCGAGACGCAGATGATACAATTCAGACAGATTCATCACACACGCCACACAGCAGCGGCAAGTATAAGTTTATTTTTCTTTTGTCCTCCTATAATTCCTTCTACCATCTGTGCTCGATTTACACCATTGTTCATCTGTGTGTTTACCAAATCGGCAAACGTTGGCATTAGGGGTGTCTATTTTTTCTTGGTTACATTACCGTTGAAATTTTATTGGAACTTTTTTTTCATTTTAGAATTTTATATAAATAAAATAAATTAATATAAATATTATCCGCAGCATAACCTTATAATATTTTTTTTACTTATTCATTTTGATAATTATTATATTCTGTTCATATCGAACAGTTGGCCGATTTTTCTAATATGGCTGAGGGCGGAAAGGACCCCCCGTTGACGCAATTGAATATTTCTGATACCGAACCTCCTCCTGAAGAGCAGGAGGATGAAGCAGAAATTGAGGTAGAAAATTCTGTTTACGAAGTTGATAGTTCCGAAGATGAGGAAATCGACGAGAAACAGGATTTTCGTCCTAAAGAATACCCTGAAGGCTCCAAAGGCCCATTCAATGTGTACTTTAGACGAAAATCCAAACCTCTCAATGTCATTCGCATCTCGAAGGAACTAACTCAACATTTTTCTGACGTTACCGAAATTACACGGATGGGGCCAGACAAACTACGAGTTGTCGTCTCAAGCAGGACCCAAGCGAACAAAATAACGCGCTGCGACCTCTTTGCGATTGAATATCGTGTATACGTACCCTGTTGCAACGTCGAAATAGACGGCGTAATAACCGAAAAGGGTTTGACCCGAAAAGAGATAATCGATGGTGTCGGTCGCATCAAGAACTCCACACTAAAAACTGTGAAGATTCTTGCATGCGATCGACTGAAATCTGTGTCATATAAAAATGACAAAAGAATTCTCAATCGGACAAACTCTTTTCGTGTGACTTTTGAGGGTTCCGCCCTTCCAAATTACGTTGCAATAGGGGCACCTCGTTTACCTGTTCGGTTATTTGTACCCCGGGTAATGAAATGCAACAAATGTATGCAACTCGGTCACACGGCCGCCTATTGTTGCAATAAAAAACGTTGCGCAGATTGTGGAGACAGCCATGATGAGAATCCTTGCGTGAAAGAGCACAAGTGTCTTCATTGCGGCGGGACCCCTCATGATCTTATCCAATGCCCGGTGTACAAACAACGAGGGGAGAAAATCAAGCGTTCCTTAAAGGAACGTTCCAAGCGGACTTATGCAGAAATGCTTAAGAGTTCCGTGCCAACGACACAGGACAATCCCTACTCCATTCTGCAGAACGACGAGCCTGTTGCTGACGCTCCCAATGCAGGAAGTTCCGGTACATCGCAGGGTGCCATTAGGAAAAGAAAAATTACTTCTTTTCCATCACTCCCCAGAAAGAATACCGAAACTTCCCAAGTTGGAATGAAGCCTCGAACTGAACGTGCTGAGAATAGGCCGAAGCAAGTACCTCCCGGTTTACGTGGTCATGCTACCAACCAGGGGTCCTCAGCACTTCCCGGAACAACAACGAACGCGTCTGTTCCATTTTCGCGGTCGAAGCAACAGCCACTACCTGGCCTGCTTGCGCCTTCAGACCTTGTGGATAACATTTTAAATGCTTTAAATATAAATGATCCTCTTAAAAGCATAGTATTATGTTTGCTTCCGGTTGTGAGAACATTTTTGAAAGAAAAATGTGGCTTTTTAGCAGCGTTCATTTCCCTCGATGCCTAATTCAGCGCAAGAGGTCAAGGATTTGACCACTGTCATACAGTGGAATTGCAGAAGCATCATCCCTAAACTAGACAAATTTAAAGTTTTAGTTCACAGTTCTAACTGTGATGTATTTTCTCTCTGTGAAACATGGCTTTGTTCAGCCGACGAGCTGAATTTTCACGATTTCTACATTATTCGCCTAGATCGTAACGACTCGTTTGGTGGCGTACTATTGGGGATCAAAAAACGTCACTCCTTCTATAGAGTCACTATCCCATCGATTACAGGCATTGAAGTTGTCGCTTGCCAGATACAAATCAATGGCAAAGAACTCTGCATTGCTTCGATATATATTCCTCCCAGGACTACGGTAGGCCGCCATCAGTTCTTTGATATTATCGAGGCATTGCCGGAGCCGCGGTTAATCTTAGGTGACTTCAACTCCCATGGAACAGCATGGGGGTCACTCTACGATGACAACCGTGCCACGTTGATTTATGATCTGTGCGACAACTTCAACATGACAGTTTTAAATACTGGGGAAGCAACCAGAATAGCCAACCCTCCTGCACGGGCAAGCATGCTAGACATATCTCTCTGCTCTTCTTCATTATCCCTGGATTGCACATGGAAGGTAATCCAAGATCCCCACGGTAGTGATCACCTACCAATAATTTTATCGATCGCCAATGAATCAAAATCTAGTGAGTCAGTCGATGTTGCGTATGACCTCACGAAGAATATTGACTGGAGAAAATTTGCGGAATTAATATCTGAAGCAATCATTTCGATGCATGAACTTCCTCCCCTTGAAGAGTATAATTTTATATCAAGTTTGATTTACGATAGCGCACTTCAAGCTCAAAAGAAACGTGTACCGGCTACCACTTTCCGACGTCGTCCTCCATCACTTTGGTGGGACAGGGAGTGTTCAAAGGTCTACCTTGAAAAATCATCCGCTTTCAAAAAATCCAGGAAAACTGGATTAGTGGAATGGTTTCGAAAGTACCAAGCTCTAGAAGCCAAACTAAAAGGTCTGATTAAAGCAAAAAAGCGTGGATATTGGCGGAAGTTCGTCAATGGTTTGTCAAGGGAGACCGCTATGAGTACTCTTTGGAATACGGCTAGGAGAATGCGTGGCTGGAACCATACCAATGAAAGTGAGGAATACCGTTGGATTTTCAAATTTGCAAGGAAGGTTTGTCCCGATTCTGTTCCTGCACAGAGCGTCGTACGCGATATTCCGCTCCAATGCGATTATGAGAATTTTTCGATGGTAGAATTCTCAATTGCCCTCCTCTCATGTAACAATTCAGCTCCGGGGTCGGACAAGATTAAATTCCACTTGTTGAAGAATCTTCCCGACTTGGCAAAACAGCGTTTGCTGAACTTGTTCAACAAGTTTCTGGAGCTGAATATTGTCCCGCATGACTGGAGACAAGTGAGAGTGATAGCCATACGAAAACCCAACAAGCCGGCTTGCGATCACAACTCGTATAGGCCGATTGCAATGTTATCCTGTATTCGTAAATTGTTGGAGAAAATGATTCTACTTCGTTTGGACAAGTGGGTTGAAGCGAACAATTTGCTGTCAAATACGCAGTTTGGCTTCCGCCGAGGTAGAGGGACAAATGATTGTCTCGCGCTGCTATCTTCTGAAATCCAAATCGCATTTGCTCGCAAAGAACAAATGGCTTCCGTTTTTCTCGATATCAAAGGGGCATTTGATTCAGTTTCCATGGAAATTCTCTCAGAGAAACTTCATAATCGTGGACTTTCACCAATTCTGAATAATTTCCTGTACAATTTACTGTCAGAAAAGCACATGATTTTCTCTCATGGCAGCTCGAAATCGTCTCGTTACAGTTTTATGGGCCTACCACAAGGCTCCTGCCTAAGCCCCCTCTTGTACAGTTTTTACGTCAATGATATAGATGGTTGTCTAACTAGAGACTGCACGCTGAGACAACTTGCAGACGATGGAGTTATTTCCATCACGGGTACTAATCCCGTCGCTCTGCAATAGTCGTTGCAAGATACCATGAACAATCTGTTCACGTGGGCCCTCAAGCTGGGTATCGAATTCTCTACGGAGAAAACCGAAATGGTCGTTTTTTCTAGGAAGCACGAACCCGCCCAATTCCAGCTTCACCTATCCGGCAAAACGATCCAACACTCTATGTTTTTCAAATACCTGGGTGTATATTTTGATTCGAAATGTACCTGGGGGAGACACATTGCGTATTTGAAACAGAAATGCCAGCAAAGAATCAATTTTCTCCAAACAATTACCGGAACATGGTGGGGTGCCCATCCAGGAGACCTCATTCAGTTGTACAAAACAACGATATTATCAGTGTTAGAATATGGCAGTTTTTGCTTCCGATCAGCTGCCAGGATTCATATTCTCAAGCTGGAGAGAATACAATATCGTTGCTTGCGTATAGCCATGGGGTGTTTGCATTCGACACATACGATGAGTCTCGAAGTTTTGGCAGGAGTACCCCCGCTTACTCTTCGGTTCAGAGAATTATCCTACAGATTTCTCATCCGTTGCAAGATCATGAATCCATTGGTGATTGATAACTTCGAAAATCTGCTCCAACTGACTCCTCAGTCAAGTTTTATGTCTTTATACCATGAGTACCTTACCCACGACGTGCACCCTTCACCAGGCATCTCCAACCAAGTTTGCTTCCCATACTTTTGCAATTCCTCTGTCATTTTTGATCTGTCCATGCGACAAAAAATCCATGGAATACCAGATCACCTACGCTCCAATGTTATTCCGTCGATATTTTCGGAAAAATATGGGAAAGTTAGATCTGATAAAATGTTCTTTACTGACGGTTCATGCATAAACGGGTCCACTGGCTTCGGCATCTTCAATGAAAATTCCAGTGCCTCTTTCAAACTCAAAGATCCTTGTTCCGTGTATGTCGCTGAAATGGGTGCGATATACTATGCTCTAGGGATCATTGAAACACTGCCCATCGACCATTATTTTATTTTTTCAGACAGTCTCAGCTCAATAGAGGCAATCCGCTCAATGAAAGCTCAAAGTATTTCCTAACAAGAATAAGACATCTATTGAGTGTTTTGGTCGAAACATTATTCAAGATTACCTTAGCATGGGTTCCCTCTCATTGCTCGATTCCGGGGAATGAGAAAACGGACTCGCTAGCTAAGGTGGGCGCTTCAGAAGGCACACTTTTTGAAAGGCAAATTGCTTATAACGAATTTTTTCACATTCCTCGTCAGGACACACTCGTTAGTTGGCAGCGCATGTGGAGTGAAGATGAGTTCGGTCGTTGGTTACACACGATTATCCCTAAGGTTTCGACGAGTGCTTGGTTTAAGGGATTGAATGTAGGTCGTGATTTCATTCGCGTGATATCTCGGCTTATGTCCAATCACTACAACCTAAACGCGCATCTCTATCGCATTGGGCTCGCAGTAAACAATCTTTGTGATTGTGGCGATGGCTACCACGACATCGAGCATGTTGTCTGGTCGTGTATCCGGTTCCATGCTGATCGCTCTCAGCTCTCTAGAGCACTGAGAGCACAAGGCAGACAATCGGATATCCCCGTCCGGGATAACTTAGGTAGCCGTGATCCTGATCTTCTGCTTCATCTATACCTGTTCCTCAGAAACGCCGATGTCAACGTTTAATGATGTTTCCTTCGTTGTGCCCCCGTTTCATATCCCTCCTATCCGATCGATAAACTTTTACTTAGTCGCGGCAATACATACACACACTCTTTACAGATGCACGGGCCGAAGGTTGTGCAGTCCACTGATTATTCAACAAGAGCCAAAGGTTGTACCGCTCATGACAACTCTACACGAGCTGATGATTGCGCCGGCTAGTGACCATTCTATCTTGGATTCCTCGAGTCGAGAAAGACGCACCACGCTAGATATGGGTTATAGACTAGGGGGGCGTTGCTGATTAATGGTCAGCTGCATCCCAATAGGAGGTATCCCGTGTCGGGCACACGTACAGAGCATCGAAGACTGCAACATACCAATTATGAGAACACTTGTAATACTAACCTCGAGCCAACCGCGAGTAATCGATTACATATTACTAACATAGATAATAAGAAAAACTGTCAAAATATTGAACTCCGGCCCCGTCAGGCTAACGCCATATGAGCCTTGATAAAAATATATATTTTGGAAAAAAAGGGCTAAAAATGAGATGCAAACAGGAAAAAAGATATTTTAGCATGAAAACTATGTTTTACCAATACAGAAATTATTGAACTATCTATCTGTAAGGGCGTGTACATCAGTGATCAGATAATGTGAAAGTCATGACAAAAACAAAAGAGCAAGACTCTACCACTCACTGACAAATTTCGGGAAGGTTTATAGAATTACTAGGGAACTCGTATTCGAGGATAATCGAGGTTCCACTATATTAGGAACAGAGCGTAGTTACCGCCCGGAACAAGCTTTATTCAGCACTACAACATTCTGTCAGTAGTCAAAGAATTAGGGCCGCATCGAACACCAAAGCCAATCGAGAATATACCAACGTTACACGGAAAATTTTGTATTCCAAAAAATTTTGCATTTAAAGCAGGGATTCTCAATGACATAAACAAATACGGATTTTGGGGGTCGACGAGATCTAAAACTCGAATTCTTATTATTGGAATTCTTATTTGAAACATTCAATATACTGTATAACATTTGTTACGTGAAACAACTTTTTGTAAGACTGACTAATATTTTACTACAAAAGAGTGTGGTTTTCGCTCTGTGATGTGTTGTTTGTGCGGTTGCGGTTGGGCGGATTTCTATCGTCCAAAGGTGTTACAGTTTGTGAAATGGATGAAAAATGTGCTGTCTGTTCTACAGAAGTTAAAACAAGTGAATTTTTGCTTAATTCCATCGCTAATTGCAGAAATAAAAATGAGTAATGGTTCACCGGGTCGAACGAAGCCATTTTTCCAGTTCGCTGTTAGTGAGAGTTTCCTAGTCGTTATGCTTTCTCAATCTGCTTTTGTTCGTTGCACTCTCGGCCTCGGTTTCGTTCTCAGTCGTCGCGCTCTCGGTTGCGCAGTGTGTTTTTAATCGTCGCTCTCTGCTTGCGATATTTGCTTACATCGCCGCAGTGAACATATCACAACAAAAGGAATTGCTGACATGGCTGGGCTGAGGATAGACCGTTATGGGCTAAGTTTTTATTTTCAGTTTCACATCTCATACATTTAATATATATTATATACATATAGCATTCTTTGAATGCGGATCCCGGAGACCCGGAGACTTATTTATTCAGATCATCAGTGAAATGGGGGTTCCCGCAGCGGTCAATGGCTGGACGAAGTAGAAGTGGCGCGAATTTGTTCCTGAGCGGATGTTGGACCTTTGGAGAGTGGGATCCACTTATCAGCTAGTGGTGTTTCGTTCTCTCTCTCTCTCTCTCTCTCTCTCTTCGCAATTTCTTTACTTATCTACCTATTAGTCCATATATCTCTCCATTTCAATAATTTTGTGGCTGTTATGTGATACGTCATAGTTCGCATTCATCGCTTTCGATCGCCATAATCCCTCTCTCTCTCTCATTTTCTTTTTATATGTGTGGTGTGGCTGTGTAGAAGCAAAGAGTTTTGGTGTGGTTTTGCTCTTCGCTCAGATATTTGCACTCGTCTCCCTTCACAGCGCCGTGTTTTCTAAAATGGATATCATGGGCCAAGCAAATATATCTAGAGATGCTCATACCGAAAGTTAATGTTGTGAAATTATGCTTGGGCCCCCCAAATATTGGAAAACGTAGGGCCATCATTTGGCAATCTTTGAATACGCGTAGAGGAATACATTTCTACATATTCTGGCCAAACTTCGACTAAGTCGACTATGTGTTTAAAAAATAGGTAATGCAGTTTGTTGTAATGTTATATGTGTATTTATTATATACAGGTAAACTTCGATATAACGTACATTTCACTTTCAAAATTGTACGTTGTATCGAATTGTACGTTATATCGAAGCATAATATAGTACTCACAAACGTAGTCTATAATACATTATTGTGTTGCTGTTTTAGTCAAGTTAATGAATAACTTCAATCAGAAGACGAAGCCAGCTTTTCTCATGATGTTTCCCTTCGTACTGTTGATTAATGCTTGATTCATTTAGAATCCGGAATCACAAAACCAGCTGTATTTCGGGATTGATTGAAGGTACAAAACTTGTTTTAGCATCACAATACAAATAATTCATTGTTCTATCAGAAAAAAAATATTGAAAATTTTTTTCCTTTACTCTTTGGAAATGTGTACGTTATATCGAGGTAAAATGTACGTTATATCGAGTGACGTTATATCGAGGGTACGTTATAACGAGGGTACGTTATATCGAAGTTTCCCTGTATGTATGTACATATTTTGTATGTTCTTTACGCTTTCAATTAATGGAAGTTCTTCAGAAAGTTTGAAAAAAACTTTTAGAGGATTTCACTCGGTTACCTTCTAAGGTTTCCAGAGATGGCAATGAACAGCATAATTTATATCCGGATCGATTAATTTTAAAGGAGTTCTCTCGATTACCTTCTCAGGTTTCCTAAACATGACTCTCCGGCGTAGCAATTTCATAAAGTTTCATAAAGAAAATGCGCAACGATAAACAATTTACATTTCTTGTTAGATTGATTTTATAAGATTTCTCTTGGTTACCTTCTTAGGTTTCCCACAGTTTACTCTCCACCGTTCCGATTGCGAGTTCGTGCGATAAATATTATAATATATAGCCGGTCCGATAAGCTTCACAGGTTTTCCTTCTTAGGATACCTAAAGATAATCTTTGCCACGTATTGTGACACATAAGATTTCCGGAGTTCGACTTCGTAAAATGATTGATAATTTGCGTTTACATAATCATATCACTTGCCACAGTGAATCCTGATTCTTACCTCTTCCCACTAACAACTATCCCTCCCATGGTTTTCGCTAGGGAACCACGCTATAGAGGCGACCCTTCCGGCTTTCGGGCGGCGAATATCATACTAACATGCCTTCCCTTCCCCTGGTGACTGTAAGGACGTGGCCGGCGTCGTTATTGACCATTTAAAGCTTGGATCACCGGAAATTGCACAACGAGAATGATTTGCTAGTCCCAAGCGTCATTCTGTGTGTTCTTTGTGCAATTTGGTTGGTTCAGGTCAATCACGGAGAGCAACTACGAATTGTACAGTCTACCCAAGCTCAAGCTCACGTTTACTCTTTTTATCTCTATTTTTCTTTATATATCTCGAACTTTCCAACGCTAACATCCCATAACAGTGTCCCAATGACAGACTTTGTATGTAGTTGTGAGAAATCCATGGCGATGAATGTGTAGTGTCGGCATCTGGTGGATTATAAGGAAAATTGCTCTCTATCGAATAGATGAGTCCGAGGGCACATAAATATGAAAAAACACATAAATTTTGAATGATAATTTTCACTTTATGTTTGATTGCTTGAGTCATGTGGCCTTAACCCTTGCTCGACTGTTCCTAAATACATTTCCTGATAGTTCCATTGTAATAAGTTGGCGCTATCAGACACAATTTTCGTTTGATGTTTATTCATAGTTTGAGAGAGGCGTGTTACTCTTTTACATGGAGTACGTGTTCGGTGCGGAGGTATCTTTTTTCATTCATGATTTTTGTTTTGAAGGTACTCATTCCACCTGAAAATCCATCATTGTCATTGTCGTTTCCCAGATTCGATGTCGTCAACGCGTATATTCCTGAGTATGAATAGGTGATTGAGTGTAGTGAGACTCATTATTATTTACGCTGTGTTTATCAGACATCCCGATGTCATCATTCAAGTATCATGTTTTAACTTTTTCTAGATATTTTGTGTTGTTTTGGTGTAATTTTGAAAACAAATGTATTCGCGGTCGTGTTCGAATGTGTTGAAATCGTATGCGTATGTGGTGGACTCCTGTATTACGTTCTCGAAGCGGCACGATGGCAGCAGAGCGGTGTTTGTTCGTCTTCTGGGGTGTTATTACCATGATTGGGACGACGCAGCTTCGTCAGCTTCAGGACGGCAACTAAGCTATTTTTTCCCTCTTCCATCGTATTAATATTAATAGATATGTGGCTCCACGACAGCAGCTGCTTTAATAAATAGCAATATTTTCTTCTTTGGTTTTACAGTAGTCGTTCGCTAACTGGGCCTATCGTAACTGGACTACTTTTTAACAGAGCGTACGATAACTATGCTGCAGTCCATTTATGTATTCATGATAGACGTAATATTCAATTTGAAGTTTTGCTATTTTGCAGCGTGTGGAATTCGATAATTGGGTTGAACTGGGAAAAAGCCCAGTTAGTGAACGAGTACTATTTTATTTTGTCTAATATTCGTGTGTGTATATTTGTGTATAAATATTCTAGAAGTAGATTCAATTTCAGATACATTAAATGTATGTAGAATCGGAATTCTGAATATTTCAAAATATTTTTCATGTTTCAAATTTTAGTTTTCTAAAACAACATTGGATTATCTTATTTGATAAATTCCCTTTTACACCACATTCCGGAGGCATATTACTTAACATATAATTCAGAGATTCCATATTTGAGATGTTGAATTTTGAATTTTCAATTTTATGTTCGAGTTTATGAATATTTCCGAGTTTCAGTGTTCAACTGCTGTACAGGTTTTTCATATCTAGATATGTTATTATGTATAGTATAATTTTGATTTTTTTTTGTGTAGAATCTTGTTTTTGACTAAAGTTAAACTTCTCCAGGACCACGCAAAATATCTCTGTCATTAAGATGAATAGCCAAGGATGTTCATACCTATTTTAGAAGCGATAGTTGGAACACTCACTCCCGAGAATTTTCCAATCTAGCAATGAACAAAATCCATAATGTTATTGTTCCATGTTAAGATTTGATAGAACACTTGTTCCACAGTCGTGGTAGCAATTGGAAGTTCGGAGTGCACTACTACTAGGTATAGCATAATATCACTAACCAATTATTATGTATATTTATATTTTGAATTTCATATTATCTTTTATACTTATTATAATAATACTTTTCATGCAGTTACCAATGTGACAACGGTCGGAAGGCAGAACATTTGTTACATTCTACGATTTAATTTTATTTTATTTTACTAACCAATTCCCCCAGCAGCCACCATTTTTCACTAAGTAATAATAATAGTAATAAGAAATAAGTAATAGTATTACTATAACTATAACCATAAGTAGTAATAGTTATAGTTATAGTTATAGTTATAGTTATAGTTATAGTTATAGTTATAGTTATAGTTATAGTTATAGTTATAGTTATAGTTATAGTTATAGTTATAGTTATAGTTATAGTTATAGTTATAGTTATAGTTATAGTTATAGTTATAGTTATAGTTATAGTTATAGTTATAGTTATAGTTATAGTTATAGTTATAGTTATAGTTATAGTTATAGTTATAGTTATAGTTATAGTTATAGTTATAGTTATAGTTATAGTTATAGTTATAGTTATAGTTATAGTTATAGTTATAGTTATAGTTATAGTTATAGTTATAGTTATAGTTATAGTTATAGTTATAGTTATAGTTATAGTTATAGTTATAGTTATAGTTATAGTTATAGTTATAGTTATAGTTATAGTTATAGTTATAGTTATAGTTATAGTTATAGTTATAGTTATAGTTATAGTTATAGTTATAGTTATAGTTATAGTTATAGTTATAGTTATAGTTATAGTTATAGTTATAGTTATAAGTATTAAGTACCGCTAAATAATTAGTAATAACAAGCTACGCCAGTAACACCGGCTGAGTGTATCCTATGGCTTACCTTCCATACTAACACATTCCCGAATTCCCGAGACATTTATGAGAGGTCGTAGAGTTCTCTGCATCTCTCTTAAGTAAATGTTGAACTAACATTCCTCCCCTTTCCTTAGCAGTTGTAAGGACGTGGCCAGGACAATTCTTAACTGTTGGAGAAAGCATGCCTTCATCTAAGAGATATTACTAATCATCAGCAACGGATGGAGGCTAGCTTTTAACTTGATAGTTCTGAATTCGTACCACCTACGATATTGTACAACTTGCTCAATGCTAATGCTAATGCTAATGCTGACTAATATTTTACTACAAAATATCATTGTTGTACTTTTTGAAAGCTCAACAAATCGAAGAGCGTGCACAAGTTCGTTAAAGATGTATTAAAGAAGATGAGTGCGAAATAATGGGCCTTATTCCAGAAAACGAGACGAAAAGGCGAGCGCTCGTCTCGTTTTTTTTTATATTCCAGAAGCCGAGCTCGACTTGAAACAGATGAGTAGCTCGTCTGACCCGACCGTTTGGCCGCGCTCGTTGAAAAATCAGACGAGTCGTCGTCTGGGCTGGTTTGATGTGTTTTCACCTTATTGATTTAAAGTATCGGTACAGCTTTGTTTCCCTTTCATCTTCAGAAATTGTTCCACGGCTAAACTAAAATTGCATAAGCAATGTATGTTTTTAACTGCAACCATAGAATTTAATTCAGTAATTTGTGATTCTTACAGATTCTCGAATAGGTATTTTACAAACACCACAACCAAATTTGAACATTGAACTTCATAATCAGGAATGCCAGGTGTTTGTTTCAAATATATTAACACGGCCCGAATAGTGTGTTCACAATCATAATGAGCATAAAAAATAATTTGTGACTCAATTTCTGAGAATTTTTTGAAAAACAAAATGTTTTTACTGATTTTTATTTTTATGTACCGTTCTGAATCACATTTCGGACAACATCATATTTCGGACAGTTTGTTCTAATATCTTGAAATTCCTAACGCACTGATGATATAACTATAAAATTAATATCACAATTGCTTCTTTAGAGTAATCCCTTGGTTTCACTATCATTTCATATGAGAACTACATTTGAATTATAACATAATCGGCAACAATCTGACAACACCACTCATTATCGTTAGTGTTTGACGTTTCCTTAGCGTGAGCACGTAGAATTTACCCGTTCATAAATATTTAAATTTCTCCCGTGTTTCATCAGTTCTCATCATCGTTAACAGTTTACTGTGATTGCTTAGTAAGTGTTTCGCAGTTGATCATAAAATATAATCAAGTGTAATATAATTTTCGTCCAAACAATTACAGAATAAAGTGAATAAAATTTTAATTTAATCTGTCCGAAATTTGATTTAGTGTCCGAAGTTTGATTCTTATTCGCTTCATTTAAAAAGCATTTTGTTCGATGATTTTTTTAATGTTTTCAATCAAATATGTACCAAAGTAGAGAGCTTAAAAGCATATTGAACTAATTTATCGAAAATATCAACCAAATAATTTTTTTTTATCCCATTTATTTGTTTAAGGCTCATTAGCATTTTAGCTGTAACAGAGCCGAATTTTAATCGTGTACATGTCACATGGTTATCATATCTATAATTAGCACATTACACAGTTGCCATTCGCCAGTATTCCTTCTATACCATTACATATGGTACATTCACACAGTAGCCATTTAGGCGTAAGAGTTATTCTTTCTGTTCTTCCATTATCCAGTTGACCACCGGACAGCGGAGACAGTTGATTGATCATTGTTGAGTTATTTATAGAACAGTAGCCCGATGTGTCTGGCAGAGCAGAGCAATTGTATGGATGAATCGATCTTATTTCGACCGTGGATCGATCTCCATCGCTGATGATTGTTGCGTGGACGTAGCTATTCTGTAACAACACAAAGATGGTCAATGAGGGCCCTGAGTTATGAACTCACGATCGATCGCTTACTAAGCGAACGCGCAACCAATGTGGCTACGGAGACCCCCAACCAAATAATACATGTGCATAAAGCTTAGATCTGTTTTCTGCGTCATATGCCTTAAACGTCCGAAATATGATTCAGAACGGTAATACGTTCCAATCATCATTCACATCTGACATCACTACCGAGAAAAAGTGACAGAAGGCATTCCTGCTACGAAAATAAACTTTTCAATTAAACTCGTGTACTGAAATAGGATATTTTGCTCGTCTTAACAGTGACAGAAGCCGAGACGAGACGAATTGCTCGTCTCGTTTTCCGGAATGTGCTTGAGCATACATGACATCCACACACGTTTTGACTTGCTTTGTTTTTGACAAATATACGTGATTTAACACGAAGGAAATCATGATCGAATTCAAGTTCAAACATGCTCTTGATATTTTACTGTATAACAAGCTTGCACTTAGATTGAAAGTTCATTTACGTTCTGAAATTCGTTGGAGAATACACACATCTAGTCATTTAACTCAAAAGATTACATAAGATTAATAGAAAGTCTACAGGTTCATCCATCACATTGATTTTTTTTTTAATTTTTAACTTTAACTTGCAATTTTAATAATTATTTCCAAAAAGGAATTACCCGAAAGTAATTTGTTTTAATAACTATTGATTGCACTTTACATTTACTGAATTTAATGTCTATTTTTTGATGAGAAAATGTCAAGTTTACTAACTTAACCAACCGCAAAGTTTTTAAATTGGTAAGTATTTTGCACGAATAAGAGAAAAAAAAACTGGAGATAGCTTTTTTTAATGAAATTTGGCTAGAGGGATCGATATCACCTCCGTCTGAAATGTGATATCTTGTCTTGCCCAAAATAGTAGTAAAACAACAATTCTTGTCAACGAACGAACACTTACATACACACGCATAACTGTTATTATAAGTTATGTTGCTCAGAGACTTCTTGGTAGTTTTGCTGTTCTTGATGTTCTTTTATAGTTCCGTGATAAACGAAGATTACAAAGAATAGACCAAAGGGGTATCTATCTATAACTCGTTGAATCATCAATCAATTATATAATTTTATCATGACTCAGCTGTCATATATCCACAAAATAATGAATGATTCGAACAAGCTCTTGAAAGGTAAGTCTCAAGAGTTCTACATTCTAGCACTTCGCAACTTTTTTTAACGGTACCAGTTTTTTTTAAATAGTGTTTCAATGTGTGATAAATATATTCTTCCTTATGTATCAGATACTTAAAATCAATAAAAATCTATTCAATCCTTTAAACCCTTCCGATCCCACCAATCCTCCATCGAATCTCTTGGACTCACCCAAAATCTTTGGCTTAGGATTCTCGAAATAAATTCACTTTTCAACATGTGAATTTTAGGTTTTCCTGATGTCTGTCGTTCAGCTCATGTGGAACCCATTTTCCGATCTTCTTGATCCTTCCCATGAACTTCAAACGTATCGAGTTGACTTTTTGAGTCCCATCCAACTGATTATTTTTGCTTATGATTTTCCTTCTCTCGTCCGCTAAGGAACAAATTTTCATTATTTTTACGATTCCATGATGATAATTTTCGGGTTCGCAGTGCCGCTGTGCATAATATAAAAAGATATTTGAAAATCTGTTTTTTTTATCAAAAAATAAAGCTGACCCGGCAAACTTCGTCCCGCCCAAAATTTGATTTTTGTTATCAATACCTTCAAACATTCACGTTTTCTTACTAAGCACAAGCTCATGAGTCCAATCCCAGAACTGTTCATTGATTGATCTTCTAATCGACCCCGTTGAATTTACCTTTTACTATAAAATTCCTAGTACTTCTACCAAAACTCATCACTATAATATCAGATTATTTTCAGACACAATTCTTGTTCAAGATTTTTCAACCACTTGCAAATAACATGTTTCTCCGTTAAATGGAATGAATGTTTGATACAAAAAATATGATAGAATGAAGACAACCCCCTTCTTCTTCACACACTCTTTGCAGATACACGGGCCGAAAGTTGTGCAGTCCACTGATCATTCAACAAGAGCCAAAGGTTGTACCGCTTATGACAACTCTACACGAGCTGATGATTGCGCCGGCTAGTGACCATTCTATCCCGGATTCCTCGAGTCGAGAAAGACGCACCACGCTAGATATGGGTTATAGACTAGGGGGGCGTTGCTGATTAATGGTCAGCTGCATCCCAATAGGAAGTATCCCGTGTCGGGCACACGTACAGAGCATCGAAGACTGCAACATACCAATTATGAGAACACTTGTAATACTAACCTCGAGCCAACCGCGAGTAATCGGTTACATATTACTAACATAGTTGTAAGCAAACATTGTCGAAATATTGAACTCCCGGCCCCGTTAGGCTGACGCCATATGAGTCTTAATAAAAATATATATTTTGGATAAAAAAAAACCCCTCTTCCTCCCTTAGAGGGGGGGGAGTATCTATTCACCATAGAAACGTTTCTTGCCCCCTAAAATCTTCACATGCCAAATTTGGCTCCATTTGCTTGATTAGTTCTCGAGTTATGCAGAAATGTGTATGTCATTTGTATGGCAGCCCCCCCTTAGAGAGGAGTGATGGGTCTTGAACTATCATAAGAATCTTCGCCGACCCCAAAAGCCATAACAATTTTCATGTCGATAGGTTCAGTAGTTTCCGATTCCATAAGAATCAGACAGACAGAAATCCATTTTTATATGTATAGATGGATAGAAAAATTCTTATTAAATTAATTATAAAGGGTCGCTTCATCCGCAAAATTAAATTAAACCTATGCGTCTGCCATAATGAGGTCACAACATCAGTACATTTCATTAATGGTTGTGAATAGGTTGTGAATAGAAACTCGGCCAAATGACCCTGTCACCCTTACATAAAGATTTATTGATTTTGAATCAGTTATGGCGAAGTTTCATGGAGACGAATAATTTTATGTAATTTTTTGTCAGTTGAACGCTGCAAATTTTTTAAAACGGTTTCATATGAAAAACAACGAAATAATATCAAATTTACTAACAGTACGGCAGATGCTTCGTCACATGGCGCTAAACGATTACCTCTTAGCTTTAAACGAATCACCTTCAGGCAGCATCTATAGAATTTAGAAATTTTGCCTCACTTTTTTAAAATTTTTAAACACACACACACACTGATAGATATTTTTCATTATCTTCTCTTACATTTTAAGCATATATTCGCTGAACTAAATGTTAATTTGCTTGATTAATTCTCGAGTAATGCAGAAACTTGTATTTCTTTTGTATGGCAGCCCCCCCCCCCTTAGAGAGGGGGAAGGGGTCTCAAACTATCATGAAAACCTTCCCCGGCCCCAAAAACCGCTACATACCAATTTTCATGTCTATCGGTTTAGTAGTTTTCGAGTCCATAAGAATCAGACAGGCAGACAGACAGACAGAAATCCATATTTATATTAGGCTGCCAAAAAAGTCCTGCGGTATTTCCGCGAGGTGTCGTTGTAAGCGCGTAGTTCTAGTTGTATTCATTGTATCGAGTCATACTATAGCTTGTTGGAAAGGCGCTATAATATAGTCCTTGACAGTGTTTTGTTTGGTTAAGTCGTTCGTGAGTTATAGTGTCGCAAATATGGAACAAAATAAAGAGAAAATCCGACATATTTTACAGTACTTCTATGACAAAGGCAAAAATGCATCTCAAGCTGCCAATAAAATTTGTAGCAGCCGTAGCATCGGCCAAGAGCTGGGGATAAGTCATCAAACCATTATTAACCATTTGAAGAAGCTTGGATTCACAAAGAAGCTCGATGTATGGGTGCCACACACGTTGACGCAAAAAAACATCTTTGACCGTATCGACGCATGTGAATCGCTGCTGAATCGCAACAAAATCGACCCGTTTCTGAAGCGGATGGTGACTGGCGATGAAAAGTGGGTCACTTACGACCATCTTTGATAAACAGAGGCCGCATTGTCTTCCATCAGGACTACGCCAGGCCACACACTTCTTTGGTGACGCGCCAGAAGCTCCGGGAGCTCGGATGGGAGGTTCTTTTGCATCCGCCGTATAGTCCGGACCTTGCACCAAGTGACTACCACCTGTTTTTGTCCATGGCGAACGAGCTAGGTAGTCAGAAGTTAGCCACAAAAGAGGCCTGTGAAAATTGGCTATCCGAGTTTTTTGCCAATAAGGAAGCGAGCTTCTATAACAGGGGTATTATGAAGTTGGCATCTCGTAGGGAACAAGTCATCGAACAAAACGGCGCATATTTAACTTAAAACAGATGATTGTAACTAATTTTATGAACAAATGATAATTCAAAAAAAATACCGCAGGACTTTTTTGACAGCCTAATATATAGATATACCCTTTTAATATGTTTGTCGTGTTATACCGTCTTGTTCATAAAATTTTATTAATTTGCTTACAATTTTCAACAACTTTTCCAAATACATTATGAAAAAATATTAGGTTGGGGAAAAAGCTGTCCATTATTTTCTCGATAGCCGGCTTTAGTGATCAATTTGGTACATTTTACATTTTTCTTTTATAAATGCGATAAAAGGAAAGTCAGGCCGCTGATATTGGGTATAGTTATTATTGTGCCGATACTGCAACAGTTAAATACGGGCAATTTAAATAATTTTTTAATTTTTTTAATTTTTAAAAAAAAATTTTTAGTGCAATACACTAAATTCGCCAATAAGGACCAAGACTTTCGTGATAGAGACATAATGGAGCCAATCTTTAGAATGACAACAAATTTTACAACAAAACGGTGCATATATGACCCAAATCACACAATCCGAGGCATGTTCAAAATAGTTTCGAATTTCACCCAAAAGTAATGGATAACTTTTCCCCAGACCAGAAATTTAGCTCTACCGTATCAAATATATGTTCAATTTTCATATCGTTGAAACATCCAAACACGCTTACAATACATTAGTTATTTTTTATTGAACAAACATATTCACTAGAAATAAGGTGAATGGGAGAACAGCGTTTGCCAAGTCAGCTAGTTTCTGTATCAATTTCATGGTATTTTCACTAAAGCACAAT
Organism: Toxorhynchites rutilus septentrionalis; assembly: GCF_029784135.1. NCBI lineage: Eukaryota > Metazoa > Arthropoda > Insecta > Diptera > Culicidae > Toxorhynchites > Toxorhynchites rutilus. The sequence continues at coordinate 182,123,254 of NC_073744.1, read as the reverse complement.
CGGCAATTTGGAATGACGTATGCGATTGCATCTCATCTCATCATATGTACGAGTTCTAACGACTCTAGCATGATATTTCAGATAGCCGTGCGGCATAACTGCTGCTTGATAATCCAATCAACCGGAGTTGGAATCCCATCGGAACAATTTTCTTAATCATCACCATCACTGATTTATACATGGCAATGGATGTATGGACAAAAAAATCATCATCGAATTTCAAAAACCGACCATGTAAAATTTGTTTATTGGTCCCAAAAAATGACCTGTGCAAAGTCCCAAAAAGTCGATTTTCGGCCTAAAATTTTTTTCCGGGATGACACCACATCTTGACGTTGTATGCATTTTGAAGTCATTTGGCTTCGAAAAAAAAATTCGATTTTCCAAATTTCCTTTTTTTTAATTTTTTAATTCGATGATGATTTTTTTGTCCATACATCCATTGCCATGTATAAATCAGTGATGGTGATGATTAAGAAAATTGTTCCGATGGGATTCCAACTCCGGTTGATTGGATTATCAAGCAGCAGTTATGCCGCACGGCTATCTGAAATATCATGCTAGAGTCGTTAGAACTCGTACATATGATGAGATGAGATGCAATCGCATGTGTACTTTTAGGGCACAATATCAAAAAAATCCATTTGCGTAAATTTGTTTTGCCGTGTTTTCCTCATCGATGCACCCCTTGGTTTTGACAGCTGGTTATTTACATCTGACACAAACATAATTTTCGAAGCTGTTTAGACTTTTCGTGTGTAGTGACGCTGAGGAAGTTTCCGGAAAATGGGTGGAAAGCAAATCTCAACACAGGCACGATTGTGCGTGACTTCTGCGTAACGAGTTTCAACAAAACATTGGTGAGAAGTATGAGATGAACCACGGTGCGGTCCAACTGATCATACGGAAGCATCGGATGCTCGACAGCGTGGTCGATTGGAACGTAAGACTGATGCAAGCACGGACACGCTAATCATCCAGGAAGTGAGGAAAACCCCACAAACGACCATTCGGGTGATCAAAGAAAGATTGGATCTGGGCCTTTCCAATCGCACCATATGACGACGCTTGGTGGAACGGGGCCTAAAGAACTACTTCGCCAAATAGCGACCGATAATCAGCAACACCACTTCAGTTTGACTTCAGTTTGCGAGGGACCATGTCAATAGGCCGCTGTAGTTCTGAAAGTGAGTTATTTGGTCGTATGAGTTCAAGTTTGAGCTATTCAACAAGAATAGGCAATTCCGAGTGTGGCGGAAGAGCGACGAAGGCCGACTATGAAGCACGGTGAGAAACTCAGCGCAGGTCAACGGTATTACAACTGCTAATGGTTACCCCGAACCCGAAGCATACTGCGAAGAAAATAACAGCATTCTTGCGATCGACCCGGATCAAATCTATGGTGTGGCCACCTCAAAGCCCCGACTTGAATCCTATTGAGAATTCATGGGCGATTTTGGACAACAAGGTGGATAAAACTGACGTTACGAACAAGCAGAACTATTTTGCTGCGTTGAAGAAGGCTTGAGACTAACCCCAACACCTCACAAACCTCGTGGAGAATATGGATGAATATGGAGAATATAGAGATATATTTGTTTTTATTATTTTTTTAAATAAAGCCTGAAGTGGATTTTTTATGTCATACTCTAATAGTACCAATTTAAGAAAAAAAAGTTTTTTTTTGTTTTTCTTAAAAATAAATCAACGATACTGAAATGAAAAAATGGTCTACCTACTTTTACGTAGTGTTGACTGGAATACCGAAAAGTTTGAGAAAAAATCAATATTAAAACACTTTGAATTCAAATGGGGGTGGATTTTTTTTGTGCCCATCAGTGTACCAGCACTTTAAAGAACAATATTTTTGAAATACATGTTCAACCATATCCTAAACCCGCCGCATGTTATTCGAACACTTAACTTAATTTCAAAAAATAATAAACCGTCATAAAACCCACGATTTTTGGCCATCCCGATCGAGGTTTCCCCCTCTTCCTACCTCAAAATTTGTTAGAACCAATGACAGCTGATAAATGTGGACTCAGTCAGCAATATCAACCGAAAGCTCGTGATTTGTTACCGGTGCTCATTTCCTTATGTTAGAATTCCATCAGTTTACAACATTGCCAATGTTTGCCTCTGTTTCGCATTTCCCAAGTATGCATGTCAAATTCTAATTTATTTTCTTCTGCACTGCTCTCCGTGATTTATGTCCGCTAATCAAGTTCATCTTTCTCACTTCGTTTTCAATTTTTAGCCTCTTCCCTTCGTCTTCTTCCCTTCTCATTCAGCTTTCTCCCTTTTCAAAGAAATCCCTCTAATTTGATTTATTCGCCCATCTGAATTTGAAATGCATTAATATATCCGGCACCGCCGTCGACACAGCCGCCGCGCACAGATTTCGGATTCTGTTGTTCAACATCACCGGAGAAAAGCGCTTTGGTCCACCCCCGCCTCGAGTTTTCCTCCAGAGAAGCCACCACACGTAACGACCAGCGCCCCGCGACTGATGTCTATTTTAGAGCCGTCTTCGGCTGAAGGTAAATAGTAATCTACGTGTTTTCCATAATTTTTATGCTAACAGCCAGCCGAGCCGTGCGGTATCTCATTTGCATCCCCAAGATGCGGTTACGCTGGTTTTCGCGTGGCATCCGAAGGCGAAATAAGCGAAGCAGGAGTGGGTGTTGGCGGAGGTGTCGGACTCTTGCTATTTAGCGGAGTAATTTATGGAGTGTTTTGGAAATCTACAGCAGACCAAGCCGGGGAAAGAAGATATTCTCGCACTCGAGAATCACAGATAGAACAAAGCAACAACAAAAAATATGCTCCTGAACCATATTAAACATACATCATGAATTAAAGAAAACAACAACAGCATTCGAGTGATTCATTTCCGAGGGCCCGCTTTAATGAGCAGTTCTCCCGAGGTGGGAATAAATTAAAGCCAAAATATCACTGCAATCCTCGGCGTGGGGTACTGAGGCTGCCCATCCCGCGATAAATTCCGCCACGGGGGTGCGTAAATAACCGTTAACGACGTCCTCAGGAGAGATTCCCGACCGGCATCTTCTGGCAAATTTAGATTTTTTTTCTTTACTTGTCCAGCTTCCCAGCGGGAAGGCGTTTTTAATAACGTCAGTTAATCTGATTAGGCGCTCCGCTGTTGTTTCGTTTTTTTTTTCTCGGTCTCGCATTGCTGTTGTTGTCCACCGCTTTAAAACAGCTTCCCATATTTAAACGTAATTTAAGTACTTTACCTTTTGCTATCGGGATTCATCTCATCGGACCGGGGAAAGGTTCTTTCCACAAAAAGCTGCTTCAGAATTGAATGGACCGGAACGGAGATATCGATCTGATTGGAGGGGGCGGAAGAAAAAGCGACACTCAGCCTTCAAGTAACCGGAACGAATTGTCCTCTTTAAATTTATACTTTTCGGTGGAACGGCAGGAAGGGTAATTAAATCCCCTCGTTGGGGTTTGCCCTAATTTTTCTCTCCAAAAGAGGAGGCAAGCATTTGCATGCATCATGCTTGCGTCCCAGTGAATTACGTTGTGATTGCAATCACTTATACATAGTTTCAGTTCATATGTTGACACGCAAAGTTCCGCTGATGCAGGAACCAGCATACAGAAGAGAACCAGGATCAAAAGATACCCACGCTTGAGGCAGTGCGAAAAAAAAGGGGTAGACTTGAGCCGCACCTAATCGTTTTGATTGCGAGCAATGAAATTGATCCTGATGCTGAAAAGGGGGAGGTGGAACAAAACTAGACGATGTTCTTTTCGGATGAGCTGCAACTATTTTATTGATATTGGTGTTCTCATTGCGGAAGGTGGGGAGTATTTACTTTCGTATCAACCAAACACAAAAGGGTAGCACACGTGGGTTTATCCGATTCCATCCGATTGAAATCGTCTCTCGGATCAAATGAAGCGAGGAGCCTGATGTGATTGGATTCAATTTAGCACACAATAAGACGACACGCAATTGGGTCCAATCTGGAGAAAAAGGTGAGTTTTCATACCGAGAGGGGTTTATTGTGTTTGGTCAAATGTGGCGTGAAATCATTGTTTGTTTGGCACTTTTCAAAACGATATAAAAAACCGTAATGAAAGTTTGGTACAAAATCACTTCTTCGTTATAGAAATATAGCTTTGTTGTGGTGATAAAAATAATTTCATGCAACTTGTGGCGCGAATTTCATTACCTCACGGCGAGTTTCCTATTTGTTGCTTCTAGTACAGGTTGTACCAACTGTTCGGTAAGATTTTTAATTTCATTTTTATGACACACGCCGGGTGATAAAGTTTTTCGTGACTCAGAGCAGTGAGCCGCTCTGTGATGACTTAGGCTTGTGAATCATCTGGTACAGGTTCATGTGTTGAGATCATAAAAAGTTTGAACTGAGTTCGGCAAGCGTCATGTGTTTGGAACAAAAAAATTTCCACTCAACTTCCGAAGGTATACTTCTTCGATACAACAGTACGTTCAAATGTCTATTAAAGATTTAGGGGCTATCTGCTTTGATCAATTCGCTTCATCTACATTCTCTTTCATTTATAACACAACAGTAAAAGCATTTCCTGATGAGTTCGAAGATCAGGTGTGTAGAAGGAAAACCCGTTTATCAAACTAGCGCAAAATCTGTCTGCAAGGATGTGGCTATCGGAAGAGAAAGGCAATGAAGAGAATCGATCATTTGATTCAATGCTAAATTTCATTCAAAAATTTATCGACTCGCATTGCGTCCACTTTGTGAACCAAAAATGATGAAAGATTATCGGATAGAATGAAAACACATTTTTGAATTATAAATTAATGAAAATTAACTCTTTCGTATCGAATTTATGCTCAATGTAAAAAGGTAGCGCGTTTTTTAGTGAGCCGCCAGAAAAATCCTTGAAATAAATTAGGTTTTGCAATTATGTTGTGTTATAGTTATGTGTTTCAATGGAAATAGCAAGAAATGTATATGAAAATCTATATATGAATATATAAAAATGGAGTGATGTCTGTCTGTCTGTCTGATTCTTATAGACTCGGAAACTACTGAACCGATCGACATAAAAATTGGTATGTAGGGGTTTTTGGGGCCGGGGAAGGTTTTCGTCATATTTTGAGACCCCTTCCCCCTCTCTAAGGAGGGGTTGCCATACAAATGAAACACAAATTTCTGCATTACTCGGAAATTAACCAAGCAAACGAAACCAAAGTTGGCATGTGAAAGTTTTAGGGTGCAATAAATGTTTCTATGATGGTTAGACAGTCCTTCCCTCACTCAAAGGGGGGGCTGCCATACAAATGAAACACAAATTTCTGCATTACTCGAGAATTAATCAAGCAAATGAAACCAAATTTGGCATGTGGAGGTTTTAGGATGCAATAAATGTTTCTATGGTGTTAAGATACTCCTTCCCTCTCTCTTAGAGGGGGCTGCCGTACAAATGAAACACAAATTTTTGCATTACCCGAGAATTAATCAAGCAAATTAAACCAAATTAGGCATATGGAAACTTTAGGGTGCAATGAATGTTTCTATGGTGGTTAGATACCCCTCCCCCCTCTCTTAGGGGTGGCTGCCATACAAATAAAACACAAATTTCTGCATCACTCGAGAATTAATCAAGTAAATGGGCGGGACGAAGTTTGCCGGGTTAGCTAGTAGTTAAATAAAAGTTAGTACTACGTATTTTAAGTAATCACAAAACATGGAGTGAAAATTAACATTCAAAATTTCACTATTTAAACATGTCTTCGGGCCTGCAAATCGGATGGAGAATCATTTTCTTCACTAAACAGATATCGCCACCATGACCCGGTTGCATAATCTGCCTCATAATATTAGTTACAAGTTACGAGTCTAGGAGCTACACGTTCTAATATTTTGCGTTGTATAATAGTCTTACATCGGACTGATAATACTGTAATTTACATTTAATGCGACATGCCGGGGCACCACTCAGTGTCGCATTGGAGACGATTTTGATCTTTGGCGATGAGAGTGGTACAGTGTTGACGTTTGGTGGCGACTCTCAATGTGGAGCCATAATTTGGGCCTCGAAAATGTCAATGTCAATTAGAGGTAAAAATGTCCAATTAAACATGTCGCATTATAGGTCTGTCCAATTAGTTAAATGTCGCATTAAATGTAACTTACTGTATTAGTACTTGTTTTATTAGTAACATCTTATTTATCTGTTAAAGTCAAAGTTTGGTTATGGATATTATGGTTTTTTCCCACAGTTGATGGGCGAATTCTCTGACACAGCCCGGTATCATTGCGTTGGCTTCCTTGGCCAAGCCAATGTAAGGTTGTACTCAGTTGTTGGCGTGGCTTGAGTACGTTTCCATGATTTGAAAGCTCGATGTAAGGACCAATTACTCGCAAAATTTGCTCTACCTTCGCAGGAGGTGTCCGAAACGCTGCATAAAAAATCAGTTTCATGATGAAAAGGGAAATTTATTTTCGGTGCGTAATATTTCACTCTACTGCATTTTTATTTATACAAAAAAAAACTTTTTCCGTTACTCGATTCATCCGAAACGTTGAAACAGTACATTTCCGTACTCGAAAAATTCAAACAAAAAATCGAACATTTAAAAAAAAACGAACTGGTAAATGAAATTACGGGTCCATCCAAGTTGTTGTTTTTTTTTTCTACAAGCCGAAACTAATAAGTATTTTGATTATGCCACATTCACTTGTAATATGTAATACAGTCAACTCTCCCTAACTCGATATCCATGGGACCATCGAGTTAGGGAGGTATCGAGATACAGAACATTTTTTCAGATTTTTTTTTATGCCACAAATTGCAAATATATGATGTTCGGGTAAGTGTCCCAATATTAGGGCTTAAAAATATGACCCAATTAGGAATAAACCAATTATGGTACATGGGGTTTACTATAATTGGAACTATTGCGTATACAGGATATTTTTTTTTTTTTTTTTTTTATCTGTATTATAGTGACTTTCAACTCATTTGGCTGGTTCGTCACTTTTACTTCCATTTTTGGAAGAATGTCGGGAGTGAGAATTGAACTCGTGACCTTTAGCGTGAGAGGCATGGATGTTACCACTACGCCAGATCGCCTCCACAGTATACAGGATATTACTATAATTGATTTGTTTTTGTGCATTAGTACATTCACCCTATATGTACTAATGCGCATGTACTATTATACATTCTTTTCTCCAATTTTAATATAAATTTAAAATACATAGGATGTTTGTTTAGTAGGCCAATTTTATTGTAAAATGGAATTGGAAATGGAAAAGGAACTAGGTTAACAAAGAAAATATTAATTATGTATGTAATTCAAACTAAATTGTAACGATCACGCAGGAACTGTTCAATCGCAAAGAAATGTTCAAATAGTTTCACGGGAACATTTTCAGTTGATTGCAATATTTCGGACATATTCTTTAGGTTCGATTTAACGTTCGAAGGTGTAATTTCAAAACAATCAGCTGAAACTTCCTGAACCTCCTCTAACTCCATAGGACTACTATTTTCAACGTTTTTTTCAGCTTCTTCAACACTTTCCAGTATATCGGTATCAGTCATTAGATCACAGCAAATCACGTTTTGATCCATTTCGCAATATTCATCAAATGACGATGAACAATCGAATGGTACTGCACTGTCGACAGCAGCAAGCTCACGACGCATTAATTCTGCCAGCGGAATATCATCATCATCATTTATGGAAAATCCGGCTTTCCTGAAGCAACTTTGAACAGTCTCAGATTTAACCTTGTTTATCCAAGAGCGTGAAAGTAATTCAATTGCATCCAATACCGATATATCTGAAGGGTCCTAGAGTATATTTGAATACAGTATGAGTGCTGAATAACATGAATGTAAAAAGGAAAAAAATACCGTTGTATCCTCCATTTCAAGCAGTCTTCGATTTACAAATTCATGGCGATAGTACTGTTTCAGGTTCTTGATTATGCCCAAGTACAGCGGCTGAACTACTGAAGTAGAGTTTGGTGGAAAAAACTGCAAATTTATCGATTTAAGCTTTGGTTGGAGAGATTTTGGGTGCGCTGTACAATTATCAACGAACATGACCACCTTTGAGGAGAAAGAGATATAAGTATGATACATTCCCATTACACATAATTCCCGAATCAATACCTTTCTATTTTCTTTGGAAAATCTTTCGTCAAGTTGCATAATCCATTTCTCAAAAAGAATAGAGGTCATCCAGGCCTTGGTGTTACTCTCGTATATCACTGGTAATGATTTCTTCTTTTTGAAACACCGTGGGTTTTTACTCTTTCCAATGACCAGCAATGGTAGTTTATCGCTTCCGTCCATGTTGGTTGCACACATGACTGTCAGACGTTGTTTCTAATATTTTCCTCCGTGGCAAGTTTCTGATCGAAATGCAAATGTTTTGTCTGGCAAACATTTGTAGAAAAGTCCTGTTTCGTCTGCATTGTAGATATCACGTGCATCATACTCGGCGATTATACTGGGTAGGGTTTGCGAAATCAAGTTGTCCGTTCCACTGAGATCTACACTGGCACTCTCGCCACATAGCTTCCGAAATGTCATCTTTTGCCGTTTTAAAAATTTACTTAGCCATCCAGAACTTCCTTTAAAATTGGGAATTCCCAGTTTCTGGGCAAATTCGCAAGCCTTCTCCCGAAAAATAGAACCTGAGAGAGGTAAATTATTCTCTCTGGCTTGATTGACAAAAATTTCCATTGACCGTTTCAGCTTCTCGTTCCCAACCAACCTTATACGCTTTTTGTCCACATTCAATTTTCCCATCCGATGCCATTTTTCCTTTTGCTTGAATAGTGTTGACACCGTACTTTGTGCAATACTGAAATCTTTTGCAACTTCAGACACCTTTCGCCCATACTTTTCGACCAGCTCGATGATGCTCAAACGTTGCGCTATGGTTAGCGTTTTAATCGTTCGCTTGAAAGGTTTTCCCTGGTTTTCCATACTTGAAAAAAAATTATCCTTGATAATACGAACACTTCGTCTTCACTTTCAAGAGCAATTGAAATGACAGCTAGAAACGCACAAAAACAAGTACGCGAAAATCAATCGAGTTAGCGAGGTAAAAATCCATGGAAAAATGAAACAAAGCCCATCGAGTAAGAGAGGCATCGAGTAAGGGAGGTATCGAGTTAGGGAGAGAAGAATGCATGTAAAATCAAAGGTGCCATGTGTAGTATCTTACCATGTACCTTAAGAGGGTTTCTCCGAAATTTCTGAAGTACAACTCACAAATATATTTTTATTCCACTTGTTTATTTTTCAGCCGACTTCACGTGCTGTTCAAACTCGACTAACTACTCCACGCATCTTCTCTCGACATCAACCTCGGCTCTCCGTTTCCCTAATCCTCTCCCTCTCTTATTATTGCTCATATCTCTGAACTCTACACCATGAAATTCATCGAGTTAGGGAAAATATCGAGTTACAGAACATCGAGTAAGGGAGAATTGACTGTATTATGAAGATTGAAAATTTCTATATCATGTTATTTAGTTACAGTGAGTTGCCTCTAGTTGGACATACCAAGGCACCACTCAGTGGTGATGGTGACCTGTAATTGGACATATCAACAAACACACCACAATGTGAAAAACAAATTAAACATGAAAAATATTGAAAATCTAACAAAACCATTATAAATGTGAAAGAAAGAAAACACAAAATACATGGTTCAGGCTAAAAAGACTCCCTAAAATTTATCGTGTTGAAGAAACTTGCACAAAGGATGTTTACAAAAATGTCCAATTAGATGCAAAAATGTCCAATTATTCGTGTCGCATTACAGGTCTGTCCAATTAGCTATATGGGGGTCTTCGTAACCACGCGTTCGCTTACCAAGCGATCGATCGTGAGTTCAAACTCAGGGCCCTCAATTGACCATCTTTGTGTTGTCTTGGAATAACTACGTCCACGCAACAATCATCAGCGATGGAGATCGATCCATGGTCGAATAAAGATCGATTCATCCATACAACTGCTCTGCAAGAAACATCGGGCTGTTGTGCTATAAATAACACAACAATGATCATATCTCAACTGTCTCCGATGTCCGGTCTGCTGAGCAAGGGAGGTACAGAAAAAATACCCTTACGCCTAAATGGCTACTACTGCTGTGAAATTTTCAATTTATAAAACCAGAAACATGTACATGTACACGATTAAAACCCGGCTCTGTTACAGCTAAAATGCTAATGAGCCTACATAAATAAACAAATGGGATAAAAAAAAATTAGCTAGATGTCGAATTGGCGAATCCCTGCATACTATTACACTAGAACAAAAGATTTGTAAATGTAGCTACCCAATCTCTAGTAAAGCCTGTCCACGTTAAATTTCGGACACCAAGATGATGCCAGTGAAACAAAAATTCACGTAATACAACAAAACCGATTATACCATTCCAGGATGGATTTTGCATAGTGACAAGAGGCCAAATCTGGCCAAAACAACGCTGGAGAGTCGTGAGGTTGGGTTGTTTCTCAATAATGGCCACCACCTTTCGGTCCATCTGTCGGGAGCATACCCTTTCGATTTGTTCCGATTTGTTTAGCTTTTTGGCGAGATCGCGTACCGACAGTGTTGGATTTTGCTGCCGTTCGCGCAAAATGCGTTTGCGTACTTCCACTTGATTCGACGCCATTTTACCAAACTGAAGAAGAATGTAAACATGTTGGACATCGAAATAAAGAGGAGGGTTTCAGCTGTCATCTAAGCGAAATATTTTATTGATTAGTAAAATATTTCATAAACTACACTGAAAAAAAAAGTGTCCGAAATTTAACGTGGACAGGCTTTAGTTGAAACATTGGTATAATATTCGTATTTTCTGTAAATGTAATTTGTATGTATTTTTTTTTTCTGTAATTTTCAATTTTCATTTATACCCGAGATTAGAACATTTTATTCGATTACATTGATATCTCTGAGCCTTCACAGCCATTTCATGCCTAACCGATAACTTGGTTCTCAAATTATCGTGAAAATCGAGTTTTTTTTTCATTTTGACCCGTTTTTTTATAATTTTTTTTCCTATTAGGGTGGCTAATTCCATCTCAAGTGGTCCGAAAAATCATTTTTTCCCTTTTCCCAAAAAATACTTTTTTTTTAATTCTTGTGAACTACTAGACTGATTTAGATGACCAACGTATAAAATCTAAACCACAAAGCTAGTATTCTTTGAAAAAAAATTACACTAGCAAAAAAATGGATCTTGTTTTCGTAACTATTGATTGCATTTGTTTTTGAAAGTTTACATGGTTTCGGGACCAAGGGCGCTATATTTTTTGTATATATTTTCTTGAAAATTAAAATATAATACATACAAAAATAAAAGGCGTCATTCTCGTTCTTGAGTTATGAATTTACAAAGTTAACCGATAGCCTGAAATATTTTTCCCCTTTCTTCCAAAAAGGATTTTTTTCAAAAAATCATAACTTCAGATGATCGACATATCAAATTGAATCCTTCTAGTCTTCTTTGAAAAAATATTGCAATTAGAAAAAATCAGATTTTGTTTTGATAATTATTGATTGTATCTGTTTATTATTATAGTTTTCTTGGTTTACAGACAAAGCGCAATTTGTTATTGGCTTCAATTTGATAAGTCGGTTATCTGAATCGGTCCAGTTGTTCAAAAGTTAGTATTCAAAAAAAAAAAATTGGAAAAAGGCGAGAAAATTTTGGAAATGGGCACTCTAATGAAAAAATGAGTGGGTTATATCTATGATATTACCGCAAGGTTGACGTGGGACTATCTTAGCTTAGTAATCATTAGTTTGTATTGATTAATTTTTTGATTGAATGGAACAATTTCCGAATTCAATTGGATTCAATATATTTGCGTTGTGAGAAAAAATTTGAACAAATGTAATGTCTCTAGTGTCTGCACGATCTTTACAGGTACCTAAGTTTAGAAGACCGTGTTAGGGTACCGCATTCTAGTCTGCACAAAGGTATGCGAGTACAAAAGTACTCGCAGTTTGCATGTATTTTCAATGCGCCGGAACAAAAATGCCCTCGACTTGCATGTATTTGCAATGCCAATTTCCCCTCGCTCCATGGATTAGAAGTCTGTGTTAGGGAAACACATTTCAGTCGGAACAAAAATGCCCCCGATTGCATGAATTCGCAATGCAAATTTTCCCAAGCTCGTTGGATTTGAAGTCTGTGTTAAGGAAACACATTTCAGTTGGAACAAAAATACCCCCGACTTGCATGTATTTGCAATGCCAACTTCCCCACGCTCCTTAGATTTGAAGTCTGTGTTAGGGAAACACATTTCGGTGGGAACAAAAGCTCCCCCTACTTTCATGTATTTGCATTTCCGATTTCCCCAAGGCTGCTTGGTTTTGAAGTCTGTGTTGGGGAAACCGTAAAGCGGACCAATCAAAACGAGGCAGTAAGGGCGTTTAGATATCGCTTAACATTTTACAGTTATTCAATTATTTACCTAATGGAAAATAACACTTTATTGATTGCGATAGATGCGTAAAAATATACCCTATCAATTGATGCAAACATATTTCCGATTCAGTAGAAAATGTTCGAGTTATAAGCATTCGAAATCTTGCATTTTTTACTGCATGTTCAGTGTTTATGTTTTCATTTTACCCCTCATATATTTCGGTTAGACGTAGTCCCACGTCAAAAAAAATCAAAAAATCCGGCTACAAGCACCAAATTTTGTGTTGGCATCGCGCAGTATGTTTGCAAGGCAAGGTATTTGTTATATCAAACACTTTGAACATCTTATTGGCGATCTAAATCTACACCTAGGTGGCGCTGCGGTGAAAGTGATGATGGTTTTAAATTTTGCAATGTGGGCTTATGGAAGGTTTTTAGTTCTTTCCATAAATCACAATGTAATAGTCATAAAAGATCATTTGATTGCGATGAGTTTGGAAGAAATTTAATTCTGCGCAATTTTATATATAACATGTTATTTTCTTACCTCTTTCAGTAGTGAAAATTGTATAAATGTTGACATTGGTTGAATCAAAAAAGGAAATTCGAGAGCACAATCAAAAACAAGTTGAAAAATGCATGGCTCCTGCACGCGAGAACTACCTTGGAAAGTCCGGAAGTAAAATATACGAGATTTGTTTTTGAGTTTTAGGTTACCTCATCATCATTTTCTTAGTTCAAAAACAAAATCCAGATGTCTCACCGATCGTTTACGTTTTGCGTTAGATCGCCAATTGACGAATTGTGGTTAAATTTACAACCAGATGGCGCAGACAGTAAAATAATTATGTTTTTTTGTTGAAATTGTTTGATCTTTTTTGGGATATGAGCTTTTTTTTGTTCATGTTGGAAAGTCGATGTGCCATTAGATGGAAAACGGCTTGCTCCTGTGCTCCATAATAGTTGGAATCGGATTTGATATACCGGTCCGTGGATGCCGGCTTTCGGTAGATGTCATATTTTAGAATATTGTGACCATTTAGTAAAAAAAAGGATGATGATGATCCCACCTCATTCCCCTACAAAGGTTTGAGCAGGACGACTTATCTTTTTGATAATAATTGAGTTACTGTATTTCTTTATTACATCATACTAACCAGTGAGCACATTAAATTGAAAAGAAAACGGACTGGTTATCCCGCAGACATAGATTACTAATTGAAAGAACAATTCAAGCCTTTATCTAAAGTATTCATTCCATGGCATGTCGAGAGAATTTCCAACCCGGGAAGACCCTAGACCGATCGGGAATTGAACCCAATGCCTATGTCAGTATTAGCCATGCATTTACAAGGGAAATCCCGCTTTAACAGATCCCCGGCCACGGCCTGCAATTGCGATCGTTTCCGAGTTCTAGTAGCTGAGCAAACCCAAGCCTAATTCTAGCCGATACTTCAGGCCCATTACATATCCCAAGGCATATCAAGAAAATTTCCAACCCGAAAAAATCCTTGACCGATCAGGAATTGAACCCAATACCTATGTCAGCATTAGCCTTGAATTTACAAAAGAATTCCCATTTCACTGGATACCCGACAACGGTCTGTTAATCGTTTTCGAGACCAGACAGCAGAGCAAACCTAAGCCTAATTCCAGCCGATATTTCAGGCCCTACATTCAACCTGGTGTATAAACGTGTCAACCTGAATCTGCAATGAGATCCGCCACAACACAGAAGAGTCTTGATATAATTATCTGTTGAGATGATGATTTTACAAGTATTCCGATTGAGCTATCCCTAGCTTACCTCAGGTTTCCACATTAAACCCCTAGGAATGACTTTGTTTTATTCGATCAAAAATTCTTTTGCTTTTGTTCAATCTCACGTTTCTCTATGTTTGCCAATGCGCGCGGGCTCAAACTATTGCAGGCTTTACAATTATTTTTTAAATTTAATTGCATAACTAAGATAAATATAAAAGCAAAAAAAAATACCATCATCACCATAGTCTTGACATTAAAAACACACGGACACACATACACACAAAAGACAATAATTTCTTCGTTTTATGAAATAATGAAATAATGATGATGGTCACCTCAAAAAGTGTGAGCTGTACGAGTTCTCAGGTTCTAAGGTCCAAGAGAGGGAGTTTTCCATCCGACTCTTTCTCGACCGTGAATTTGATCTATCCACGTAACGTGTCTACACAGAAAAGATTAAAAAAACAACTTTTAACATCGTACTAAATAAATTTTAAAAGAAGGTTTCGTATAAGTGTTGTAATTTACATTTTTTACAAGTTTAACAATGAGTGGCATGTGTTGCACTACAAATGCTACAGATCCTTCTCGTGTCTCACAAATTTCAAACGAAAAAAACAAAACATCATAATTTTACTGGCTGCGCCATCTGGATGTAAAGTTAATACCGTTTTTATCTATTTCCAGTAACTGCTGATTCTGCGATGCCCTACTTCAAAGTTTTTTGTTCTTACACGGACCAACAGCCCTGTACGAGGGCGGTCCGATAAGTACTTAGCCTCATCACCCGATGGTGTCAGTATCGCAAGAGAGATTACTTATCGTGTAGTACATTTTCCTAAACGGCTACTGTCAAAATTTCAGCCGAATCGGACTCCTAGTATTGTTTTGACCGTGCGTGGAAGCGAGCGTGTCCGCGGATTGTAGAAAAATGGAAAAAATGGAAGTTCCGCCGTTTCCACGGCCAAATTGGTCGAATTGCACTACAAACTGCTGCCCCATCCACCGTATTCTCCAGATTTGGCCCCGGGCGAAAAAAAAAATCGTGTTTCCGAAATTGAAAAAATTATAGGAGGTTGTGTCCAAGATACGACCGCATTGTTGACGTAAAACAACGTTGTTATTTTTTATAAGTCGCTTGTTTATACCTTCGGATATTATTCTACAATGCTGTGAAGTTTTAGAAACAACTGCTTAGTAGAATAATCTCTGAAATGGTTTGAAAAGGTTGACGATAATTGATTGATGATTCATTCTTGCCCTCGCAAAACAATACGCTAGCTGATCGCATGTCGCAATTTATTTCATGTCAATGCATTGAAAATTTACCTCGAACGCTATTCCGGTGGCCTTTTTCGCAATTGTCATAAACTCGGCTACAGTCGATTATATACATGTTATACCAGCACCATTATTCCACATCTCATAACTACATCAATATATCTTTGGCACCGCATGGAAACAACAACAATGGCAACACTTGCAAGTATCAAATATCATGTTATAGAATTAATGAAAAATGTTTATATATACTTGTAACAATACAGATAGGAGTTTTGCTCCTTTAAACTTATGTAACTGAGCCTGTAAAAATAAACGATTTATTAACAGAAAAATATCATGTTACATGTTATTTAGTATCGCCTCAAAGCAATCGCACCTCTAGGCATCGTTCGTACAACGTAAACCAAGCGCCAAACAAGCGTTCGCCATAGCATGCATACAGAGCCATACATTGGTGACTTGAAACTACTAGAATATTAACACTTCGCATCATTTTGTTTAATTCTTAAAAGATACGCTCCTTTTAATATTACTGGCCTCGAAAAAAAGCATTACTTTCTCATGCTCGAGAGAAGCGCAGCTGTCACCCTTAGTGGAGGAAGTTTTGCTACTGGCAAGCGAAACCTAATCACATACAAAATTCCAGAACGACATTTGCTTTCTTGGTGACTAAACAAGCGAAATAAACTCTTTTTGTTAATAACAACCTCGAAAACAGTAGCAATACTCCATTATGATCAATATTAGTGCAAATGCAATCCTAGTTGAAGGCAGTTTTGCGACTGGCACGCGAACCCAAATAACTTATAACATTCCAGTAAGACATTCAAGATACTTGGTATTCCCCAAATTATTTTTGGCGCACAATATTAACGCCTGCTTCGCCATAACGTCAGGTTAATGAATTGATGCATTCTCAAAGGCACCAACGAATCCTTATGATGACGGAAAACAGACAATGTTAACTGCTTGGAAAAAAACTGAATTATGCCACACAGCTTGTACTCTGCTGTAGCACCCATCCCCATCGATGCGAATTCGCTGATGAGTTTTGACGTAGGATTACGTCTTTCGGGAACATATTGGGGTACAAATTGAAAATCGAAAATCGAGCACATCGTGAAAATTGTCCAATTTCAAACGCTTATTGCTCAGTCATTTCATGATGGATGGATGAAATTTTTGCTTCAATCGATTTCGGCACTCCATAACAATTTTTTATATTGAATAAAATAATATATATCATGAAATTAACTATCGAATAATTGAAAATTCTCAACCCCTATACTAACGGACATACCCACTTCTGATTGATCGAAATTGACGACACTTATGACGGTTCCCTAACAGAGACATCAGAACCAAGCTGCCTGGGGGAAATCAACATTGCAAATACATGAAAGTAGGGGGAGCTTTTGTTCCCACCGAAATGTGTTCTCTAACAGAGACATCAAACCCAAGGGGCCCGGTGTAAATCGGCATTGCAAATATACGCAAGTCGAGGGCATTTTTATATTGCAAGTAAGAAGAAATAAAATATAAATTTGTAACTTGAATATTGGTTGCTTCGTGAAATTTCATATAAAATGACCGATCATGTATTTTGAAAAAATTACCACAAGTGTAAGTGTAAAATTATATATGTTAGCAGTTGTGTTTAAAATTAATTGATATGGTTGGTGTTAAGTCAGACCGAACCATATGACATTTTTATGATTTCGAGAAAAACGAGCTTGAAGTTTGGTGTTCTAAAGGGTTTTCATAGAGCATTCAGAACAATTTCGAAACGTTATTTCTGCTGCATGCACGATTTTTCAAATCTGATGCGACTTGGTCCCCTCTGACTTAACACCGAGCATATATGAAACGATTTATTTAAATTTTCATAAATAAATATCAAGGTATGTTCCCGCTCGAGAACGGGTCGTTCGGTTTAAGCTGTCTATTTCGTTGTGTTCATTTTCACCCAAGAAAATTCCATACGGCGAGAAAAATTGGAAAAGTGAAGAAATATTCGAAAAAGTGATTTCCCATATGCTCTACATATAGTATTAGGTGTTGTTAGTCCAATTAAAATTCACATTGGGTTGAATAAACACTCAGAAAGTAAAAATTATAAAACAAAATTACGTTTTCCATTTCAAATATGTTTTCTCTATATTGAAGTATTTTGTTTTTACTGATGATAAAAATTGATAATTGTGTTCGGTATTGGTAATTATCTTATATTACATTGATGAGTTTTTTTTTTCTTTATTTCATACACACATAACACAGGAGGCATCTCGTCTAGGGTCGAAGATGGCGGTTTTCATCATATCGCATTCCACTTCGGCATCTTCTATCTGATACGCACCATCCAATGACTGTTTACCATCCTTCTGTCATCATTACTGTCATCAAAACTCGGTAAACACTGGTGGAGTGAATAACCAATACCCAACAACCAAACAAAAACGCCCTTTTCAGGGCCACCAAATCATTATCAAAGAGTTCAATGATATAATTCTTCAAACATATCCAAAATCAACAGATAGCCTAACGGAATCCTACGTCAACTATGCGGTCGTGTCTCGGACACAGCCATCCTGTGAATTTGTTTTTCAAGAGCGACCGCCTTCACCACCTGCGGGGGGAGCTTGATTTTGGTTGCTGTCTGGGTAACAGCGCTTACATTTTCGACCGACGCGCCAAAATCGCCTACTTCGCTGTTGTTCGATGCGGTGTCACACTCACGAAGGCTCGGTTCAGTGCGAGCGCTTTTCACTGCACCAACATCGCGTGCATCAATGGATGACGCTTGCCTCGAAATTTTATTGCCCCTGCCAATGCGTTCGTTTTTTGCAGGGCTCGAGCCTGCCTTCCTCTTCTTCTTGCTCATCACACACCTCGTGAAGCGTCCAATTTATGACGCGGAAAGAAAAACACACGATTCGAATAACGCGAAAAACGAACAGAAAAGTCAAACGACGATATCGTTATTGGCATCTCTGGTCGGGAAAGCACACAAATGAACAGAACAAATGTATGGGAAAATGGAAACGCTTAAAGTTTTCATGAATTTTAACCATTTAAAAACCAGGGGATTCTAATGTATAGCATATTAAACATATCTTACGGAATTTCCGATTCGTTTAGTATGTAAATCGCCAAAATCCGTTCGCGGCAAAAATAGTTATTAACGTTAACTTTATTTCATAAAAACGTGACCTGTTTTCTGATTTGGCACCCTTAATGAAAGACGTAATTCTACGTCAAAAGACACACGCCGGGCACAAATTTGAGTCGAATGAGGAGGTCACCGCCGCCACGGAGGCCTACTTTGCAGACCTCGAGAAAACATATTTTTCAGTTGGATTAAAGAAATTGGAACATCGCTGAGTCGAGCTAAAAGGAGACTATGTTGAGAAATTAATCACCACTTTTCCAAATTTTTTGTTCTTTTTTGGTAGGCTATGTACTTATCGGAGTGCCCGCGTACAAACGCCCGAGATTGGGCCGATACTGGGCTGACAAATCGTGGTTCAGGTTGACAAATATCTATACCAGATTTCTTCCTAATTAGGACGGTAAAAAATGTTTGACGAACTAGATAAAATCATGTTTACTTGATGCACTTGAGTACATCACAACCTATCTTCTTCGGTGAAACTTCCACTTAAGGGTTTCCAATTATCAGCACATTCCTTTGTAACCACCCTGTATGACAAGTGCTCGTATTTAAAAATCACCCACTACCTCCGCCCTTCCACAAACTTCCTTTTTGAATAAAAAATTCCAATCTTGTATTTTTATGTTCTGTTTTTTTTTTGTAACAAAAATACGCACAGTGGCTCCGATTTCATTTCGCTAATAAAAATCTCCCTCTGAGTGGACCATTTTCCGTGGGTCGAATTAAATTTACGCCAAGTGGGCATTAGGCGCATCTGTTGGTACCAAGGTCTGGATTCATTACGTTCCACAAGCGAAACAATCACAGGCATAATCATAACGCGCGTTTCGAGCGATTCCGTTGCATGAATTTAATACCACCGGAAAATAGCACAGTAGATTGAGATTGGGCCCGCCAAATGAAAACATTGTCATTTGAGGGGACATGAGATTGGGTTTTTGATTAGATTTCGACCGTCCCCGTTGGATGTCTTTAAATTTTTTAAACAAAAACGTTACGCAGAATGTGCTACCTGTAGTCAGTTTCACACGCAGGATGACAAGTGCCGCAGGGGTAAACACCCAAGGGAGTGAGAGTGCGTTCCTTATCATAATCGCTTTTCAAGTGGTTTCGATTGCTGCAAGTTGTTAACAACTTGTTGAATGATGTGTGCACTTGCATCGCTTCCGTCATCCTTCCCTCATCAGTGGGTGTGTGCAACGGTACGCATAACGCACCGGCAATTGATTTATGCTTGCAGTTATGTTTACGCACTTACGCACTTCCTGGCATGCTCAATAAGGGTGGATTTTATGAAAACCGAGGGGAGAATGTGATCATTTCTTCTGTTTTATTATTTTATTTTTCTGTCCCAACAATTCACGAATTGCCATGCTTCCGTTCCGTCGTGGACGAAATTGAATCACATTTCGCTCATCCCGTTTGATGCAGGGTTATGTGAGATCGGAGGTATTTCCTGGTTAATCGAGCCGAGCCGGGCGCGCAGAGAGCAGGAGCGATAAAACACGATAATCCAATCGTCAATCGGTAAAACGAGAATCGTGTAGTTTTGTGCTGGCACGTTTGACGCTGGTTCCGAACATTCCGGAAACTCGTTTCCGTTTTCTTTTCTTATTTTTTGTTCATCCTGTGTGCTATGCTCTACTTGTTCCGCACCCGGAATGCTTCGGCAAAGGGTTCTGCTCGGAATAATTTGCCCTCTATTTATTGTAATTCCACTCCGGCACCAGGCGGGAGCCGCGAGCCAGCTCATACACTAATAATAAGACAAATCCTCGCCGTGTTCCGCCCGGAAAGGGGACGTGGATTCGTCAGAAACCAATAAAAGACGCACACAATCGGGGGTAACGCGCGGGACGAAGAGAAGTCGACAGGAATCGAATCAATTTTCAATCTACCGGAGAATCATATCAGCCGCTTCGTACCATTTGAGCACAATGGCACGACAGAGGCAGGTATTTGTGTAGTTTAATGTAGGATGAAATTCGATTATTGCTACATACTGCACCAAGAGAGAAAATTCTTTGTTCTTCTTCATCGGCTGGGAACTATTTTCCCCGCCTCCCAAAAGCCCCGATGCTCGTATGCTAGTGATTTTTTGAGGCAATCTCACTGGAGAGAAGGCAGGAGGAAAACTCTTTCTCGAGTGGCCTACAGAGGTAACTGGAGTCGGTTGAAGTTGGAAAGCGGACAAATTCAGGACGATGCACCTAGTTTTTGAATCGTTAACTACAGATCTAATAAAATAAAAAACCTAATAAATAATCCGTTAAAATAATCGTTATTTCAATATCAAGCCTATTTTGTTCAGTATTTATTGTAGTATTTTAATTTCTGCAACGCCAACGAGAAACCACAGCGGTCAGCGAAAACGATTTGTAAATTGTTGAAGCTGGGTAACCATTATTTTGTTCAAGCGCCAAAATTTAAAAAAAAAATATGTCGTAACAAACGCTCTGTATCTCTATCTATCTCTATTTCCAATCCATCACCCATATTCCGGAACCCACATTCTCGAACGAGTTTAGAAACATCGCAATCCGATCGACTTCTGTATTCTAATACCCATCCGAGATTCGAACCCAATCGACATATGCAAAAGTGACAACCTTGTCTTGATGCAAAACAAACGTCAAAATAATTCATCCATATTCGTCAAGCTCTTTACTGTCTATCCCATTAGCATGATCGAATGCAGTTTCAAATTGTTGAAATATGAATGAAAATTATTACTTGGTGTTATTCAAATACTTTAAACGCGTATTTCATACCCTAACCTAATTTTTTTTTTGTAATTTTCCTAGCATTTCCGCTAAAACTATCAAAAATATAAAATCATTATCCGACACAATTTTGTTTGTGTCGAATCTTGGACGGGTTTTAGAATGCAGAAGAAGATCTCGTTCGGGTTACGGTTCGGGAACCGTTCGCAAAAGGATTTTGTTCACCCACATGCAAAATTCTGGGTTGTCGCATCGTGCCTGATGATCGTCGATCGTGACAAGGGTCCTCCAAAGGTTGTAGGAATGGATGGCAGTGGAGCTGGACGAAAGTCTGGAATAACGCACAAAAAACCGAGAGAGCGGTGATTGCTTATTTCGAGCGGAATGCAAACATTTCGACTCGGCCAGAAAAATTATGCTTCGCAAAGTTTCGTCCAGAGGGCCAAGAAACGATCCGAATTGAAAAAGTACAAGATGTGGAACATCCCAAATCGGGACGAACGCCAACAGAGTGTAGCCAAAAAGCGCGCCAGCAAACACTACACAAATCTGCAAATGATATACCGGTGCTGTATCATTCATGATGAGATCTGCATCAAAGCGGATTTCATGTAATTGCTGGGACAGGAAAATTTCTACACGAGCACAAGTTTGCTATGGATGACCTTTCATACGGAAGGTAGGGGTCATGATGAAATACCTACTGGAATTAGTACAAGCAGTGGCTCCTGATGCCCTTATAATTTTAAACATCGTCTGCTCGCATAGTTTTTTCCAGGCTTCCGGAAATCTCATGCCTACACCTATGCGACAGTGAACTATGAGACTGGTTGTCACATTTCTCTCAGACCGCCAAGCGCATCACAAGCTAGATTGACGAGACACTGTTTTTGTGAGAGCGATATGTCGCATGCTCATATTTTTGTTATGAGTCTCACAGCTTGCCGTCTCGTCTCATATCTGTCAAAATGAATACATGTAGATTTCGGTGAGATAAACATGTGAGACGTCTCAATGCGACATCTCAATGCGATATCTCACAGATAAATACAAAGCAGTGCAACGCCTCTGTGTAGCTTCGATATGACTGACTGAAGATGAAATTTTTTGAAAAGAGCGTAAGTCATTCCATATTTCTTACACCGTAAGAATGTACACACACTTCTTTGTATTTTTGACTGGACTCTAATTGAACACAACGCGCTGCAAATGAATACCAATTCGTGCGTCACAAACTTATTCCGTATAGTTAGCTAAATCTTACTTCTATCAACAATGAGAATGTGCGCTTATAAACTAGACACTGTTTGTTATTATTCGTTCAATTGAAAATCGGAAAAATCGACATACAACATTGCAATTTTCTCCCATATGATCCCAGCCTCCAACTGAACGATCAATATTGGTAGTTGAATCATGGTACAACAGTCACACGAAATATGCCTTTTTCAAAATTCACTTTGACAGACTTTGTTTGTTGTTGTTACTGTGCAGTGAAATTTTATCATCTCGTGCATATTTGCAAAGTTTTCAAAGGATGTCTTTGAATAATAACATAAGAGACGAGGATTTACTCGAAATAAATCATGCGGGGAAGGAAGCGACCTGTAGAACATGCGGGAAGAAAATAACGGACCTGAGAAAATTCAGCTACCAGCGTCACTACAGGCTTGTGCACAAACAACTCGCGGTCGAATTGCAGCTTCGTCAAGAGGATGATATTCCCGATTTTCAACCTCCACCCACTAAGGTGCCGAAGATTCCGGTCCGTATGACTCAGCACACGTATATGTGGTCCATGACAGAACTAGTAACTGCGAACGGTTTACCATTAAACTTATTTCGGTATCCGGCATTCCAAAGAATCGCCCGGCCACTCGAAGAAGGTAAGTATTAGTCATCCGCATTATTTAGGGTGACCTAAAAAATGACCTCCCCTTTCCTCTGTGTTCCCATAAGGTTTCCCATGCAAACTTCAATACGACGGAGGGAAGGATAACTTTAAGGGCGGCATGTGGAACAAGTGGCCCCAAGAGGGTGGAGGGGGGGGAGTAATTTTTTAGATCACTCTAATCTGCAAATTGGTCATTTGAAGTTTACCAATTGGATCGTGAATGTGTGTCCATTTTTTGTCTCACATTACATTCCCTTTTCTGCAGGTTTGAAAACCAACCATTTAGATCCAGAGTCCATGCACAACGTCTTATCGAATGTTGCAAATCAGCTGAAAGATTTCATAACGAAATCCATGGATGGCAAAATGGTGTGCCTAAAAATTGACACAGCAACACGAATGGATCGTGCTTTCTTAGGAGTCAACGTGCAGTACCCGGAGAATAAAGTAATACAGATTCGAACATTGAATGTTTTAGAGCTGAAAGACAGGCACACAGCTGAAAATCTCACTGCTGAAATCTTAGGAGTGTTGGATCCATTCGGAATTGACATTCGACGTTTGTTGTGCGTTACGACTGACAATGCGAGCAACGTTTGTGCCACCGTAAAGCGATTGAAAATGCACCAAGAACTTGCTATGAACAATATCGAAGCCATTCTGAACTACGACAGTAACGATAGATCGTTGCAAGGAGAACGTGATGGTGACAGCGAGAATGAAGATGATGACGAAGAAGACAGCGATGCGGTTGATGAAGATGAAAACGGTTCTCCCGTATCTGCACGGGTTAAGTTAGTGGAAGGGATTCTGCAAGGCGTTAGATGTGCAGAGCACACCCTTCAGTTGGCTGTTTCGGATACCTTGAAAACTGTACAGGGTTCGTTATCGGACATTCGTAGTTCTGTGAAACAGTTACGCAAGCAACCATACAAGAACATGTTTACTATGAGTAAGCATTGCAAACCGAAACTCGATTGCCCAACGAGATGGAACAGCACTTACATTATGGTGCAATCACTTTCAAAGAAGAAAGAGTTTATAGTTTCGCTGAACGATCATGAAGACAATCCCATCATCAGCGCCCACGAATGGGATTTTGTTGAATTGTTTCTTCTCGTTTTCAAACCAGTAGCTGAGGCTACAATAAAGCTACAGCCATTCGCAGGTGACCTTTGGAGATCTTTTTTTGATATGGGAAAGATGTTCATTTGCGTTGAAATCGATGAAAAGTGAATTAGCTGCTACGCTTTTATCAAACATGGACAAGAGACTTCCCATGTTAACGACCAACAAAGCTTTCCTTGCAGCAATTTTCGTTGACCAAAGGATCAACTTCAGGAATAGTCCTTTCATAACTAACCAACAGAGAGATATAGCTTTGGTAAGTATAAAATTAGGCCCAATACCAGAAGTCGAGTCCAGCGTTTGATTATTTTTCGAAAGTAGGGTAGCATGGGGTAATACGCGCCACGGGGTAGTATGACCGTCAGCGTTCAATTTTGTGATCTTCCTAGCTCTTCCAGAGTATTTTCACTCAAAATCGGAAGAAGCCTTGCTGTACTTCAGTTATGCATGTTGTTTGTGTTCATTCGACTATTAAAACCATACGCAAAAAGGCTCGTGGTCACATTACCCCACCGTACCCTACATACTTCCAAAATAGACAAATCAGCTGTCACTTTACTCTGTTCGACCTCTGCTCACCTTACATGACTCCTAATCTTTTAATGTATTCCAACAGGATTTCTTGAAACAAACTTGGTCCAAATTGCGAGAACTATCCGGAATCACTCCGGTAGCACCAACATCCCAACACCGTGGTGGTGTTGTAAATGATGCTTTTGAGGCATATTTGCAATCCTTAGACGATGCTACCAATAATACAGAGGAATCTGAAATTATTGACGAGCTCAATAGCTTGTCTCGACTACCAAGGCTAAAGCTGCAAACTAAGGATGGAAATGAAGAGACAATTTTGGAATGGTGGTTCAAAACTAAAGCCTCTAAGCCTAATTTGTTTGCCTTAGTTTCGACTATCCTGGCAATGCCGTGCAATCAAGTCAGCGTGGAACGTACTTTCAGTTATTTGCCTATCATTCTCACAAAGTACAGAGTACAACTGAAGGAAGAGACACTGAACAATATTCTGTTCATTCGTCTAAACTCCGACCTGTTGAAGAAGGTAGATTATACGATGGTTTACGTACTCTGATAAGAAACCTCAAAAGCAATATTACAACAAGTATCGGCAGTATCTTCAAGCAACATTTGCTTTTGATAAGAAAGTTAATAGAAATTTTATAAAAATATTTAGAGGAGTGAGCGGTGAATGGGAATACGTGAGCGGTGGTTGGCGACCTTACGGTACATTGAAAAATTTATCAAACGAAGCTAACTTGATTTTGTCAGTATTAGCTAGTACATATTAGTATACTTCTTACTCTCGATTTCCAGGGTCAAGGTTTTAAAACATAAAATGTGCATTGTTTTTCTTAACTATGGGGGGGGGGGTACAATTGTAATTTCACAACATAACATGTGTGGCCTACTACGTTCGAACCAGATTAAGTTCCAACAATGACACCGACACATTTTCTAGTACAGAATGTGGATATCTACAGATTGTATAAGTTGAGGAGTTTTTTTTTTTTTGCTGACATTAGAAAATCATAAGATCTTTTACGAGGTATACTGCACATAAACGTATGTCAGTCTCATTAACATAGGAAATCACAGCAAACACATGAATGTTATACTTTTGTTGGCACTAAATGTTTTAGACTTTGAGCAGTATCCCTAGCAGTATCAGGTTGAGAAATGCCACATTTTTTGTTTAATAGCAGTTTTTGTAGCAAAATATGATATACGATACTTTATAAACATAAAACCACGGACAAGAATAGTGATTTGAATTAACCAAGTCTGTCAAGCTCAGATGCACGAATATGTACATGAGATGATCTCGTGAGATAGTCTCATGTACTTCGTCTCATGAGATGTCGCATGCGATCCAATAGCATGAAACTCTTTTCGTTGAAAATTGTATTGTGCCATATAGTCGCATGTCGCATAGATTTTATGAGTAGGTGAGATGTGACATGTAGGAAGATCGTGATACAGAGAGAAATGCATCTCATGTGTACAGCTCTTCCATGTATGTGAGATTGTTGCTCGTGCGTCACTTAGCCAACGGTACGTGCACTGGAAGCCTGGTTTTTTCACATTGGACTACGTCTTTCAGTAAAGACGCCAAATCATGAAATTTATGAAATTTAATATACTACACCTAACAATCCTCTAGTCTATGAATGGTTGGAGCTGAAGAAAATTATATGCATTCCCATTTTCCCATAGATTTGCTCTGCTTACCATCTCGTATCGTCAATAAGAGGACAACTGTGAATGCCTCTGCGAATGGCACTGCGAATCAGTCTCATGTAAATCGGTCGCTCGAAATACAACCGCAGAAAACAAACACTGCGACATGTGAACAGACACAGTGGAGAGAGGAAATAAAGCAATTTAAGCTCCACCTGATGGCAACTTATTCACACAGCCAGAGCGGAGAAGTAGATCGTTACCATTATCAATCAACCAGTTTTGCCTCTGCCAGTGAGTGATCAACATCACTTCGAATTATCGATGGTGTGATGTGATATAAATGATATCGTGATACGATTATGTTGGCAACATCAAATTCAAGGTGTAACTCAATGGAATGATACATAAAGTCAGTTTTCATACCGTCTGGTGGAGAGCGCTTGTGTATTTCTGGGTCGAACGCATAAAGGGTTGTCAAAACCAGATTGAAATAGTTACGATGAACGCATAGATCTGACAGCCCGAGCATCAATGAGATGGCTGATTGAATGACTATTAAAACTGAATGAAGTTTACAGAAAAAAGATGATGGGTCTGCTTCGGGCACGGACGGGATCTTGACATAGGACTGTGATTGTGTGTAGTAATTGCATATAAATTGAGTTTTTCATTGTTCAAAATCTGTATTTTTTTCTCTTCTGATACATCAAATGAAAGTCCTGAAAAAAAAACCGTTTCCTGTATGAACTTGTAGCCTTTAACGGGTTAGATGAGATAACGTGGTAGAATCTGGAACCACAGTCTGTTCAAAAATGTACACAAAAATACCATTTCGGCCATTACTGCGCCTTTGATCTGTTTATTCAATTATGCAGAAGAAGACAAAGAGTCACCATGTATCATTTCTAAACACAAGTCTTAATAGTAAAGATCTACATAAATATAAGCCTAAGTCAAATAAATCTATGACTACAGAAATGTATTATAGATAAAAATAGCATTCTCTCCTTCGTTGCCACGTTGTCCGGAACATTGTTTGTAGAGGGATGTAATAACTATAAAGCCAGATGATGTATATTGAGTATCCTATAGCCATGAGTGCTCTCTTGGGAAATTCATGTAGCTGTTGTAGTCAATTGAGTTCTGCTAATTTATAGGAAACGGAAAGGTGAATGGGCATGTGCATTCGAGGAAGTGAGGTGGGCTTCTAAGGAAGACATACATATATTAAGACCGCGACTACTCAAGCTATCCTAATCTGATATGCGTGAGTATACCCTTTCGAATTACTAAATCAGCGGCCAGTTAAAATCATTAATTGCATTTTTTTAACATAATCGAACAACATGCTCGATATTGTGACATCCTGGGCCACAATTATACAAATTGTTAGTAGCAAGACCAACACGATAAAGACATGAATTGAGCCCGAATTGATTTAACTTTGGGGATAACAAAGTGAAACAATTTTCCAAGATCATCCTTCCATTTATTCTGGCTATTTATAAATGTCTGTTTGTCCGAAAAATGGAGAATAACTCGTGATACGCATCGATTCACATTGTGAGCTAACGTCGAAATACAGGCGAAAATATTGCTCGTTGCATCGGGGAGGAAAGCGAGTGGTTAATGCAATCGAAAAAATGGGTGGGTTATATCTATGATAGTACCGCAAGGTTGACGTGGGACTATCTTAGTTTAGCAATCATTTGTTTGTATTGATTTAATTTTTGATTGAATGAAACAATTTTCGAATTCAATTGAATTCAATATATTTGCTTTGTGAGTAAAATGATTTTATGATGCCACGTGAGGTCGATTCATGCATGTGGATAGATTATGTTCTTCGTTACAAGTAAATTTAATGACAGTCCATTTACGTTTGGTATGATGACATCTAGGTATTGAAGTCTGTGTTAGACAAACTCATTTCAGTCGGAACAAAAATGCCCCCGATTTGCATGTATTTGCAATTCCGAGTTCCCCAGACACCTTCGTGTAGAAGTCTGTAATAGGTAAACACATTTCAGCCGGAATAAAAATGTCCCCGAATTGCATGTATTTGTAATGCCAATCTCCCCACGCTTCTTGGATTTGGAATCTGTCTTAGAGAAACAAATTTCAGTCGGAAGAAAAATACACCCGACGAATCGCATGAATTGGCAATGCCAATTTCCACAGACACCTTGGTTTTGAAGTTTGTGTTGGGGAAACACATTTCAGCCAAAACAAAAATGCCCCCGACTTACATGTATTTGCAATACCAATTTCCCCACGCTTCATGGATCCGAAGTCTGTGTTAGGGAAACACATTTCAGTCGGAATAAAAATACTCCCGACTTTCATGTATTTGCAAAGTGGATTCCACCAGGCACATTGATTTTGAAGTCCGTGTTAAGGAAACACAGCTCGGTTGGAGCAAAAATACCCCTTACTTGCATGTATATTTGCTAAGCGGATTCCCACAGGTACATTGATTTTGAAGTCTGTGTTCGAGAAACCGTAAATCGGGCCAATCAAAACTAGGCAGTTAGGGCGTTTAGATAACGCTTGACATTTCACAGTTATTCAATTGTTTATCTAATGAAAAATAACATTTTATTAATTGTGATAGAAGCGTAGAAATATTCCGTATCAATTGATTCCGATCCAGTAAGAAATGTTCGAGTTATAAGCATTTGGAATCTTTCATTTTTTCCTGCATGTTCTGTGTTTAGGTTTTCATCTTACCCCCCATATACTCCGGTTAGACGTAGTCCCACGTCAAAAACATATCCATTCTAATCGTTTACTATTTTAATATACTTACTGTTCGTGTTTCAAGCAAAAAAATGAAGACCTTACCTAATTAAGCAACTTGGCATACTTAGTTTTCCGAAAATTTATCTAGAATAACATATGGAAAAGGCTAAATATTTTTGGTCATTTTTTATATTTTTTTTTACTCGAAAATGGTAACAACTTGTGCAAATTTAAAGCAAAAAAGTTTTCCAAACTAAAAGTTTTTCAAGATTTTCTCTTGAAAATTTTCTATTTTTTTTTTGTACAGCTACAGAAAAAATCAATCACAGGTAGAAATGGATTTATGGTTACTCTTGGACGCTAAAGTCAGTTCTTAGCTTGTTTTTGTAGTCAAATACAATATGTTTTTTCAATTCAGAGAGCAACGACAGCTCTCAAACAATAGCCATCTGCCAAAAAATCTCTTGATCGGTCGGTCAGGTATCGACAAGTTGTTGTAGATTTAGTTTCTTACGGTTACACTTGGGGTTGTTAATACCAGCACTGCATTTGTAATCCTTGCAAATCCTGGAGATCACGGCTTGACTCATGTTGTTAAAAATATCACATTTTTCTTTGTTGAATTCTGATGGCTATTGTTTGAGAGCTGCCGTTGCTCTCTGAATTGAAACATATTGTATTTGACTTCAAAAACAAGCTGAAAACTGTACTTTAGCATCCAAGGGTCACCATCAATCCATCTCTACATGTTATTGATTTTTTCTATAACTGTACCCAAAAAAATTTTCGAGAAAAAAATCTTGAAAAAGTTTTTGTTAGAAAATCTTTTTTGCCCTAAAAAATAAAATGTATGGAAGAGTTATAGGGCAAATATTCATCTGGTTTGCCATTTCATGAAAATCTGAGACTTTTAGTGTTTGAAATCGATTTCTTTCAGTTTAGAATTTGAAAAATATTTTTCCAGATATTTATCAATTATAACGTTAATTTAACGCTAAAGAGTTTTCCAAAAACTCTTCCATAGAACACTTTTCTGTAGGACTTACCATTTTTGAGTAAAAAAAAATTATAAAAAAGTCATAGAAAGGTTGTGTCCGAGACACGACCGCATAGTTGACGTAGGATTCCGTTAGGCTATCTGTTGATTTTGGATATGTTTGAAGAATTACGTCGTTAAACTCTTTGATAATGATTAGGTGGCCCTTAAAAGGGCAATTTTGTTTGGTTGTTGTGTATTGTTTGTTCACACTACCAGTGTTTACCGAGTGATGATGACAGAAGTATGGTAAACAGTCGTTGGGTGGTGCGTATCAGATAGAAGATGCCGAAGTGGAATGAGATATGATGAAAACCTTCCTCTGTGACCCTAGACAAAATGCCTCCAGTATTATGTATGGATGAAATAAAGAAAGAAAAACTCTTCAATGTAACATAAGATAATTACCAATACCGAACACAATTATTAATTTTTCTCATCAGTACAAACATGTTACTTTCATATAGAGAAAACATTTTTGAAATGGAAAAGGTAATTTTGTTTTATAATTTTCACTTTCTGAGTGTTTATTCTACCCAATGCGAATTTAATTGGACTAACAGCACCTAATACTATATGTAGAGCATATGGGAAATTACTTTTTCGAATATTTCTTAATTTTTTCAATTTTTTATCGCCGCATGAACTTTCCTTGGGTGGAATTAACACAACAAAACAGACAGCTTAAACCGAACGACTCGTTCTCGAGCGGGAACACACCTTGGTTTTTTATTAATGAAAATTGAAATAAATCGTTTCATATATCAAGTCATTTTTAACACAACTGCTACTATATACAATTTTACAATTACAATTATACTAATTTTTTCACAATACACGATCGGTCATTGATATGAAATTTCACGAAGCAACCAACATTAGAGTTCCAAATTTCAAATTTATTTGCTAGAATTAATCGTATCACTCACGCTACTTGCAATATAAAAACGCCCCCGACTTGCATATATTCGCAGTGCCGATTTCCCTCGGGCACCTTGGTTTTGGTGTATCTATTAGGGAACACATTTCGGTGGGAACAAAAACTCCGCCTACTGCGATGTCGATTTCCCCCAGGCAGCTTGGTTTTGATGTCTCTGTTAGGGAGCACATTACGGTAGGAACAAAGGTTCAAACTCTTAATGAATCGTTACATTTTTTGTAGAGTCCTATGTCAAAATTGCCGCCATTCTCAACAGCAACACCCCGTCGAAACATAAACACAGATGGGTAAAACTTATGTAACACACTAATATTTTTCAAAGCATTTGAGTTGCCCAAGTCATGCGTTATTTACGAATAAACGAAATCCAAGTGTGTTTTCCATCAGAATCAGCATTAATAATCCCCACATAAAATCCTAGCATAAAAGACGAATTTCATTATCATACCTTTACGATGTAACCGTTTTCTCATGTCTTATCCTCGCAATGAAAAATGTTAGCTTGAGATCATGCGTGAACGCCGTGAAAGGGAAAACCTTCAATCGTCTATCGCCAAAACGCAATTATGCAGAACTCTCGTTCGTGCCTTCGAAGTACCGCGCAACGTGACTTTGTTGGCACCCTTAAAGCCTTCTTACCTTGGTTCCAAAGTTGCACACGATGCAAGCGAACGTGTTCGGTGAGTTAGCTAGTCGCTAGCATCCGAGTGGGACCGGGGGTGCGATGGGTGGCTCACCTGTATTTTCCTCCCAATAAAAGTTTGTTCAATAACCTCTCTTTGTCTGCACGTGACTCGGTTGTCACGCATTATCGTCAATCAGACAGGCTTTTGCAACGCCCGCTATCCGGACGGGGAACGCCGCCAGATGGTGGAATGCATCTCCTGGAAGGTGAATAAGATCACTCAAAGGATTACCTGCCCTGCCCTGGCACGAAGGGTTGGCAAATCTTGCTTGATGCCGGTATGCGAACAAGTCTTTGATAGAATCTTAGCAAGGACAGATGGGAGGGAGAAAAAAATAAGATTTCGCGTCTGCCGTCTGATGGCAAATGAACCGTGTCGAATGTGTATTTTATTGGTGGATTATTTGCTGCCGAAGCAGGGCGAATTGAATTCGAGCAAAGTTGTTCTATCTTTATCTCTTTAAACACTGATGCACTGAAAATACAAATGGGTGAATCGTTCCCGGTTTTATTGTGCCAATCAGCGGTCACGCCCGGTTATGGGGCCACAACAAATTTGCTCTCATCTACCAGTAATGGTTGGGACATTAAATAAATTGACCATTTCTCTCCTCATCACCTGCTGCCGCAGCGGGAGTCAGCTGGGAACGGACAAGTGCCGCCTGGAAAGGAAAAGGAAAACCTCGTTAGTTATTGGGAAATTTATTACCCCATCTCCGGCGGTTAATTGCTCCGAATGGCAGAGATCCTGCGCGTCGGACAGGGACGGGCCAAAGGTACTCCGGGGAGAGGATGTCCTTATCAGTTGGTCGTAAATAATCACATCACGTGCGTAAGGAGGAAGAAAAAAAAGCGAGCTCAACCCGCGCTTCCCGTTGATGAATTCTTGGGGGGCAATAAAGAATCTTCGCTCGAGCGGATATGCTCTCTTTCCGGAAGGTCGATTCGAATTGACACAACAATTTAATCGGAATGGTTCCCCGGGGATGAATAAATCGTTGGATGCACTCTTTTTCTTAATCCCACCCTCGGCGTCTCCGAAGCAAAAGGATAATTCAATTCAGCGTGAGCAATCGGAGATGAGAAAATGAGACTGTCATTGGCAGTCACCCTGGTGGGAATTGCTTTTCCCGGGAGTCGGAGGTGTGTGTGCCCTGTTATCTCTCAGCTGTTCTCAGCTGTTCCCATGGCGAAAACTCAGGTATGCAGAGGCTTCCATTCCACATTGTGTTCTTTTGTCTGCGGTTGTTACTTAATTGGAAAACAAACCTCGCGTATGATCCTTGAGAATCCTTAGCCGGGTACCGTTGTGTAACGGGGCGGCACAAAAAAGGGCTTCATCAAGGCTGAGGAGCCGCATAACAGAAGATCCCAGAAGAATGATGGCATTTAAAGTAAAACAAACAAACAAACAACGTCATTAGCGTTATATGCCGTGCGGTGAAATGAAGTCATATTTACATAACAATCAACAGAAAATTTGCCTTTCCTCTCCCTCGTGGCTGCCTCTTTGCGGTGTTGCGATACGGTGGGGGTGGGGGTGAGAGACTCCCACAAGCTGGTAGACATCAACACCAAACTCCCGGTCGATTTTCTGGTTACAGCCCCACGCCACCGCCCGCCCCGTCATCACCGTTCGTGAGTGTTTGATGTTGCAAGCAATAATACTTACAATTTTCCGCTACATATAAATTCATCAGCATTGTGCGTAACACATTTACATACTTTTTTTTTCGTCCTGTCTCCGGTTCTCTCTGTCGGAACGTCCCCCCGGTGCAAGCCGAACCGAAACGCGGGTCGAAGTTTATAACATTGTTACGTATAAAAAATGTAAGACTACGTGAAATATACATGCGAACCTCGGGAAAGGGGACTCGTCTGTCCCGGCTGGTGGCATGCTCTGGGTGGTGAGACACTGGAAAAAAAATAAGGAAGGAACATGAAAAAACAAGCTTTTAACTCATTGGGGAGTATATACGGTCCCCATCATGCATACGTGGCAGGCAAGCAGCGGATGCCTGCTGCTAAACGACATCATAAATTTGCATAAAAATCACTTTATTACTCGCTCTGTGTGTGCGCGCCCATTAACACATTAAATAAATTGACTTCTGATTACTGCGCGGTGATTTCCGGAAGCTGATAGCGATCGGCTTGGGAAAATTTGGTGATTGATAAATGGTGGCAAAATTTTGGAAGTACCTTACGAGAAAGTTAGTTAGAAGAAGAACTTCTATCTTGCACAAATGCGACGCATAAACTCTGTCCCTCTTTTATAAGACCATATACACTTGTTATCTTATGTATTGTAATGTTAATAATAATTGAATGATGAAAACCCAGACATGATTTGGGGTATATGCTACATTAAAACATCATTTACAGGTATCGATACAGCCAGGAATGCCGACCTTCCTGATTTTTCAGGATTTCCCAGACTTTTTAGCACGCTCCCTGATATCCTGACGAACATTCAATTTATCCTGATTTATCTAAAATGATCCTGATTTTTCCTGATTTTTGTACTCTTTACGTTATTCGTAATAAATATGCTGGTTTTCATGTTTTCTGGCATGATAGTTCTCCGGTTCGCACTTGTATATATCTTACATCAAGTTTTTTTTCATCGTTGCGCAGGGGCCACGCTAATCTTCTCTGTATCATTCCCATTTTAGTACATGTCCAGCCGAAGCTAGGAAATTCTCTAGACGCAAAGCTGTACTAAACTTTTTTTATCTCTACCTCCAATTGTTTTGTGGATTTTCAAAAGTATGCTAGAAAATTTCATGAAGCCAGATTGTCTGACGAATTTATGGAGTTAGAAGATTAAATTTGAGGAACAACATTGATTTATTATAATGTGTATGTAGATGTATCCCCAGAGTTATTAATGTAAGAATCAGTGTTGCCATAATAAAATCTGTGTTTTTGGTCTCAAAAAATCTTTTCTTCTGTGTTTTTTTTCAGAAAATCTGTATCGAAATCTGTATTAACTCTTTACGG
This sequence comes from Toxorhynchites rutilus septentrionalis, assembly GCF_029784135.1. Lineage (NCBI taxonomy): Eukaryota > Metazoa > Arthropoda > Insecta > Diptera > Culicidae > Toxorhynchites > Toxorhynchites rutilus. Next base: position 182,088,251 of record NC_073744.1, on the reverse strand, counting down.
TGGTTTGGCTGCTTTCAGCCACCACAGCAAAAAAGTATACTGATATTATAATTCATGCAACAATTCATCAGTTCAATCTTTTCTAAGCGAAGTTTAATGTCTTGTGAACTTATTCACGAAACAAAACGGTGCTACTAGGAATAATGGATAACGGTACTAAGTATAAACAAAAGTTGCCATCCGTGTTTAAGGAAAGGATTAATCGAAAACTCCATGTATTGCGGTACTGTATAGAAGTAAAGAGCATTGTTCTGTATGTTCAAACAGAAAGATAAAATGCGAAAGACGCCAAACTAATTATTTTTGTGTTACATACGAAAGATATCACACGAAAAAGAGTTATAACAAATATGTTTGAAACATAAACTTAAAAACATTGTTTAGTAAACACTTATCAGAAGTTTTCAAAACACGGAGGAAACTTTTTCACATTCTTTCATAATTCACATAATCTTACATCACAGCTTATTCGTGTAAAAATAATTGCGACCAGTACGACACACATGTAGAAATTACGACCACAAAGGATTAAATTTATAAGTTCAATCTTGAAGCATGTGATCGGAAATTTTGAGCAGCTGATCGGGCTAAATTTTCATTCTGGATTCATGACTTCATATCATGAATTCGTCTCCATGCAGGTTGATCCTTCTTCGTATATTCCCAACCGTGTTTGTTTTCCTGACTACATCAATTCCTCTGTACATTTTGATCTGTTCATGAAGGAGAAAATCCATGGAATTCCAGATTATCATCGAACGAGGATCGTTCCAACGATCTTCGATGCAAAGTATGGGGATATCAATTGTGATAATATGTACTTTACTGATGGGTCCTCTATGAATGAGTCCACAGGATTTGGAATGTTCAACGAATTTTTTAGCACCTCACACAGTCTTCAGAATCCTTGCTCAGTGTATATTGCTGAATTGGCAACAATTCATTGGGCGTTGGACAGCGTCGCCTCACGACCTGTTGAACACTATTACATTGTAACGGATAGTCTTAGCTCTGTCGAAGCTATCCGTTCAGTGAGGCCGGAAAAGCACTCGCCGTACTTCCTTGAGAGAATACGAGAAATTTTGAGTGCTTTATCCAGACGCTGTTATGTCATCACCTTTGTCTGGGTCCCTTCACATTGCTCAATTCCGGGTAATGAGAGGGCTGACTCATTAGCAAAGGTAGGTGCAATTGAAGGCGAAATTTATCAGCGTCAAATCGCCTTCAATAAATTTTATTCTTTAGTTCGTAAAAATACCATTGTTAACTGGCAACGCAAATGGAACGAAGATGAATTGGGCCGGTGGCTCCACTCAATTATCCCTAAGGTTAGCCTTAAACCATGGTTCAAAAGTCTGGACTTGAGTCGGGACTTTATTCGCACCTTCTCACGACTCATGTCCAATCACTGTTCGTTAAACGCGCTACTTCTTCTTTTTGATCTTGCCGACAGCAATATCTGTGCCTATGGCCAAGGTTACCACGACATCGAACACGTTGTTTGGTGGTGCGAGGAGTATCTTGTTGCCGGATCGAATTTAGAAAACTCTCTTCGGGCTAGAGGAAGGCAGCCCTGTGTGCCGGTGAGAGATGTGTTGGCTGGTTTAGACCTTGATTACATGTCCCAAATATATGTCTTCCTAAAAGTTATCGATCTTCATGTCTGATTGTCCTTATATCCTTATATTCTCCTTTTCCTTTTCCTTCGCGAGAAATCAAATCCCTTCTCATTAACAATAGAATAAGGTGAAATGTAAATACATATTAGATATAAGATAGGATTAAGAATTGAGTGTAATGAATGTGAGTGTGAATGTGAGAGTGAACATTGTTAACATATCCTTTTATCCCTTCCTTTTCCTGAAGAAAATATGTCACCCTTCTAAACTCGAGTAGACCGCGAGTAATCGGTTTTCTACACCATTAACATTAGAATTAAGGAAAAATGTTTATATATACTTGTAACAATACAGAGTTTGGCTCCTTTAAACTTATGTAACTGAGCCTGTAAAAATAAACGATTTAATAAAAAAAAAAATCTTGAAGCATAATCTTAGCTAGTTTAGCTTAGCTTAGTATCATTAATTGGTATAGTTATCATGAATTTGACGATGTTGATGGTATCCACGTGGAAATTCGTATGCACTGTGCTTTAGTGGAAAAATGTTATTTATTTATTGCAAGGCTAGCCGAAGACGCACATTTTTGCATTTTTTCGCCTTAGATTGAACATGAGAAAGCAGTACTGAACGCTACATATGAATGATATAATGATTCTCATTCAGACTGATTCGAATGATGTGGGAATAAAATTGGTGAGTGAGGAAAAAATATTATTAAGGTCAAGCCATAACTAATTTTGGAATTTTGAAAAATCTGTAAATCTGTATGAAAACCAGAAAAATATGTAATATGTATCTACAGATTCTTGGTTTCATTCTGTAGATAAGGTAACTCTGGTAGGAAAACGTTTCAGAGTGAAAAAATATTCAAGAGAAAGTTTTTGAATCCACAGTCAATATAAAAAGATTTTATATGCAATTTACTCGGTCTGATTCAAAGTAGAATCAACTTTAATGATGGGACTATAGTAAATATATCTATAACCGTATTAAATATCATAAAAAATAGGAAAAACTCAACGATAGCATATCAATATATATATATATATATATATATATATATATATATATATATATATATATATATATATATATATATATATATATATATACATATATATATATATATATATATATATATATATATATATATATATATATATATATATATATATATATATATTGATATGCTTTCTTGATTTGTTGAGGAAATATTCATCCCAAAGCTTAGACGATGAATTCAGTGAAAATTTGAATATTGATTTCTCTGCATTGACTATAATGATGCTGTAGGTCAGGCGAAACACAAGCATTTCCGCTTATGCGAGGGTTTATACCATGCTTATTATTTCTTTTACATATTCGGTCTTCGCCCGAAGAAAGATATAAAGGGTGTGTCACATCAAATTGCATCACGGAAAAAAACGCTGTAGAAATTCGCCCAGTAGACCGATCCTTTTGAAAATTTTAGACAATAAAATAAAAACTATTAAACAACTTTTGGCATTTTCTTTTTATTCATATTTCGAGCCCAAGCCCGTATGCTCGCACCTTCCTCTTTACCCCGTCCATAAGGTTCTGTACAACGTCAGGTTGTAGTTTTTTTTAACAGAAATCCATTTTCTCTTGAAGTCCGCCTCCGATTTGACAACTTTTGGGTTCTTCCGGAGGGCCTGTTTCATAATCGCCCAATATTTCTCTATTGGGCGAAGCACCGTTGCGCGTTGGGCGGGTTCATTTCCTTTGGCACGAAGGTGACCCTGTGGCTCCGTACCACTCCAACACGTCCTTTGAATAGTGGCACGAAGCGAGATCCGGCCAGAAGATGGTCGGGCCCTCGTGCTGCTTCAATAGTGGTAGTAAGCGCTTCTGAAGACACTCCTTAAGGTAAACCTGCCCGTTTACCGTGCCGGTCATCACGAAGGGGCGCTCCGCTTTCCACAAGAGCAGATCGCTTGCCACACCATGTACTTTTTGGCAAACTTGGATAGTTTCTGCTTGCGAATCTCCTCCGGAACGCTGAATTTGTCCTCTGCGGAGAAGAACAACATGCCCGGCAGCTGACGAAAGTCCGCTTTGACGTAGGTTTCGTCATCCATTACCAGGCAATGCGGCTTCGTCAGCATTTCGGTGTACAGCTTCCGGGCTCGCGTCTTCCCCACCATGTTTTGCCTTTCGTCGCGGTTAGGAGCCTTCTGAACCTTGTATGTACACAGGCCCTCCCGCTGCTTGGTCCGCTGGACGAATGAACTTGACAAATTCAGCTTATTTGCGACATCCCGGACCGAACTTCTCGGATCACGTCTAAACTGCTTAACTACGCGCTTGTGATCTTTTTCACTGATGGAGCATCCATTTTTGCCGTTCTTCACCTTCCGGTCGATGGTTAGGTTCTCGAAGTATCGTTTTAGAACTCTGCTGACCGTGGATTGGACGATTCCCAGCATCTTACCGGTGTCCCGATGTGGCAACTCCGGATTCTCGAAATGAGTGCGCAGGATTAATTCACGACGCTCTTTTTCGTTAGACGACATTTTTCCAAATTTACGGAAAATTGACAGTGAAGCATGGCCAACGTGATCTATACACTCTTATCTGATTATAAGCGAAAGCTGAAGATATAATTCCTAAAAATTAAATTTCTACAGCGTTTTTTCCGTGATGCAATTTGATGTGACACACCCTTTACTCTGTTTCTGGTGCGAATGGATTCTGTATAATGAGCTACTACCAAGCAACCTGTTTTGACGTAGGACTACGTCTTTCATTTCTATACTGGGGTGTAAGTTCAAGCTCCTAAACAACTGAACGAAATGGTATGATAAACAATTCATTCGAAAGATAAAATGTCTACGCGTTATATGCTTGTTACTTTTCAATCCAAAAATTTGTTTCAATAGCTAAAATTACTCTCAAAACAGGCTATTAAAATCACACCAATCGGTATATAAGCAGGTGCCGCTTGGAAATCCACTAAAGTTATAATTGCGCAACGATTGAGGTACGATCGCTAGAATGGAAGGATGTTTCCCTAACACAGACTTCAAAACCATGAAGCCATGGGAAATCGGCATTGCAAAATAGATGTGAGCTGTGGGTACTTTTGTACCCGCTTGCGTATCTGGAAATTGAAATGTTTCCTTAACACAGACTTCGAAACCATGGAGCCTGGGGGAAATCTGGGATACATTTATAAAAGCAGCGTTATAAAATTATTTGTTTACGAATGCTGCAATCGATCGTCGTTATTGGGAAGTTGGAATTGTTGGGAAGGGGGTCTTATTTTCGCTGTGTAATTCCAAGGAGGAATCCATTCCTTCTCAAGCGTTAATAATCCTACTCCGGATCAACGATGATTCCAATTGTCGGGGCTTGGGGAGTGGGTACTATTTGCGCTGGGTATCTCCGAGGAGGAATCGATTCCCACTTTGAACGTGATTAATTATTTTCCGGCTAAACGAAGTGGTATGATAATCACTTTATTCGAAAGACGAAACGTCTAATATTTATATGCTTGTTACTTTTTGATTGCTAAGTCAACGTTAGTTCTACGTCCACCTTGCGGTTATATCAAAGATATAACCCACTTCTAGTTTTTCACATGTATGGTTCGCAGCAGTTTTCGACGAGGAAGCAAACATGTTCTGGGAGGATAGAATATTTAAGCTGTGTGAAAGAATGAGAAAGATTGTGAAACAAAACTATGGATATAAATTTAAATGATAATGCTTTGATTAAATTATGTTTTTTATTATTATGTTATTATTATTATGTTTATTTATTATGTTTTTGTTTTGCCAAAAATCGATATTAACTTTTCGGAAAACCCAAAATGAGCTATCCTGATTTATACAGGGAAACTTCGATATAACGTACCCTCGTTATAACGTACACTTCATATAACGTCACTCGATATAACGTATATTTTACCTCGATATAACGTACACATTTCCAAAGTGTAAAGGAAATTTTTTTGCAATATTTTTTTTTCTGATAGAACAATGAATTATCTGCATTGTGATGCTAAAAAAAGTTTTGTGCCTTCAATCAATCCCGAAATACAGCTGGTTTTGTGATTCCGGATTCTAAATGAATCAATCTTTAATCAACAGTACGAAGGGAAACATCATGAGAAAGGCTGGCTTCGACTTCTGATTGAAGTTATTCATTAACTTTACTAAAACAGCAACACAATAATATATTATAGACTACGTTTGTTAGTACTTTATTATTGGCTTCGACTTCTGATTGAAGTTATTCATTAACTTTACTAAAACAGCAACACAATAATATATTATAGACTACGTTTGTTAGTACTTTATTATGCTTCGATATAACGTACAATTTTGAAAGTGAAATGTACGTTATATCGAAGTTTACCTGTACTGATTTTTATTTTTATTCTTCCTGATTTTTTAAAATTATAGTTGGCAAACCTGGATACAGCCTATAATTGGAGACTACCATACAAATGAAACACAACTTTTTGCATAACTTGAGAATTAATCAAGCAAGCGAAACCAAATTTGGCATGTGGAGGTTCTAGGGCACAACAAACGTTTCTATGGCGAATGAACACTTCTACCCCTCTTTAAGGTGGGCTGAAAATACAAAATACAAATGAAGCATCAATTTCTGCATAACTCAAGAACTAATCAAGCAAATGGAACCAAATTCGACATTTGAGGGCACGAAACTTTCTATGATAAATAGACACTCCTCCCCACCCCCCTCTAAGGGCGAGCTGCCATACGAATGAAACACAAATTTCTGCATAGCTCGACAACTAATCAAGCAAATGGAACCAAATTCGGCAAATGGAGGTTTTAGGGGCAATAAATGTATCTATGGAGGTTTGACACTCCTCCTCCCTCTCTAAAGGGAGTAGGGGGCTGAATCACTCGAAAACTAATCAAGCAAATGGAATCAAACTTGGCATATAGACATTTTAGAGATCGATAAACGTTTCTATGTTGGTTCGACACTCCTCCCCCATACAAATGAAAAAAATCTGCATAATTCTAGAACTAATCAAACAAACGGAACCAAATTTGGCACGTGGAGGATTTAGGGGACAATCATTGTTTCTATGGTGGTTTGAAATTCCTTACTTTCTGTCTGTCTGTCTGTCTGTCTGTCTGATTCTTATGGACTCGGAAACTACTGAACCGATCAACATGAAAATTGGTATGTAGGGGTTTTTGGGGCCGGAGAAGGTTTTCGTGATAGTTTGAGACCCCTCCCCCCCTCTAAGGGGGGGGGGGCTGCCATACAAATTAAACACAAATTTCTGCATAATTCGAAAACTAATCAAGCAAATGGAGCCAAATTTGTCATGCGAATGTTCTAGGGGACACGAAACGTTTCCATGGTGACTAGACACTCCTCCCCTCTTTCTGAGAGGGGGCTGCCATACAAATGAAACTCAAATTTCTGCATTACTCGAGAATTAATCAAGCAAATGGAACCAAATTTTGCATGTGGAGGTTTTTGGGTGCAATAAATATTTTTACGGTGGTTAGACAGTCCACCTCCTCACTCTAAGGGGAGCTGCCATACAAAATTCAACGGGGTCGATTAGAAGATCAATCAATGAACAGTTCTGCGATTGGACCCATGAATTCGCTCAAAGTAAGAAAACTTGAATATTTGAAGGTATTGATAACAAAAAACAAATTTTGGGCGGGACGAAGTTTGCCGGGTCAGCTAGTGATAAATAAAAATGGGTCGCCGAATATGTTGATAAGAGCACAAGTCAAGCAAGGAGTTGTCCGATTTAGGTCTTTGTTCTATCATATTTTTTTTATAATAAAAGATAATTTTAATGGGTCGATTAGAAAATCAATCAATGAACAGTTCTGCGATTGGACGTTCGCTTAGCAAGAAAACGTAAATGTTTGAAGGCATTGATAACAAAAAATAAATTTTGGGCGAGACGAAGTTTGCCGGATCAGCTAGTTTACTATAAATACACGAAAAAAAAGATCTTCTATGTAGAAATCTTCATAAAAATTAGTATTCAAGAAGTGTTCGGAATTTGGATCAAGTTTCGACGCATGATTCATATTCTGAACAGTAGATGTTTGAAAACTCCATTCCCAGGCTAAACAATACTAACGAAAGCAAAATTGATTTTCTTGGTCAGGTTTTCCACTAAAACCACAATAACGAGACAGAATTCCTGAAGTAACAAATTGGAATCTATTATATACTGACACGATTATATATGATTCGATTATATACATTTTATACAGTATACAATGTTTAGAAACAGTTTGAAAAAAAGTTTAATATTTCAAATATGACTTTTTCAAAATATAAATGTAATATTTTGAAGTTAAGATTGAAGTTAATTGATTATTATAAGTACAATGGAGTAAAAATCGTGGTTTTTGAAGATTCTAATTGAATGCTCACCAGGAATTGTTCAAAATGATATGGCAGCAGAATTAGAAAAAAATAGGAATTAGATGTCGAAGAACAAATTAAAGAGCATTTGGAGAGCTTCAATTTGATTTATAAAAATGATTAAGTTTATTATGCATTTTTGGAATAAAATTAACAACAACAACTTAAAAACCACTAACTTTGAAATTTTCTACTCTCAAAATGTTACCTAAATCTACCAATTTAGATGACAATTATTATACAACATAATTTTATTCTTTGTAAGAAACAGAATGAAATTGTTCCATGCACATATGATCTCGCTCTACGTGGAAGGGTGAAGAGTGGTTGGCGTCCAAGACACAACCGCATTATGAATGAAGAACTAAACAAGTTATAAGTTGAATTTCCTGAACTATGAAATGGATAGCCCCAAATATGATGAATTCAAAATTGTTCGAAATAGATGGATTATCCATATTTTTTTTGTTTATTAGGACCTGAGACCTGAGGTATGGTCTCGGTGAACAGCTTTTGTTGAATTTAGTGAGCCAGTCTTTGTATGAACAACAGCTGTCAATATTGCTTTCGGAATGTTTGTAAAATAATTTGTAACCAAACCAGCATTTCATGGGATATACATTGGCATCAAGAACGGATCTGAATCCAACAGTACCACTATTCCAGCTTGCTGATCCAATAAGCCACACTCAATTTTTCCGAAGCTCGTTTCATTAAACTACCATCAACGGTGGTTACGCACTTCCCCTTTAAATCAAATCCAAATCCGGGCCCTTAACGATCCCATTCACCCGTCCAGATTGCGCAATTCTCACGCTGTTTGGTCCCCGCTCAGATGGGTTGCCCGTTTGAAGTCGGGATTGCCCCCCGTTCCCGACGCAGCAGTAGCAAATCCACTTTCTCGAGCAATCCAAAAAGTGGCTAACATGTTCATATATAACCACGTGACCATTCGCCCCTCCCGGAGGAAAGGACTCCCAAAGTGGTATCCTTCGCTCTATATTCTCTGCGCTAAATACACATCCGGACGCGTCTCTTCCACTCCCCGCATATCCAGTGGTGGACGGCTCTTATCTAATCTATCCACAGAGCAGAAAGAGTGCTTATCTCCAGAAACGAAGCAATCCCGCCACCAGGATGCGGAGAGAAGAGGTAAAACCGGACAGCGCTAACCCTTTTCGCCTTGATGTGGTGGAAAGCTTTGAAGGAAATCCCCGTATGTGGGTCCCGCTTTAAATGGGCCGGGATTGTACGGTTTTTCGTTTCACAAACCATCGCTACACTTGAACGTTAAAGCTTAATTATTCGTCGGAATGACTTTTTACGCCTGAGATTTCATTCCCTCCGAGAGGGCGAGCATCTATCTCCTTCTTCGACTTCACATTTAAATCAACAAAATCCCAAATTTCGGGACTGTTTGTTGATACTCCTGGTGAAAGCCGCTGTCCTCCCTCCCTCGCTTCCTGCTGATGCTGACGGTTCATGGCATACGGCACTTGTCAGAACCGTATAAAGGACGAGATGAGCATCAAGTGTTGAAAATTTGAATGGCCCCCGGGTCGCCTTTGGTTGGTTGCTTGGTTGGTCGGACATACGGAGAAAAAAGACGAATGTGTTTATTTTAAACAACCAGCCGGAAGTCGGAACGGTACCAGATGTGCTTCTTGACGTTTGCCATTCAGCTTTGCGACCCCGGAATGACGCATTCTTTTCCAAGCAGGCAGCGGGAAATAATTGCCTGCAAATGGTCATTCTCGAGATGTTTTCAAGATTGTCGAAGCGACGGCTCCCCCACTGTCGAGACTTTACCCAGATGATGCCGATGGATGTTGATGGTCGTTAATTAGTAATGGACACGGCGGCTGCTTTTGATCCCTACGATTTTTTCCCCGGAACTGAAATTTGATGTTTCCCCTTCTTCTTTATAGAGGAAGGAGCAGCAACGCGAGTGGGAGGCAATTTCGGCTGGGAGTTGACGATCGGTTAAAACTAATTAAATCTGGAAAATGTCATTTCGTTTCGCTGTCGGAACAAATGTCAGTGTGTTTCGCATAGATGCTATTTTAGCCTGCGTGTAATTAAACGGAGCGAAGGAGCTAATTTGGTGTTTCATTTTTTCCTCTCGTTGGTGGAGTGAATGGATGGTGAAAATGTATTCATTTGAAATTTAGCACAGGACGAAATGGAATGGGACTTGTTGACAGTTTTTTTGCGTATAGTTTAAGTCTCTGTTTTAAGATATTGCAGAACACTAAGTTATGCCCGAGAGCATTCATTTGGCATTATCAATATTATCAATGGACATTGACAAAAGAACTTTCAAAAAAATATTCGGATGATTAAAAACGTCAACCTCTTTTCAATGCAATGACTTTTTTTCAATCGATTTAACATTGTGTGCACTAGCCAGGGCCAAACATTTTCGAAGATGGAAAATGAAAATCGACCCTCCTCTTAGTCGCTTCGCTCCGACTAGGACTCAACATTCGCCGTCAACATAACTTGAATTGACTAGAAATAAATTGACGAGCGTTAAGAGCGAAGATGTCTGTTGAACTATTCTAGCAAACGGCTATTCTAATTGACGTGATGAATGAATACAAATCTGCCTCTTCATTCAACCCGATTTGAATCCGCCACTACTACTCCACCCTGACATGAATCTCGTTATCCGCGTAGACAATCTTATTTTAACGTCCTTATAAAATGAAACGAAAACTTGATTTCTGTTGCAAAAAATAGATACACCAATAATGGTTCCAATGTTTACCCACCGTGAGCTCAAACATCGATACATGCATACGAGAAGCATGAAAGAGAAACGCATTCAGTCTGGGGGGAGTCACTTCCATATGCAATGAAATCCATTTGACGGGGAAGAATGAGATGAAAAAGTGGAATCGGTGAGAGAGATAGCAACTAAACGCCCGAATGACTGTTAAGTCATGTTAACGGAGAAACTGCAAAAACTCCTTTACAATTAAATGCGAAGGCGGATTTCTTCATAGTCCATTGACTATCCTGCTGAACTCTGGTGCTAGCTTCTGGCATACTGGAGACTCGATTTTGTACCCTTCTTCACGATGAATTTCCTTCAGTTGTTTTTGTGAAGTTACATGATGTTCTCGAAGGCATCGATCAACCGCATTCTACGGATGTTCCGTTGGATTCATGTCCAGAGATTGGATTGGTGATTTTAGTTGATGAAGAGTTGTATAAAGTGACCAAAGACTTACAACTTGGAGCGTTCCCTGTACCCAACTTTTCTACTGTTGTCAACATATTTCGTATCGAAATATTAAAATATTAGTCTTTTTCACAATTATAAGGACCTTCTTCGAGAATTTGATGTGGATGACATATTCGACGTCATCGTTTACCTGGGGAACGTAAAGTACGAGCATTCCATTCGGTAATTTGTAGAAAATTGCAGAATTTGAATCGTGCTTGCCAGGCGTAAATGCTCTGATTGAGTGAGTGATTTTCAGGCGTAAGCAAAATCTAAACCACAGAAAAATCACAATCGAGTTCCGATACTTGGAAAGAAATAACACAGATAGTGCATTTAGTTATTTAAACAGTGTTCATCATTTTATCCTTACAGTTATCCATCTCTTCCAGGACCACGGAGGGTTGTGTTCAGCATATCTCATTAGCATTTTTTATCGTGATTCACCATGCAACAACTAATCACCACCCTATGCCATCATCGCTCTATTAAATTACTGGTGGAGTGCACAAACAATACCCAACAATCAAACTAAACGGTCCTTTTTAGAACCTCCAAATTATTAACAAATAGATTATTAATGGAGTTTTACAAACATATCCAAAATCAATATGCAACAAAAAGCCTAACGTAATCCTACGTCATATGCGGTAGCAGACACAACTTTCCTGTAATTTTTTGTTCCTCATGTCTATGGACAGAAAGGTGTACTATTTAAAAAAAAACTTGTCGTTACAAGATTTTACAGAACCTACAACTCTCAAATAATTCAATGAATATTACGAACAATTGCCGTTAAGTGAGACAATCGGTTTTATTTCCGTCAGTGCAAATTCCACTTTTGAAAACAAGACTAGAGTATTCCCTTTTTTGAACAAGAAGCAGTCATGCTGCCATTTTTTGCAGCTCGCATAAAAAGACATATGCATAGAGATCATCCCAAGCAATACTCACATTGCGAAATCATCAAAAGAATATTGACAGCTCGACTGAATTGACAGCTTGAGCCCTTTCTATGTTGCCAACGCTCAATTTGTGATGGTTGGGATAGGGATGGCAGCCCACAAGTTTTTAAGATGTCATCTTGAATCCACAAAAAGGTTTTCAAAACTTGATCTTGAAATGTTTAGCAATATTCTTTACCAAAATATTTTGATTTTATAAACTAAAAACTATACTGTCTTATAGTGCAAAATGAAGAAAAGAAAGACCATTTTTGAAATCTGATCGTTGAACTTTATTCACGCCCTGCTTGTGTTGGAAACCACTGATGTCATAGATTAATGTAAAGTACATCTTCGACGTCTACCCAGTTAAATATAATTATACGAAAATCTTTTTTGCGAGTTTAGGCGCCACAAAAATCAAGAGAAAGGAAATCTTGGGATGAAATGTCTTTTTTTTCGCAAGCACAGACTTGTGAAAAAAAAATTATAGGAGGTTGTGTCCAAGACACGACCGCATTGTTGACGTAGAACTACGCTGCAGTTCAATTCAAGTCGCTTGTTCATACCTGCTATTTATAATGTTATTTTATAATGTTACGAAATTCTAGAAATAACCATTCTACCAGTCTGGTCGCCCTGAAATATTTTTTCTTGTTTGACGATTATTGTTTGATGATTCATTTTTGTCCTCGCAGAACAATATATACTCGAGATAAACGCAGTTATCATCATTAATGGAGAAAGTTTTGCTACGGGCAAGCAAAACCAAATCACATGCAAAATTCCAGAACGACATTTACTTTCTTGGTGACTAAATAAACGAAATAAACTCTTTCTGCTAATCTCAACAACCTCGAAAAGAGTAACACTGCTTCATTATGATCAAGATTAGCGCAAATATAATCCTAGTTGAAGGCATGTATGGGAAAATGGAAGCGCTTATAGTTTTCATGAATTTCAACCATTTACACACCATGGGATTGTAATGTATAGCATATCAAACAAATCTTAGGGAATTTCCGTTTTGTTTGGTATGTAAATCGCCAGAATCCGTTTGCGGCAAAAATAGTTATTAACGTTAACTTTATTTCATAAAAACGTGACATGTTTTCTGATTTGGCACCCTCAAAGAAAGTCGTAGTTCTACGTCAAAAATCAAAAGAAAGACGACATCTTTTACCTACTTGTTGTTTCGTTTGAGAAATTGGTTATATTTCCACAGCTAGCCCACACTCTAACCCCAATCTTACGACAACCATAGAAGAAAAAAATGTTCCGCCGTGAAGTCGGTTGCGGTCCGGTAATTTAATATTGTTATTAGCACTCCATTGTCGAAGTTTGCAGCTGTGGAAATATTTTTTTCCCTCCTACGTATCCTCGCACCGCAGCAATCAGGTGAAAGCCCGGTTTCAATTCATAATTTATTAATGTAGCCGTGGTATATCGCCATTGCTGCTGCTGCTGCTGTCGGTGACACTTTTGCGCCATTGTTCCCGCGAAATTGGATTTGCGCCAGCATCCGTGCCGATAGTATACGTATATAAAACCTACCGGATAATGGCACCCGGGGAACGACACTCAATTACCAGAAGTTGCATCTGGTGTCGTTGTTCAAATGGTGGGGGGAAAATACGATGCACGATTTTGCATTCAGGTATCATGTAATTTCTATGCATTTTAAACGACAGGTGAGCGGACATAAATATGACAGCGAATAGTTTTCACGCTGCATGCCGAAAAATCGAAAACCAAGAACGTGTTTTTGTTCGTACCCGTGCATTATCCGGAGATGATTAAATTCATAAATTTCCCATTTTCTTCCCTCTCGGGAAATGAATGTTCCCTCCTCCGGAGATGAATTTCGCCGCTCTAAAACCACACACAACCGACACAAAGACACATTAGCTTCTTCGGCCGCTTCGGCCATCCCCAGCGGAGGCATTCACGTGTGGGTGAGAAAACAGTTCCGGTTTCGTTCCGGAAAGCTAAACAAAAATTAGAATTTATTCGAAATAGTGTGGACATTAGTTTTAATTTCACTTTAATTTCCGCCTTTTCTTTGGCTGCTCCTTGCCTTGGACCGAACCGGGCAGACGGTTTCGTGGTCATTGTTTAGTGGGATGACGCTTTTTCGGAGACCGGGACACGGAGCCAGGCGGGTGGACCAAGGAACCAAGTCTTGGTGTTTCGTTCCGGACCGGTGGTGACGTTACAAATATGCTACACTCATCCTTATGGTGTGGTATGTAGTTTTGTGCAGTGGAAAGAAGCAAATGGCATTCGGCCGACCGGACAAAAAACTATTCCTGTGGATTTGCGAGAGCCGGATTCTGGAAACCGTAGGCGGAAGGGGAGGAGCGGTGTACGAGAAGAACTGCAGCAGAAAATTTAGATAGTGGTCCCTGATGTCGTATAAATTGCTATACTTTTTGGTCTCGCATCAGATACTTTCTTCCCCTCGGACTGTGTCCGGCTTCCCTTGGTTTGCAGGCTGTGCCGGGCAGCAGTCGGAAGAGTTGTTTACGGCTGTTTTGTTGCTCACACCGGGGCAGGAGACTGTGGCCCGGCAAAAAACCCAACGTCCAGAGTGGCGAAAATGAGAATTTGATGACGTTGGTAAGATATTTTTATGGTTGTGCGAAGAAGTTTGGGTCGGCGGTTTCTTGTGGCGGAATCTTTCGAAACGTGAAATTACGAAGGGGAAGGGTTGGAGGTTCTTAGAAAATGTCACTCGAAGCTGGATAGTTTTGGAATATTATTTCGGGCAATCTTGAGAGAAGCGATAATAATCACAAACATGAGTTTCTATCATATGGATCACTCACTGATGACAATACGATGACAACCTCACGCTTTATTGAACGGAAAAGAATTGAATTCATTCCAATTTTTCCCGAAGCCCTAAAGTGCCAAATACGACAGTGCGGTTGCTCTATTGAATAGTGCTTTACTTCATACCATACCAAACCATATACCATTCATTCACCATCGAATTAAGGTCATCAAACTTTTCATGAATCTTTAATATATACCGTTGACAAACTGAAGAAGTCATAGTTTGGCACGAAACTATCCACTAACATTTTCCCATCTTCCTGATTCCTCGTCTTTCGAAGCGATCCACAAATCTTCCCAATTATTGGTCTCTTCTTGTACATCTGAAAAATATGGCCGGTGCTGTAGAATGTCCCATTGAAGTATTTCCAGGTATGTTTTAACTACTCGAACAACATGCGGTCGAGCGTTGTCACGCAGAAACCCCTTATCGTGTCTTTGCTCATATTGCGGCTATTGCAGAACAACAGATCGACAAGAAATTGGAGACCTTCAAGACGGATAATGTTAAGCAATACAGTAACAAACGTTTCATAAAAAAAACCCTCAGAGATAGCGAAATACCAATGACCAAGTCCCCAAGTAAAATTGAATGGTTATCCGAACGATTAAGAACAAAGTACGCTGTTCGTCATGCCATGGACTCGATGGAAGCGAGCCGGGGTTCCTGTAGGACGAGCTGGATGATGAAATTTCTATGAAACAATCACTATACTTCGTTGACAATCGTAAGAAAACTTTGGTCAGCAGGTTGACCATACGAGAGTCAAGGTCTCTCATTTGTTGATCCCATCCTAATAACAGGACTTGTCCAAGTCTGAAAAATAGCTATTCGATTTTGCAATCACCCCCCGTTTGAATGAAAAAATCTTTTTCCCGCCAGTCATTTCTTCAAATTGGGGAACAAATAGTTTATAGCAAATAGTTTGAAACCTCGTCGAAATCGACGCGATAATGATGGCAGATGCCTTCATCAACATCCTGCGGTAAAATCAGAAGGTTTCGCTGATTCAGACCTCAGCCTTATTCAGCCTTAAAAAGAAGTTCGTATTTCAGCAGGACAACGATCCGAAGTTTACTGCCAAGAAGATCAAATCTTTCTTCGGTACTTATCGGTTCAAACCGCTGATGAAGCCATGAAGAACATGCTGGAGGAGTCTTTTTTCACATGAAGCATCTCGGAATTGCAAAGTACTGCGTTGAGTTACAGCTCGAGAAAACAACCAAGCAGTGCAAAATGAACTTCATGAGGGGTTCCGATGATCGCCAGCGAGATGTCACCGAAGACCGCCCAAAAGGGTGTCTAAATACGGGATGTTCTCTAGCAGGAGGAAATCGGATACTCATTGTATCTGGCTAAGAGCACCCATTTTTATCCCATTTGTTTATTTATTTAGGCTCATTAGCTTTTTACCTGTAACAGAGCCAGCTTTATGTAACAGGTGTACATTTGTGTATTGTAGTGTTTAACATTTCTTGTAAATATTCTGTTAAGTGTAATGTAGTTATTTTCAATGTTGTACATACACTTACTTTCTAGTTAATTTATTTATATATTTATTCACCCACTTTTGGTAGATTTATTTATTTCATTTATTTATTTATTTATTTATTATTTATTTATTTATTTATTTATTTATTTATTTATTTATTTATTTATTTATTTATTTATTTATTTGTTGGAGGAATTATTATGTTAATATAATTAAAATATTTAAATCACACTTGCCAAACTTCTGCTGAAACATAAGTACTCAGTACATATGAAACAGACTTTTTCCCGTCGATCATTGCACACGACGATGTTCATAACTTGCATGAAATCGTTGTGCTGTTGTACGCAACACAACATCTAAGAGCGAGGCAAAGCTCATGTTCCGCCACACCAATACAAGAGCGAGTAGCTTAAGCGACGCTAGCTTGAGTGGTCACTCATGCGCGAGGAAAATAAAGAAGCCAGGTTTCGTGGAAGAATCGCGAGAATTAGCTGACTCAACCTTGAAACAAAGAGCGGACAATTATGACTTGTTTAGCTGTAGGACTGGGGGTCTGGGGAAATTCGCGGTTCAAAAAGAACCTTATTGGCTTCGGCAAATATTGTTCTCCTGGAGGAAAGGGTTAATTGTTTGAAGCAACCGTCATACTTTTTGCTCGTTCACTTTGACCCAATCTGTGGAAGAGGCAGGAGTGCGATTTTGAAATCGCGTCGCGGTGTGTTTTTGAAGTAGGTTTCTGTGTTAAACGATTTCTTTAAAATGTGTAATAGTTGTTGCTTTTTTGTATAGGGAAAATTAACGAAGAAATTCAAATTTACCAAGGTTTCGTTAAGTGTCTGTGCTTTGAAATAAAGCTCCAAAAGGTAAAAAAAAATCAGCTTTACTTTGAAACTATAAAGCCAAACTTATAGCGTCGAACAGCCGTTCGACGGCGGTTTATTTAGGGTTGATTTCCTGAGAACCAACACATCCTTCGAGGCTCGGCACACCGCAGAGGACAACGTGACGCACTGCTGACCCCACGATCTGGAGTCAAAGTTCCCGACAAAGCCATTTCCGTCGGAAGGGAGTGCTACGCTATAACAGCACTCCGGGCAGAGCCAGTTTGAATTCAAACCGTGAGTACCCTAACCCGTTATAACATGCGCATGTGGGTGGGTATTTCTTATTGAACGGTAAATGATGATGCAGTGACCACCGAGAAAAAGAAGACGTTTAGGAAGAATAAACAATACGGTTAAATTCATGGAGACGCACGAGGGACACATTAGGGTAGACATTAGGATTGGGAAAGTATTGTGTTAAATAGTTAGGAATAAATGTTTATATGAGATATATGTATTTGGGTTAATTTTCTTTTGGAGAAACCGTTTTGCGTCTCGTATCGGGTATACTATAATTGTTGAATTTACATGTTTGGATTTACGTTGGAGTTTCACTTTTGCGCCTGAAGCGAGAGGTGATAAGTGGACAGCAAGGTAGTTGATTGTTTTCTTTTCCCCGGGTAGATCTGCGGATTTCCTCCAGATCTCTTTGGTGGCGGCCAAAAAGTCATAGGAACGTTATTGGGAAACACTTGGGGAAAGAGTCACTGTTCGAGCGATTCTTCAACCATTTTCAGAGGCTAGTTATAAGACTGGTCCTTTGCCGGGCAAATCTCGCGCGAGTGGTCCTCTTAGAGGTGGCGCTTAAGCCACTCGCCTTTAAAGAATCCCCGGAACAGTGGCGAAACCGTAGCTGGGAGTTCTGCACGCTACATTTTGGCGCCCAACTCATGTTCGAACCTACGCGTTTCATTTGATGTTGGCATTATTAGTCTGTGTGAATTTATTAGTTTCAATTTTATGGCAATTTTCATTGTGAATTTGTTGTATGTTATACGTTAAATACTTAAATATACTATATATAGTTCTGTTTCGTCTTGCGAAATATTTTTGTTCGGATAAAGCTGATATTTGAGTAACAGATTTGGGGAAACAGTGAATAATTCTGGCAGATCATTGTGTTTATTGAGTTATTGTTTTCGGAATTATTTATTAAAATTAAGTAGATTTTTGCATGTTATACTTATTAAAATACAAATAATTAATAATTTATTTTTCTAGAATATTCATAGAGTGTTGGTTCATTGAGATTTCGGTTTCTAAATTGGAAATAAGTGCATTACCAAATGCATGTTATTTATTAGAATTATTCATATTTATTATATTTATATATTTTTTATACAATATACAATTTTACAATAATTATAGTAGTGGTGAATTATTTTTGTATTGTTGGTGTCCAGAGATTAACATTTTCTGTATCATTATAATAAAAATAAATTTGAAAATAATATAGAACATTTCAAAATGACAATGAAAATGCCGTATGCTTCGCATCTGTTGGATGATGAAGTGGATTACGAGCTTAGGTTGAGAAATTATAGTGAAGAAATAAATAAAACATTAGATGCAAAACAACGTTTACTAAGAAGATTATTCCACAAAGATTCTAAAGAGAACCGCGAGTACCGTTCACCTTTCTCAATTGAGCAAGAATTTGACCTCATTGATTCTAGAGTGAACCAAATTAGATCAGCCGCTATAAAAGGACCAGATTCTAAAGCTATGTCACCTTACTAAAGGTAAACAATATCAAAAATTAAATAAAATACCAACAAAGAAAAGAAACATACTGTTTCATGGAAAATACATGAAATTAGCTTTTTAAAGCTATGTCACCTTACTAAAGGTAAACAATAAAACAAATCTAGTGAAAACACCAATAGGGAAATCAACCAAATCGTTTCATGGTAAACACATGAAACCAGTCATTGAAATGTTCAAGCTATGGTACCTCTTTGAAGGGAACAAAGCATTAATAAAATGCGAGAAACCAATGCTATTGCATAAATTCCTCCTCGTATAGCGAGTTGAGTGAAACGATTGAGCTATGTAAAGCTTTTTAGCGGACAATGCAGCATAAAGCTTGCGTAAAAACAGCCAACATATCCATTTGACTCCTCAGTACACTGAGTTGAGCCGTCCCACAAAAACAATATTTACTGGTGACGTTATGCGAGACTGTTTGGTTAAAAGAAAAATAAAGGTCTAATGACCATCGAAAATTTTTGGATTAATCTGAAAGGACAGACAATCCCAATACAAAAATTAAAAACCCTACCTATCAGATGATTCGAATGTTAGAATTAGTTTTCCTATCATAACCTATGTTAGTACTTACAATTAGTGTTAATTTTTTGAAAAGGATACAGCTTCAATGTCCTGGCAATGTCAGTCTTCTTTAATGGCGAATGCCTTCGCTTAACCAGCGAATCCCAATAGGTTCAAAGGTTGTGCATACCAGGCGCACATTTCGTTATTGCATGTTCTCTTTTTATTCCATATTTACATTGTCCGTATACATCCTGCAAAATACATAAAGAATCAATTCAGAGAACAAATTATGTAAATAAATACTCTCCCCGTAGAATCCGTTCTTCTAGGATTCTTCCTTCTATTTTTTCCAGTCGAAATTTAGCATCCAATGCTAGTTTGGTACGCCTTCTGTGCTTTTCCTTCCGTCGTATCCGTATGAATTCGTCATCTGTTTGTTTATTTTTGTTTTGACATTTCAACCCACTGCAAATTGTTAGGGCGTGCATAAGTCGGTGAAATATTTCGTATAACAGTTATACGGAAATATTTCAATACATCGAAATTCATTTTATCAAATAGAGATTTGATGTAGAATTTCGTTCGTTTAAGGTAGTTTTGCGTTTTGTGGCAGAAGTGGATATGTTTCTGATGTTGATATTCAGAGTAGGCCATTTCTTCACAAAACAGTTTGTGCGGTGAGTTTAGCAAAGAATATTGTTCTCAACGTAAGGATTGAGGTTTTCTGAGGCTGAATAAACCTGATTTGTTCTGGAGATTTGATTAGTTTTGGTAACAACTCGCTTCAGTGAATTCAGAGACGAATTCACGTAGAAGTGTGTTTGTTAGTGAAAGTGTAAGGTGTTGGACTTATGCCACCTGATACAAGCGGTAGGGAAAATCTGTCAGTGTTTTTCACGTTTCATAAATCTGTTTTTTTTTGTGAGTATAATTCTTTTTGGTAGACTTCATGTTTATGTTCCATATATATCAGTTCCGTAATACTTCATATTCCCTCAATGGAAGAAACAAGCATTCGCTGGAGACCAGAGTCGAAAGACGTTGAAGGTCAGTGGTAGACACGTTCTGTGATGGAGCGTGAACTATAAACAGAGGAGGAGTCAATCTAGGTTGATGATGATAACATATGACCCCGAATAGCTGTACTTCTGTTGTCTGTTGTTTTTGGGAAAAATTCTAAATTTCGTATGCACTTACGAAAATTTAGTTGATTTCATTCAACTAAATTTTCGTAAACTAAGCATGGAGTGATGTAACAGGTGTACATTTGTGTATTGTAGTGTTTAACATTTCTTGTAAATATTCTGTTAAGTGTAATGTAGTTATTTTCAATGTTGTACATACACTTACTTTCTAGTTAATTTATTTATATATTTATTCACCCACTTTTGGTAGATTTATTTATTTCATTTATTTATTTATTTATTTATTATTTATTTATTTATTTATTTATTTATTTATTTATTTGTTGGAGGAATTATTATGTTAATATAATTAAAATATTTAAATCACACTTGCCAAACTTCTGCTGAAACATAAGTACTCAGTACATATGAAACAGACTTTTTCCCGTCGATCATTACACACGACGATGTTCATAACTTGCATGAAATCGTTGTGCTGTTGTACGCAACACAACATCTAAGAGCGAGGCAAAGCTCATGTTCCGCCACACCAATACAAGAGCGAGTAGCTTAAGCGACGCTAGCTTGAGTGGTCACTCATGCGCGAGGAAAATAAAGAAGCCAGGTTTCGTGGAAGAATCGCGAGAATTAGCTGACTCAACCTTGAAACAAAGAGCGGACAATTATGACTTGTTTAGCTGTAGGACTGGGGGTCTGGGGAAATTCGCGGTTCAAAAAGAACCTTATTGGCTTCGGCAAATATTGTTCTCCTGGAGGAAAGGGTTAATTGTTTGAAGCAACCGTCATACTTTTTGCTCGTTCACTTTGACCCAATCTGTGGAAGAGGCAGGAGTGCGATTTTGAAATCGCGTCGCGGTGTGTTTTTGAAGTAGGTTTCTGTGTTAAACGATTTCTTTAAAATGTGTAATAGTTGTTGCTTTTTTGTATAGGGAAAATTAACGAAGAAATTCAAATTTACCAAGGTTTCGTTAAGTGTCTGTGCTTTGAAATAAAGCTCCAAAAGGTAAAAAAAAATCAGCTTTACTTTGAAACTATAAAGCCAAACTTATAGCGTCGAACAGCCGTTCGACGGCGGTTTATTTAGGGTTGATTTCCTGAGAACCAACACATCCTTCGAGGCTCGGCACACCGCAGAGGACAACGTGACGCACTGCTGACCCCACGATCTGGAGTCAAAGTTCCCGACAAAGCCATTTCCGTCGGAAGGGAGTGCTACGCTATAACAGCACTCCGGGCAGAGCCAGTTTGAATTCAAACCGTGAGTACCCTAACCCGTTATAACATGCGCATGTGGGTGGGTATTTCTTATTGAACGGTAAATGATGATGCAGTGACCACCGAGAAAAAGAAGACGTTTAGGAAGAATAAACAATACGGTTAAATTCATGGAGACGCACGAGGGACACATTAGGGTAGACATTAGGATTGGGAAAGTATTGTGTTAAATAGTTAGGAATAAATGTTTATATGAGATATATGTATTTGGGTTAATTTTCTTTTGGAGAAACCGTTTTGCGTCTCGTATCGGGTATACTATAATTGTTGAATTTACATGTTTGGATTTACGTTGGAGTTTCACTTTTGCGCCTGAAGCGAGAGGTGATAAGTGGACAGCAAGGTAGTTGATTGTTTTCTTTTCCCCGGGTAGATCTGCGGATTTCCTCCAGATCTCTTTGGTGGCGGCCAAAAAGTCATAGGAACGTTATTGGGAAACACTTGGGGAAAGAGTCACTGTTCGAGCGATTCTTCAACCATTTTCAGAGGCTAGTTATAAGACTGGTCCTTTGCCGGGCAAATCTCGCGCGAGTGGTCCTCTTAGAGGTGGCGCTTAAGCCACTCGCCTTTAAAGAATCCCCGGAACAGTGGCGAAACCGTAGCTGGGAGTTCTGCACGCTACATTTAATCGTGCACATGTTACATGTTTATGGTTTCTATGAATAGTAAATAACACAGTAGCCATTTAGGCGTAAGAGTAATCCCTCTGTTCTTCCATTGTTCAGTTAGACCGGACAGCGTTGTGTTATGACATTGTTGTGTTATCAATAGCACAACATCCCGATGCTTCTTGTAGGGCAAAGCAGTTTCACGCAGAGCTTGTATGGATGGAGAGAGGCCAGGACTACGACCGTGAATCGATCTCCATCGCTGATGATTGTTGCGTGGACGTAGTTATTCTATAGCAACACAAAGATGGTCAATTGGTCAATGGCTTAGTAAGCGAACGCACAACCAATGTGGCTATGACGACCCATAAAGCCAACACTTTCAGTAGGTTTTTTCAAAAACCCTGGATCGAGATACTTGAAGTCTGTAAAATAAATTCTCCGATATCTTCTGGAGACCTCAAAGCAGCATCCGGACAGTAGGACACGTGAAAACTCGGACACGAAAATCTTGTTGGGGTTCACAGATACGTTTTCTTCTCCATAGTTCATTGTAGCAAGTGTACAATTGTATACTTGTACAATGAACTTGTTGTTAATACTAAAAATACGCTAATTAATGCTAAAATACCGTAAGATCGGAAGTTTCGACGTGAGCTTGCAGAATCAATTAACGACGCGCAAACAAATGCCTACTGTGATTCTATTCAGTCTCAACGTCTTTCGTGTGCATGGATTTTTCGAGTTCATCTTTTAATTTCGAAATTTCACAGAAATTTAACTATGACTAAGTGGCGGCGTATTCGTGATTTATCCCACGAGAAAATGTCCTCTCAATCGTGCCGTGGGAGTGTCTCGGTGGACCGTGAGAAGGGTCTTAGACCGAGAAAAGAAAGAACAACTATACACGAAGTGGCCACAGAGCGTTCGAGATCAACTCGAATTCCGAAAGTTTCTCGCTGTCATCAAAAGGACAGAAAAATTCGAGCGTATCCAGTGCGATCAATGAGGAAAATGGTGAAGGAACACGAGATCCGCGACATTACGGCTTCGGAAGATCGCAAAGGTAGTTTGCGGGACGAAGTCGAGGACACGAGAAAGAACTCACATGATTATTAACCAGGAGCTACGAGTTGAGCGAGGTAAGAAAATCTTGAACTTCCTCAAGCGAAAATATCCGGTAATCCTGTTCACCCACGAGAGCATATTTGCCGTTGATCCCGTATAATACTCCAGAACCGATCACTATGTTAGTTTTCTCCCGGTAAAAGACGAAGCCGACGAACATAAAAACATGTATCTAGCTGTGATATTCCATTACTACTGGAATCTATTTCACGTAAAACTCCTATTCTTCCAGACACGTCTATCTTCATTGACAGGTTAAACAGCACTCCCTTTGTTTACCTTTCACTAGCAGAGCTACACTCTAAATTCAGGATACCACATCCTCCCCTGGCAGTAACAACAATGTAGCGGAAAATAATCTAGTTAACGAATTCGTTTTGCAGTTTTTCAATACTTCTTTTCAAACTTCTTCTTCTTTTTTTATTTGTTCACGGAGACTTTAAATCATATGATTCATTCGCATCCGATTTCAATTGAACAGCGTTCTCGTTATGTACTAGACAATATCCATGTGAATGAACTTCCGCAGTATCACAATGCATACGATTGATTGATTCGCCGTAATAAGGAACCGTCATCCTCCAAAGACGCTAAAACATGAAAAGAGATTAACGTTCTTTGGTTCGAAAAGAAAAATAACTCATTTTATAAAAAAAAAATATTGCCCGTCTCAAGTTAATTTAATTCTTAAAGCTCACCAAAATTATTTGCTTCATCAGCGTCAGCGTCTATCAAATCAATGTGTAATACCATGATGTTTGAAAAATTTACATTCATTTTCATAGATGCTGCCATATATCGGTTCTCAATGTTTTCATCAATTCTATAATCTACATCGAACGAGATATCGATCACAAATATTTCAAACAATGCATATTTTCCAAAAAGGTAGATAATTTTCTACATAAAACACATTCTAAAACTTAACGACTATTCTCAACTGCATGTAGACTTCTACATGCGAGAATCTTTTCCTTTCGAAAAAAATCATTCAGCTCATAACAAACAACTGCCTCAGCTGCAGGATACCGCTTTCCAATTTATTGATTGTTTACCAGTGCCACGCTTTTTACAATCGTCTTTGGCCACCCCGTTTTATATTGTGAGTACACCGTCATTCGCACACCATGATATTGGTCTTGGGCTTTACCCGACTCAATATAGTAAGTAAGAACTACAATGCACGCATACAAGCTGGCCTTGGGCTTAACCCGACTCAACTGCTTCAAATGCAATGATTTTGGCCTTGAGCTTAGCTCAGCGCAAACAAACCAAATATTGGCCTTGGGCTTTACCCGACTCAATATGGTAAATATGAACATGTACACTTGTAAGCTGGCCTTGGGCTTAACCCGACTCAACTTCTCTAAATGCAACGATTTTGGCCTTGAGCTGAACTCGGCGCAAATCTAACCAAACATTGGCCTTGGGCTGAACCCGACTCAATATGGTAAACAAATGACATTTGATATGATTACATGCATATTTACTAGTTGGCCTTGGGCTTAACCCGACTCAACTGATCTAAATGCACTTGGCGCAAATTTATCCAAATATTGGCCTTGGGCTGAACCCGACTCAATGTAGTATCTGAATAAAATAATATATATAACTATATACGTACGCTACGGTCTTAGGCTCGAACCGACTCTTTTTTTTTCTAGAGATGATTTCAACACAACATAACGTTCAACAATCTGAATGTTATGTTTTCTACATTACTGGCAGCACTTCAGAAAAAATTTAATCTCCCTCTATCACCGTTACCTTCATTTTTTCAAAACACTGCTCATCGGACGCAAACAATCTTTTTTTTTTTGTAAGCATAACACTTTCTTCCTGTTCACTTTCATCATGGCAGGATCGCCAATGTGATATTCCATTACTACTGGAATCTATTTCACGTAAAACTCCTATTCTTCCAGACACGTCTATCTTCATTGACAGGTTAAACAGCACTCCCTTTGTTTACCTTTCACTAGCAGAGCTACACTCTAAATTCAGGATACCACACTAGCCAAACATCCTGCTAGTGTTATGGTGTTTGGAATGGTGGATTTTGATGGCAAAAATGTTCATTCCAGAAGGTGGTAAACTAAACACGAAGGTCTATTGGGATTCTAATCAAGTATTTTCTCCCGTGGATCAAAGAGCAGTATGGCCTACGAATCGCACACAGAAGTGGATGCAGGAAAATCTGCCGTTGGCGAAGGATTTGTGGCCATCCAGCCTCGATCTTAATCCGCTGGATTACTAAGCACGGCCCGTCATGAGACCAAGTCATGTTCTGAATGCCTTCCGAGCACAGCAAGACTCAGAAAAACATTGACCCTTACTTGGAGAGAAATGGATCCAGGCTACGTTGTTAGAATCGTTCGTGCTTTCCGGAAGCGTGTGGAGGCCGTAGTTGTAGCAAGGGGAAACTCGATCGATGATTAACATAGTTAAAGACTCTCAGAAACATACCCTCTTTGAATAATAAAAAAAAATGGAAACCGAAATTTTTTGACAATTTTTTTAAGGAGTGTATCGAAACGTAGTCTTAAACATTTAACACGTTATTACACACAAACGGGTGAACTTTTTACTGTCGTGTAATCAGAGCACGCTATGTTTACATGTCAAAAATCGAAATGCAAGTCATTTAGTCACGGTCATAAAATTGTTTTCAAATGTCGCGGATTGATTTGGAAACAAAAAACAGGAAGTGGGTTATATCTATGGTATAACCGCAAGGGTGACGTAGGACTATCGTTGATTTAGAGATCATTTGTTTGAAGTTGAATCTAAATCCATTCTGAATGAATGAATAAATGAATATTTGGGAGACTTCGAAAACGAGAGCGTTACGTTGGAGGCACAAGGTTTTATGCATCCAATATAGGATATGAAAAACCTTGTTCAGAAGAATAATCTTCAGAAGCTAACCTGCTAACTGTACTTGATTGACAAATCACAAACCCAAATGTATTATATGGATATTTTATGAATAGAAAACATTAAAATAAACTCTTTCGCTTGAATGTAATTTTAATTCCAAGAGGAACTGGCAGATTATTTTCCAGCAACGATTAGATATTTCCACATTTTCCTCGATACTGGAAGCCCACCAGTGGTTAATACTAACTCGATAACCACCTGTTAATAGTACTTGATTGAAAAATATTTGGTCACAGTGTTACATGAATAGAACACATTCAAATAAACTCTTTCACATGAATGTATTTTTAAATTCCCAGAGGAACTGGCAGATCATTTTCCAGCAATGATTAGATCTTTCCGGAACTTTCTCGATGCTGAATGGCATCCAAACGGAAAGAATTCTGCGCGTGTATGTGTCGATCCTTCGCCGTCCACCTCCTCCAGCACGTTAGGCAACGATGTTGTCTTGTCGATGTCCTCACGAAAAATGAATGTGTCTCACCACCAGAATATCGCTTAAGTATGCTTTTTGTGTGTGATTGAATCGAGAGAAGGTGTGGTTTACGATGGCAATTTGGAAGGCAAACTAGAGGGGAATGAACTCTCTGAGCTCGGAACTTTCGGCGACTGAGCAATAATCGATTGCGGGCGCATACAATATTGGAGACGGAAATATCCTACTGATGGGGAAGAATAATCTTCTGAAGCTGTCCTGTTAATTGCGATTGATTGAAAAACCACAAAACCAAATGTATTTGGTCACAGTGTAACATGGATAGAAAACATTCAATTAAACTCTTTCACATGAATATATTTTGAAAATTCCCAAAGGAACTGGCAGATTATTTTCCAGCAATGATTAGATCTTTCCGGAATTTTCTCGATGCTGGAAGCCCACCAGTGGTTAATGCCAACTCGATAACCACCTGTTAATAGCCGCGCGTGTATGTGTGTGTAGCGATGTCTTCCCAGGGAACCGTTTGTGGCATCACTCTCCTCCTGATAGATTCCCTTCTGGCCTAGGGTGCACAAACAGACTCTTGGTGACACCGTTCATCCGCGCTTTCATGATAAATAAAGAGCTTCACCGCAACAGCGACAACATGCTCCAATCGCTGTTCAATTAGAACTGAGTGGATTTCCGAGCGCCGCTCGCTTATATACCGATTGGTGATTTCAATAGCCTGTTTTGAAAGCAATTTTAAGACTATTGAAACAAGTTTTTGGATCAAAAAGTAACAAGTATATAACGCGTAGACATTTTATCTTTCGAATGAAGTGTTTATCATACCATTTCGTTCAGTTGTTTAGGAGCTATTAACGCTCAAAACCTCGGTCTCCGGCGTAACGCTTTCGTTTTCGAAACTTTGATTTTACACCCCGGTATAGAAATGAAAGACGTAGTCCTACGTCAAAAGAAAATTATGTACAATTGATGTACTGAAAAGTAGTTTAGCCAAGAAGTTCAAAACCAGTTTGGGATGATTCAGCGGATTAAACAGTGACATGGTCTAAAGACCTATAAAAACAAAAAGTGGCCAAACAAACACCGGAGCAGCAAGATCGCGCTAAAACACGAGCTCGAAAGCTACATGAGCGTATTTTGAACAATCTCAACCAGTGCATTCGGATTACGATTACGATTACGATGGATTACGAAACATACATCAAAGAAGACTCCAGAACGCTGCTGGGACCTCAATTTTATACCAAATCGAATAGAAAGAGTGTACCATTAGCGGATACGACTGTTGCGATGGAAAAATTCGGTCAAAAAGTGCTCGTTTGGCAAGCCATTTGCACGTGTGGCATGCGATTGTCACCTTTTTTCACAACAGGGACTATAAATGCTCAAATTTATGTGGAATAATGCTTGAAGTAGAGATTGCTTCCACTTTATAGAAAGCACGAGGTTCCTCCTCTATGCTGGCCGGATTTGGTTTTAGTACATTATGCCAAATCCACTCTTCGGAAAACAACATCATGTTCGTCGAAAAAGACCTCAACCCATCCAACTGTCCCAAGTTGCGGCCAATTGAACGTGACTGGGTAATTGTCAAGGTCAAGTTCAAGAAGAAAAAGAAGAAAAATAGTGCACAAAGACCACTGCGCAGAATTTGATGAGTGGAGTTAAATCTAAGGTTCGATCATATTTAGAAATCAACGATATGCTTCATTTTTTCATTTCATTGCTATGTAAACTTTATATTCTTCAATAAAATTCACTTTTGTTCATAACTACTCTTCAATACGCTCCTTAATTTTGACATTGCTCAATGATGCAAACATTATCACGCATAAGGTTTCCTATCGGTTTCTAGATCCCTAGTGACTAAGTTCTTGAATAGATACCGTAACGTTCTTAATATGCATTAAGACAGCATGAATAGCAGCTATGGCAACAGCGGTCCAATAGAGTCGGTATATATCATATAGCTTTACTCAGTGAATGACGTTTTATGGTTTTTTTTGCGGTTGTGTGACAGCTGACGTGATGCAACGCACAACGAGACATTATGACGCAGCCTACATGAAACTCAGAAAAAGTTATTTAGACTAATAGTACTAATTTAGTACTGAAAGCATGTGTAGATTATTATGCAGTGTAATCTTACAGGAATCAAATCTCACAGAGGGAGGATTCGTGGGCGGTTCATGTTACTTACACCTTACTGATGTGAAGAAAATGATCATTATATAGGTGGAATTGAGGGTGTTTAGAAACTACACCCTTACAATTTATCAGCATCAAGGAAACCCCCAAGTTAAGCACTGGCGACGGCCAACAGCTGGTATCGTTGATTTTTACTCTAGCTGACACGCAAATTATTAGCAGTAGAAGACAAAAAAAGTTGTTGTATGTTCAAATTGCTACAGACGACTTCTTAATTAAACCATGGAACCAAAAACAGAAGCTAAATTTCGCCTGAGCTTCGCTACTCGGTTGCATACGGCAGGAGGAATCCAGCTTCAACATGGTCGTCCACGTCCGTCTCTCAACCCGATCGCCCCGGCGAGGAGTACTTCGGAATGTCTGCTTGCCACTTTCAGCGAAGCATTCAGTCAGCCTTCGAGACACGGTGTTTGGTGCGTCGTAAAATTCTTGCACCCACCAAGAAACTATATTATTTCCGCTCTGTCTCCTCTGCAAACGGCGGCTGTGGCAGCAAAAAAGCAGCCAACCGTTAAATTCACTATGGTATCGGAGAAGGCTTCTCCGGGTGGGAGGATGTTATCCTAGCTTTCACCCGAGAGATGATGACGGACCAGTCGAGAACAGTTTCAATCTGTGTGCGATATTTTGAAGCAGATGATGAGTGAAGTCGGGACACGTTAAATAATTATTTTCAATTTTATCCTGACTGAATCATCGCTTGGAAAAAAAATCCTTCATTTGGTTGAGGACTATTGATACTCAACGAGAGTCAAACCAATAAATTATTCCCACCAAGTCGGGGGGAAAATCACAACACGCGTACACAATTTGTTATCGTTTTTGCCACCATTCGGCAATAAATCTTGCATCGACTAACTTGACTGGTGAGAAAATAAGGAAGTAACACTTGTTTTGCAACGCCCTCGGGAAGGGGCTGGGGGGACAAAAGGAATAAAAAGGTGTCCGCTGTGACACGGTTGAAATGTGTTTGTTGCACATGTGAACCCCGGCCAGTACGTGGG
Source organism: Toxorhynchites rutilus septentrionalis (assembly GCF_029784135.1). Lineage (NCBI taxonomy): Eukaryota > Metazoa > Arthropoda > Insecta > Diptera > Culicidae > Toxorhynchites > Toxorhynchites rutilus. The sequence continues at coordinate 182,057,800 of NC_073744.1, read as the reverse complement.
AGGTTTTCTTTCTTTCCTGCCTGGGCACTGCAACTCCGGCTCCGGCGAGAAAGTCCTCACGACAGTTAATCTAATTCTGCCGGCACCGGACCGCTGCTGCTGCTACTGTTGCTGGTGGGACTAAATCCTGCCCCGGTAAACTCTGCCGCTATTCAGAAACCGTTCCCGGGTATAATTTATTGCGGTGAAGTCGGTAAATCACCTTCTGATTGCAGCTATTCGATTTCTCAGCAGTAGTGGGAGTAAACGGACGAAAGCTGGTTTCTCCGTTAGGTTCGGTTCCATAGATTTGTGATATTGTTTGTATAGAGTGTCGAGAAAAATACACCAAAATGGAGGGAGTGTGGTTCCGTATTTTTGGTCTTTTGATGCATAACCTGATGATGATCTAAATTCAAAAGCTTACAAATTCTAACCGGAAATCGACGGTTGAGATAATTCCCAATAACAATGTAAAGACTACTGCCCAAAAAATCGATGCTTATTCATGTAAGTCTCGAATGCGTTTATTCAATTTTCAACAATTGATCGTTTCATTCGAAATAGGACTGGGCGATCTCGGATCAATATCTAGAAGATTGATTTTTTGCATTCTAATTTCCAATTTTTTGGATCGATTATTTGTACTCGAAAAAATCGATTTTTTCGATCTTGAAAATTTGTTATTCAGTGTACATCGATTTTAATCTTAGCAAAGACTACCTGGCAATTTTTTTAACCATAAAGTCAACATTTAGATCGCTGATTATTCTACGATTTATTTCTATGGAAAAACATCATGGGTATAAGACGATCTGTGATACTGTGCATGGGAATACGAGTTATGATTTTGCGCGTTAAATCTTCAAACCAAAATATCTCTAATAGTGGATCAATAGTGCAATAGTTTTGAATTGCAATGAATGATATATTTCAAAACAAAAACTAACCAGGCAGACGTATGCCATCCGACACTCGCTAAAGCTTGGTCGGACCTCACTAAAGGATCGTATGCTATGTTTCGTAGAGGTATTTAGACCATGTCTCTGTTTAATCCGCTGAATCATTCCAACACTGGTTTTGAACCTCTTGGCCAAATCACGAATAGATGCAGACCTGTTCTTCTGAATAAAATTTACAACCTTTTGGTCCAATTCGGGATTACTTGGTCCGGGGTTTCGTCCACTTCTGCTGAAATCCTCGAAAGAACCCTCAATACGGAACTTTGCGACGATTCGTTTAACACTTTCTAGACAAACTTTGATTTTTTTTTTGTTATTTCGCTGTATGTTACACCCTTTTCGGTGCATTGTGCAACATTTTCTTTTTAGTTTCCAAATCAATCCGCGACATTTCGAAAACAACTTTATGACTGCGACTAAATGACTTGTATTTCGATTTTTGACATGTAAACAAAGTGTGCTCTGATTACACGACAAAAAAAGTTCACCCGTTTGTGTATAATAACGTGTTAAATGTTTAAGACTACTTGTCGATACACTCCTCCTGTCTTCATCGTGACATGGATATTTATGTACACACTTGAGGGGCTCAGAAGGAAACGGGTGTGTGTGACTTAATCGATTTCTCTTCATCAACTTTTACTTTTTTTTTAATTCAGAAATACAAAAATCGAAAAAAATCAATTAAGAATTAATTCAAACCTAATCCTAAAGTTAAACATTTAGAATCAAATTTGCAATGTAATTATATACATCGTACATTTTTTTATCGTTTTCACACCCGTTGCCCGGACAAGACCATAAAAATACACAGTTTATTCATACAAAACACTTCATAAAACTTCATAAAAAACTTTATAAAACGAAATATTACACAACTAAATACATTATCTTACATGTACAAAAAATATCACATTATACAGTCCCAATCGAAATTTTCCGCATGAATCCGTGCCTGTAAAGGTAGATAAGTGCATTATTTGCGCATGAATATTTATTGTTACTAACCTTTTGCTTGAGGAACAATCACCTGTAAAGAATATTGATTAGATTGATATCACGCATAATACTTACCATAGCACAAATCAAGAATAAAAACACTAAACAACAATAATAACAATAACAATCAATACCAATAAAAATAGGAGATGTAAAAGTTATTAATTATTATTTCATTAAGTATATTTTACAGGGATAATTTTGTGTGCACTTTAGATTGAAATGATCTTTTGCATTCCGAAATCCGTTCGACTCAGTGTGTGCAACCTTCCATTGACCCATGAACGTCAAAAAAAAATCAATCGTATTTGTGAAGCATTTTGATATATCATATTAGCAGGCCCGAAGGCAGTTTCACTTTTTGAAATTTGAATGAAAATTACTACTTGTGTTTCCCATTGAATTCCTACTCGGTTTCGCGACAAAAATTTTGGAGTAGATCTTACGCTTCAGATTTGCCCAGAACTTCTCGATAGGACGCAGCTGGGGAACGTTATGCGGGTTCGCCGACGAGAGTACCATATCGATATTCAGCCGCTCCATCTCCCCTAATGATCGCATCGAGTAGTGGGCTGACACCAGATCCGGCCAGAACGCCACGTCTTCGCCCTTATGGTAATTTTGATGAACGACGCAACTTCCGGCAGGCACATCGTACTATAATTTTCCCCGTTAACGGGCAGTCCGGAGCTAAAGAAGCCACAGCAGCACCTTCTTGGGGAACTTGGTGTGTGAAAAAACTTCACTTCGGAGCTTACTTCCTTCGTGGGGGTTGTAAAATACGAAGTGCCCTACCAGTCGTTGCCGTCCAGGTTGAGATAGGTCTCGTCGTCCGTCACAACCGCCACGTCGCGATTCGCCGGGAAAATCGACTTGACTATCTTATTCAGCCGCTGCCGCTGCGTCATCGCCTGCAGCTCCGAGACCAGTGGACGGGACATCCGCTTCCTGACATGTATGTCCAAGTACGCCAGGTACTTTTTCACTGTTTGGCCGGCTGCACCGACCTCCCGGCCTAGCACACGTAGCGATGTAGCCACTTTTCCATCGAATTTCCTTATCAGCTTCCTTTGGTGCTTCTTGTCGCTCAGGGTCGTCGGTCGTCCCGAACCGTACTTTCTTCCGATGCTCTGATTGTCGTCCAATAGTGTCAAGATGTTGTAGATGTCGGAACGGGCGTATCCGACGTCCACAAAGTGCCGCGCGATGTCCGTTTTCGACGCGGCAGGATACCGTTCTTTGAACGCGCACACTTCTGCACGGAGTAGCTTCACTGTTTTTGGCAACAGGGTTAGTGTTCTACTGATAGAGCTGTCAATTTTTTCTGCTGACTCATGGGCTACTATGATTGATGCTGCATGGGTAGTTTCGTCAGTGCGTGTGAAGGTAAACCCATGAAAAATCGGCAATTTTTGTCCAGTTTAATTAATGCAAACATTAGGGATGATTATTTTTCACATGCTCTAATTGCAACTCTTTGTTTTGCGTTTCGTCTACTAACTGTAGATATCCATCGGTAATAGAAGCAGTATATTACAATTAACGATATTTTATTTGATGCTACGTTTCATCACGCCCAGATAAAGTGTGTGTATCTCTCACCTTTATTGAAAACTCGAGGGTTTTTTCATTGTTGTTTCATAAACAGCAGACCACGTCTTGTAACAGTTTAGATTGTTTGGATGTTATGTGACGTATTACAGGAAATTATTGTATCCAATTTGCCTGTTTACTACTTTGGATATTATTGTATAATGAAACGAAATGTTAAAGAATTAAAAGTAAGGACAATGTATTCTTTGTTTGCTATATTTCTACTATCTTCTATTGGGGGTGTTTAATTTTTTTGTTTTTTGTTTTTTGTTATCAAGAATCAGTCGCTTCATCGCCCAATTCTGCATCTCCTACTCAGCGATACGAGTTATCAAAATCCGGAGCTCTTCAAAAATGCGTAGAATCTGCAAGAGCAACATCTAAACGATGCTTTTTGACGTAGGACTACGTCTTTCATTTCTATACCGGAGTGTCAAATCAATGTTTCGAAAACGAAAGACCGAGATTTTGAGCGTTAATAGCTCCTAAACAACCAAACGAAATAGTATGATAAACACTTCATTCGAAAGATAAAATGTCTACGCGTTATATACTTGTTACTTTTTCATCCAAAAACTTGTTTCAATAGCCTTAAAGTTGCTTCCAATACAGGCTATTAATATCACCAATCGGTATATAAGCGAGCGCGGCTCGGAAATTCACTCAGTTATAATTGAACAACGATTGGAGCATGTTGTCGCTGTTGTGGTGAAGCTAACTTCGTTTATCACGAAAACGCTGATGAACGGTGTCACCAAGAGCCTGTTTGTGCACCTTAGGCCAAAAGGGAATCCATCAGGAGGAGAGTTATGCCACAAACGGTTCCGCTTGAGACATCGGAACAGCCACCACACACACATACACGCGCGGAACTATTTTCGTTTGGTTGCCATCCAGCATCGAGAAGATTCCGGAAAGATGTCATCGTCGCCGAAAAATAATCTACCAGTTCCCTTTGGAATTGAAAAATACATTCATGCGAAAGAGTTAATTGCAATGTTTTCTATCCATATAACACTGCAACCAAATACATATTTGGTGTTTTTTTTTTATCCAAAATATATATTTTTATTAAGGCTCAAATGGCGTCAGCCTAACGGGGCCGGGAGTTCAATATTTCGACAATGATTGCTTACAACTATGTTAGTAATATGTAACCGATTACTCGCAGTTGGCTCGAGGCTAGTATTACAAGTGTTCTCATAATTGGTATGTTGCAGTCTTCAATGCTCTGTACGTGTGCCCGACACGGGATACTTCCTATTGGGATGCAGCTGACCATTAATCAGCAACGCCCCCCTAGTCTGTACCCCATATCTAGCATGGTGCGTCTTTCTCGACTCGAGGAATCCAGGATAGAATGGTCACTAGCCGGCGCAATCATCAGCTCGTGTAGAGTTGTCATGAGCGGTACAACCTTTGGCTCTTGTCGAATGATCAGTGGACTGCACAACCTTCGGCCCGTGTATCTGTAAAGAGTGTGTGTATGTATTGCCGCGACTAAGTAAAAGTTTATCGATCGGATAGGAGGGATATGAAACTTGGTGTTATTTGGTGTTTTTGTGGTTTGTGATTTTTCAATCAAGTACAATGAACAGGTGATTATCGAGTTAGCATTAACCACTGGTGGGCTTCGAGTATCGAGGAGAATCTGGAAAGATGTTATCGTTATCGTCAAGTGCAATTAGCAGGAGAGCTTCTGAAGATTATTCTTCCCCATTCGTAGGTAATTTTCGTATCCAACATTGGATGCGCGCGCAACGGAAAATGTTTCGCATCGCGAAAATAATATAATTTTCAATCGATTATTGTTCAGTCACTGAAAGTTTCCAACTCAGAGAGTTCATTCGCCTCTACTTTGCCTTCCAAATTGCCATCGTAAACCACACCTTCTCTCGATTCAATCACGGACAAAAAGCATACTTAAGCGATACTCTGGTGGTGAAACGCATTCATTTTTCGTGAGGACATCGACAAGACAACATCGTTACTGAATGAGCTGAACGAACTGAACGAGTTGAACGAGCTGGACAAGCTGGATGGCGAGGGATCGAGGGATTCATTATCTGGCCAGACCTGACCTGAAACGCATTCAGTTTGTTTGGAACTGTGTGGGAGCGCAGAAAAGCCGATCCACTGCGACCAAATATATTTGGTTTTGTGATTTTTCAATCAAGTGCAATGAACAGGTGGTTATCGAGTTAGCATTAACCACTGGTGAGCTTCGAGTATCGAGGAGAATCTGGAAAGATGTTATCGTTGCTGAAAAATAATCTGCCAGTTCCCCTGGGAATTGAAAAAAAAACATTCAAGCGAAAGAGTTCATTTTAATGTTTTCTATCCATATAATACTGCGACCAAATACATTTGGTTTTGTGATTTGTCAATCTAGTGCAGTTAACAGGAAAGCTTCTGAAGATTATTCTTCGCCATCAGCAAAATATTTTGGTATCCAATATTGGATGCATAAAACCTTGTGCCTTCAACGTAACGCTCTCGTTTTCGAAGTCCCCCAAATATTCAATACCTACGATAGGATAGGGATAGTCCTACGATAGTCCTACGTCACCCTTGCGGTTATACCATAGATATAACCCACTTCCTCTTTCTACGGGCCCGGCTCTCAACACGCAGTTGATCGCCACATCGTGTTGCACCATGATGTATTAAGAAACCTATGTTAAAGCTAACGTTAATGTCAAAATCCATGTCCGTTCTGGAGCATATTCGGACGAAGAATGTGTCGAAATTTACGAGAAAATTACTTCTCCGGGAGGTGATTTGCGGATGAGGATAAGCTAGTGCCCCCTACAACTATTCTGGAACTATGAACGGTGAAATATACAACAAAAAATGTGTCATCAGATGCGCCTCTTACCATTTCTAAGGAACAGAATTATTCAATTTAGTTTTTGGCCTGATCCAGCGTCCTTTCGCTAAGTGTTTTATTCTTTAAGACAAAGATATTGTGTGAAATGTTGTGTTGCAAAGAGTATCAATCACGAGACCGTTCGCCATATTATGTTTGATGTCTTAGGCATGAGAAAAGTCGCAGCACGACTAGTGCCGACAGAGCTCAATTTTCTTCAAAATTTTCATCGCAATCAAATAGCTGAAGACATGCTAGAACGATCAAACGCTGATCCCATGTTCATCCAACGCATAATTACTGGCAATATGGCTCCGTGTGACTTTTTCTGTTTCCGAAACTCAAACTACCACTTCGTAGGACCCATTTCAACAGCATTGAAGACACAAAAAAAGAATTCGCTGCTTGAACTCACATTGTGACGTTTTTGATGCGACCTTTCAACTAAAAATTACTACTGTCACCACCTAATCAAAATCGGGGGATTTATATTTGCAGTAAAATTAATACATATAGACTAAATTTTTCGATTCGCGGATTGTGATAAAAATATTATATACAGCTATCTGTCGATTTCACTCACATCTTCCCCAAGCTCTCATAAGAACATCTTCTGTCATGGGAAAATCAATAGTTTTCAAATTCCCCCTCCTGTATGTTGAAATCGTACCACCACCCAGCCACCGACCCAGACAAATCAGTCCTGTTGATGTGGTGATTTTATGAAACTTCCCAACCCAACCCAACCAAGCCTCGGCTCGTCAACGTTTTCCCATTGTTTGGAAAATCTCGATCGAAAAACCCTTAAATGAGTTTGTAACACAACAAAATAGCCATCAATATGTCTTCATAAGAGGCCACGCAACCGAAACGAGCGAGTTCCCCTCTTCGCCGTTCCCTCGCTTTCCGGCATTCTGTTTGCCATCCCCCGCTCTGCCCTCCACGACCCCCCGCACGCATCCTTTGGTCTGCTGCCATGAATACAAGAAACCTTCGGGGATCTTGTTGGACTTTTCAGCGGCGGCGGCGGCCAGACTATAATGGACAGTGAGCAGCCGGCAGCTCCCTTCGGCCAGAACGGCACTATTCAATTTGATACATCAGCAGTTTGCTTTTAAAAGTCCCCTCTGCCCGCCGACCACGTCCCTCACTCGCCTGTACTTTCTGTGTCCTTCTCCCATATCCTCGGTTGACTGATTCGAGCCGAGCGGTGTCTTCGGAAGCTGCGCTCGAATCGATCCAATGGAGGGTGAGGGGGAGGCGCTTTCCGATTGTTTGATTTTTGGTCGTACCCGAAGAGCAAACACTGACAGATGCATTAAATTTCATTAAATTGTCTTAATAAGGAATTTTCGGGGTCGGTTTACCATCTACACTGCCTGAGAAGGTTTCCCCGTTTTAAAGCCAATTCCAGCATGCAAACAAATTGCTCCAAGTGAAATTCCTCCAGAAGCAGACAAGAGAGAGAGAGAAAAATCTGAAATGAAAACGCAATTTTATTACCTTTTATAACCTCAAGAAGACTTCAAAAGGGATCCACTTGATTTTTTTCCTCGCTGCGGCGGCAGCAGTTAAAAGCACCTATAATATTTTTATAACCGTTTTAAAAATTCCTTAACCGTCTCTCTTTAACTTGCTCATTCAAGGCATGTGAGCGAAACGCGAGGAAAATTTATTCTCGCGAGAAAAATAAATTAATTCAATGAAAAGGGGAAAAACAAACCCCTTTTCGGTGCGACCAATATTGGAATTTTGGAATGTGTTTTTTTAAATTTATTCATGACTCTCCTATTTGTGTACTTTACGGCTCCGAATGACGAGGAGAAATTTCGAGTTCAATTATTAAATCCCAATCATTCACGGGTTTAGCTCCGTATGGCAAGTCGTGGGAACATTTCCATGACATCCGCCAAACATCCTCCCAACCGTGTCACAACATCTGGTGGTTGTTTGTCAAACACTTACAGGTAAATTAACCACCTCCCCGCTTTCACTTCTGGCTCCATCTGGCGAGTGTTCAAATATTGACTCAATGTCCCACTGTTTACCAAACAAACACACATACACACACAAACACTTTACGAAACAAACCATAGTGTTGCGTAGTTGTTACAAAACACAGACACAAATTAGTGGCACGGGAGAACTTCAAATTCAATCGGTAGCGTCGTCAAACCACTAAAGTGACTCCGAACTCTCTCTCTCCCACACTTGACAAGTTCCAGCCTGGTTCAGCCTCCTATCTGCCGATGCCGTAGCTAATTTACCACCTCCTCCATCTTGAACTACTCCTTTCCGCGAAGTAGAGCAGAAAAGGAGGGGGAGGGGGATATGTAACGATCGGTGTATTCAAATTAGTTTGCCAGGAGAGCAATTGAATCTGTTTAACCAAGCGCTAGCAGGAAGTGAAACCGCTACCGGCCCACTGAGCCTGAGGAGCTGTCAAACGCCCCCGCGGTGACGTGGGAGGGGGGACGAGACGAAAGCAAAATTTAATCACTTCCTGGCTCGGTCCAATAACACCTTCAAAGGTGACTAGCCGGATTTAGCACACTCTGTGGAGCTAACAGGTAGCGAGCGAGGATGAGCGTCTTAAGAGAGTGCCGTAATACGTTTTGGTCTCGGAAGCAGAAAAAAAAGGTTCAAAGATTCCACGTTGCTCAAGATACGATAGCATTGAGTAAAAAAATATAAGAGGGAAAGAAAAAAATACACGTGTTTCCAACGGAGAAAAAAACAAGTATTCCCTCGGTGGATTTATGAATTGATGGGGAAGGATTTTCTAGGTTTAACCCTTTGAAGCTTTCGACGATGTGAAATTTTACTGAATTTTGCTTGAAATGTTTAATTATTCAAAGCGTGGAAACGCAGGTCATTGTATACGTATACATATACAAGTTATTCTATTTACCTTTTGTCTTTCTAGACTTTCTATATGTTTTTCATCTGAATTAATTAATTTCTCGATACACTAATTCATTCATTTCTTAATATTGTCTTGACAAGTTTCGATGGTAGAGTGATGAGAATTATACAAAGCTGCAAATTTTGGATCTTGGGACAACTGATATGAATAAAAATAAGTTTAAATTTGTTTGTATTACATCCCTAAAAAATTATTTTCACTGTATTTGTATTATGTGTGTTTAGCAGGTGTCATTCCCTAAGTGTGACTGAAGCTCATTGAGTGCTTCTTACAGTTTAAGGTGACGATAATCAAACAGACAGATACTGCCAGTCGTGTTATATAGTAATGCTTCGAAATCCGGACGCTTAAGCGCTTACGAATATAACTTCAACCACTAAAAAATATTGACATATCATAGCATGAAAAATTAGCGTTCCTTTAGAATTAGAAGGCCTTAATCTAAGTTATGAATCACAGAATTCCACAAAATCATGTTATATTTGTTCAAAAAATGAAATTTCTTTCATCGTGTCGTGATTTTAAATCCGGACACTTTTTCAGTCATGCTTTGAAATCCGGACACTTTTGCTTTTAAATCCGGACACTTGTTTTCTTTGCAATTCTTTAAGAGAAATTATTTATTAACTCTTGTAGAACTTATTAACGGGTGCGTCATAAGTAACGGGACTAAATGGAAACATGTTTGGTACAATTTTTGTTTTATTAATTCAATTATTTGTATTTTTACAAATTTTTGCAAATCCAAAATTTTAAAGAAATCGGTCTCATTGTGATTAAACATAATAATAATATAGATGATGTACTATAATCTAGAAAATAATAAAGCAAGTAGCAGTTAGTAGTTATCACACCCCTTTTCATTAATCTAGGGCATTGATGAAACTAAAATAAAATCGAGAGACATGTTATGAAACATCTAACTGTAGAAATGGAAATCTGACGTGGCTCATTTTGAATTTGTGTTCAAATAGTGAACCCATTCGTTTGATACACATATTGATGTAGTTTTGAAAAAAAAATCAAAACATTTTGTGGTGGCGGCCATTTTGGGTTTACATTTTTCATAAATAACTGTGTTCTACTAGTCAAGCCCTTTCGTTAGACACCCATATTGATGGGGTTCTGAGAAAATATGTAATCCGCCATTTTGTAGTAGCCGCCATCTTGGATTTGCATTTTTCATAAATAACTGTATTCTACTAGTCAAGTCTTTCCATTTGATACCCATATTGATGGGGTTGTGAAAAAAATATATATGGCGCCATCTTGTGGTATATGGAAAAAAATGTATATGGCGCCATTTTGTGCTGGCGGCCATTTTGGATTTGAATTTTTCATAAATAACTGTATTCTACTAGTCAAGCCCTTTCGTTTCACACCCATATTGTTAGGGTTTGGAGAAAATATGAAATCCGCCATTTTATAGCAGCCGCCATTTTGGATTTTCAAGATCATGAAATACGCAGTTTTATAATGACTGCAGAGATAAAGGTGTGTTCCAAAATTCAGATGAATCGGTCAACAGGAAGGGGGTTAAATTTCTATTAATGTGGGACAGCGCTACAGACAAAGTTACAAAGTTACCCACGTACAGGTAATTTTCGATATAACGTACATTTCACTTTCAAAATTGTACGTTGTATCGAATTGTACGTTATATCGAAGCATAATAAAGTACTCACAAACGTAGTCTATAATACATTATTGTGTTGCTGTTTTAGTAAAGTTAATGAATAACTTCAATCAGAAGACGAAGCCAGGCTTTCTCATGATGTTTCCCTTCGTACTGTTGATTAAAGCTTGATTCATTTAGAATCCGGAATCACAAAACCAGCTGTATTTCGAGATTGATCGAAGGTACAAAGCTTGTTTTAGCATCACAATACAGGTTATTCATTGTTCTATCAGAAAAAAAAATATTGAAAATAAATTTCTCTTACACTTCGGAAATGTGTACGTTATATCGAGTGACGTTATATCGAGGGTACGTTATAACGAGGGTACGTTATATCGAAGTTTCCCTGTACATGCAAACGGGTCATATAATCGACCCCGACCCCGAAGAGTTTTGCGGTTTCCCGGGTCGAAAATCTTTGCTCCACACTCCATACTCCATACTAAGTCTTCTAACATACCCTTATGCAACTCCTTCGATGAGAAATTTAATCGTCAACTTTTGACCGTCCGGATTTAAAAGCATTTTCTGAATGCGCTTTTGACGTGGGACTACGTCTAACCGGAATATATGGAGGGTAAAATGAAAACCTAAACACAGAACATGCAGGAAAAAATGAAAGATTTCGAATGCTTATAGCTCGAACATTTCGTACTGGATAGGAGAGATGTTTGCATCACTTGATAGGGAATATTTCTACGCATCTATCGCAACTAACAAAATGTTGTTTTTCATTAGATAAACAATTGAATAACTGTAAAATATTAGGCGTTATCTAAACGCCCTAACTGCATCGTTTTGATTGGCCCGATTTACGGTTTCCCTAACACAGCCATCAAAACCAAGCAGCCTTGGGGAAATCGGCATTGCAAATACATGAAAGTAGGGAGACTTTTGTTCTCATCGAAAAATGTTCCCTAACACAGACTTTAAAACCAAGCAGCGAAATCGGCATTGCAAGCACACGAAAGAGCCTAGAGGCGAGTGAACAGAAAAGTTTAAACCCTCTTAAAGCCAAAAAGAAGAAAAAGTCACAGGAGGGTTGTTTCTGAGACACAACCGCATAGTTGACGTAGGATTCCGTTAGGCTATCTGTTGATTTTGGATATGTTTGAAGAATTACATAGTTAAACTCTTTGACCCTGTAAAGTGCCGTTTTGTTCGGTTGTTGGATATTGTTTGTTCACTCCAGTGTTTACCGAGTGATGATGATAGAAGGATGGCAAAGATAAATCAGATAAAAGATACCGAAGTGGAACGAGATATGGTGAAAACCGTCCTCTGTGATCCTAGACGAGATGTCTCCTATGTTATGTATGGATGAAATAAAGAGAAAAAAACTCACCAATGTAATATAAGATAATTACTAATACCGAACACAATTATCAATTTTTTCTCATCAGTAAAAATATGTTACTTTAATATAGAGAAAACATAATTGAAATGGAAAAGGTAATTTCCTTCTATAACCCTTACTTTCTGAGTGTTTATTCCACCCAAATGCGAATTTTAATTGGACTAACAGCACCTAATACTATATGTAGAGCATATGGAAAATCGCTTTTTCTAATATTTCTTCACTTTTCCAATTTTTCTCGCCGTATAAACTTTCTTTGGGTGAAAATGAACACAACAAAACAGAGAGCTTGAACCCAACGACCCGTTCTCGAGCGGGAACACACCTTGGGTTTTATTTACGAAAATTAAAATAAATCGTTTCATACAATTTTACACTTACACTTGTGCTAAATTTTTCACAATACACGATCGGTCATTGATATGAAATTTCACGAAGCTACCAACATTAACGTTCCAAATTTAAATTTTATTTGCTAGTATTATTCGTATCACTCACCTTACTTGCAATATAAAAATTCCCCCGTCTTGCATATATTTGCAATGCCGATTTCCCCTTTTTTGGTTTTGATGTCTCTTTTAGGGAATACATTTCGGTAGGAACAAAAGTTCCCCCTACCTTCATGTATTTGTAATGTCGATTTCTCCTAGGCAGCTTGGTTTTGATGTCTCTGTTAGGGAACACATTTCAGTATGAACAAAAGCTCCCCCTACTTTCATGTATTTGCAATGCCAATTCCCTCCAGGTAGCTTGGTTTTGATGTCTCTGTTAGGCACCCGCCGCATGTGTCGTCAATTTCAACCAATCAGAAGTGGGTATTGCCGTTAGGATAGGGGTTAAGATTTTTCAATTGTTCGATAGTTAGTTTCATGACATATATTATTTTCTTCAATATAAAAAATTGTTATGGAATGCCGAAATCGATTGACGCAAGAATTTCATCAATCCATCATGAAATGACTGAGCAATAAGCGTTTGAAATTGGACAATTTTCACGATGTGCTCGATTTCCGATTTTCAATTTGTACCCCAATATGTTCCCGAAAGACGTAATCCTACGTCAAAAGAACACACGAAAGTAGGGGGAGCTTTTGTTCCCACCGAAATGTGTTCCCTAATAGAGATTTCTAAACCAAGGTGCCTGGAGAAATCGGCATTGCGAATTCATACAAATCGGAGGTATTTTTGTTCCGATTGAAATGTGTTTCCCTAACACAGACTTCAAAACCGAGGTTTCTGGGGAAATCGGCTCTGCAAATAAATGCAAACTGCGAGTACTTTTGTCCTCGATTGCCTTTGTGCAGAGTGGAATATGTTTGTCCTAACATGATCTTCTAAACTTAGGAACCTGGGAAAATCGTGCAGCCACTAGAAGCGAATGAACTTCCCAGTTTCAAGCAAATTCGAGATTCGAGAAGTATGTACACTTTTGAGATGTAAACTTCAGAGGGAAATGTAAAATAAAATAATCGTTTGATAATTTTTTTTTGTCTTTATTGGAAAGATTTTCAGCCTTAGGCTGGTTCATCAAACGTTTGATAATTCTTCCGTACATATATTTTGTTCTAGTCATCATACCAAACGTAAAAGGTCCGTCATTAAATTTACTTGTAACGAAGAACAATCAATCACAATAAATGAATTGACTTTACACGGCATTTGTTCATTTTTTTCACTCACAGAGCAAATATATTGAACTCAATTGAATTTGGAAACTGTTTCATTCAATCAAGAATTTAATCAATACAAACGAATGATTGCTAAGCTAAGGTAGTTCCACGTGAACCTTGCGGTTATATCATAGATATAACCCACTAATTTTTTTATTCCGGACATGGGTTTGTGAAATTCACATTGATTTTTCATTTTTATTTTATTTTTTGTTAACAGCTAGGTACTATGTTTGACACTAAACTAAATTGACACATTAGTAACTATCAGTCACATCCATTCAACATGCAAAAAATGTCATGGTTTAGGCATGATATTGAATGTAATGAAAAAGTGTCCGGATTAAAAAGCGTCCGGATTCAGAAGCATCACTTTACCGTCATGTTCATGGAATTTTATGAAGTTGCTTATAATTTTCACCAACTTTTCCAAATACATCATTATGGTAAAACTATATGTTTTGGAATTACGTTGGAAAACATTATCACTACATTTTGTGTTAACCCACATGTCTTCAAAGTTTTTCAATTTCTTCCTTCAATTATTTTGAATTCATTTATTTTTCTTTATATCTTTTTTTGAATAAATAAGTAAAAAAATAAAAAAGCGAAGACGTAAAAAAAATAAAATAAAGCTACTTTATTATTTCCTTATTTCGTTACTTCGTCACTTCGTCACTTATTTACCTTTTTTACTCATACACGATACACGATTTACATTTACGATCTTCTAATACAGTGATTTTCAACCGGTGGGGAATTCCCCCCTAGTGGGGAATTTGGTCATTAAAAGGGGGGAATTGTGTAAGGGAATATTGCACATTTACCTCACTGTCAAGATGACAATGATTAACAAAAAATGCCACAAAAACTTTATTGGATATGCTGAAATTTGTCATCCTCGGCAAACATTTCCAAATTTACGTTAAATTGCACAACTTCGCAATGTTCGAAAGACTTTCGTCAGTGAATGATGATGGAACAGACGACGAAACAGTACAGAAGACCATAAAAAAGGAAATTGTACAGCATTTGTTAAGACTTTTCACAACAAATTAAACTTGTAACATATTTTCCTTAAATCAGAGAACAAGATTTGGATATGGTTTTAAAGGCCTTCCTAACGGACGGTGATAAAAGTTTCGGATCAATCCCAGGACAAACTCATCGATCTACAATTGATCGATACTTATTCTGATATGAGGATTAAGCGTTACGAGTGTTGTTGTCTTTTGCGAAGTATTTATTTTTAAACAGGATTTCCTACAATGCTGCTGATGGAAACAAAACACCGTAACAGAGTGCATATCGAAGATCACATGAGGTGTGCTTTTCGACAACGTTCTCAAGAATTACGGTTTTGGCGAAAATTGTTCAGGCGCAGATGCCATACTGACTTGACAGACTTTATGTACCTTTTCTGTAATTAGATACAAGTATAAAATCAACTTGAAACTCGTTCGTATTCCTTCATTATTTTACTGATATTCCACAAACCTTCTTACAAAATACTGATAGGGGGGAGCACTTGGATTAATTTTCGTAAAGAGGAGAATGGAGCAAAAAAGGTTGAAAACCACTGTTCTAATATATATTAAAAATTTATATCATAGATGCCAAATGTTCTCTTTCTTTTTCCTTCCTTTCTTTTTTATTTTCCTTTCTTCAATTATTTCTTCAGTTAAGAAATTTTCGGACTCACTTAATTTAAAAAAATATTTTTTCTTTCGGAGTGAAGCTCCGTCTTTTATTTTACTGAAATTTCTTTTATTGAAATATAACTTTAGACTGACTTGACAATTGTTATCCCTGTCTTTTATATTCACTTGAGATGGTTTACAATAATTTTATCTTATCTTAATTCAGCATATTTAGCGGGAACGATCCGGGTGGTCTGATGTGTTTATGTTTATCCGGGCCGTCTGGGAATGTTTATGTTTATCCGGGCCGTCTGGGAATGTTTATGTTTATCGACCGCTGGTCGATATTGTGATGACTCGTATTTTGTTTATCTCGAGTGTCGTATGTTGAGCTGGCTGGTGTTGCGTTAACTCTTCTTTTCCTAATTTTTTTCTCGAATTTATTTCAATTCCTTCTATCACATTATTCCTTATCCCTTCATTACTTTATTCCTTTTTTTTACTATTTAACTTTTGGAATAAATAAGTGAAAAAATAAAGAAGTAAAGAGGAAAAGAGCCAAAGAAGCAAAGAAGTAACGAAATAATAAAGTGAAACTGCTTTATTACTTCTTCATTTCACCTCTTTACTTTTTCACTTATTCACTTCTTTACGTTTTATACTGCTTCATTTATTTTTTTATTATTTTTTTTACAAATTAACTTTGTGAATAAATAAGAAGAAAAATTAAAAAAAGTAAAGATGCAAAGGAGCAACGAAGTAAAGAAACAATAAAGTAAAACTACTTTATTTCTTTACTTTATACTTCTTTACCTCTCACGTAAACCATCATTTATTTATCTTTTACACTTCTACACTTTATTTTTTGTTTCGTTTTCTATTTTCTTCCATTTGTTTCACTTGAGACTACTTTTCTAGTTTTCTGAAGAATGAAAACATTTGGGCAACACATTTAGCATTTTTTTGTATTCTATAAAATTACATCACGGATGCCAAATATTTGATTCCACAAATGAAATGATGATTATTTGACCAGATACATGATTCCGAATAAAGATCTCTGAACTTCATTATTTTTATTTTATATTTTAGAATGATTTCTTGATAGAAACTTTGAGCACAAAACAGCACAAACAAACCACCCCCACCACATTCCATCATTCTTCCACTTTCTTCAACTCTTTTTTTTTCCACTTTTTCAACTCACATTCCATTCCTTCCTTTCTCTCTTTTTTCGCTTTCTTTTTTTGACGCAGGACTACGTCTTTCATTTCTATACTAGGATGTAAGTTCAAAGTTTCGAAAACGAAAACGTTACGCCGGAGAACGAGATTTTGTGCGTTAATAGCTCCTAAACAACTAAACGAAATGGTATGATAAACACTTCATTCGAAAGACAAAATGTCTACGCGTTATATGCTTGTTACACTTTGATCCAAAAACTTGTTTCAATAGCCCTAAGATTGCTTTCAAAACAAGCTATTGAAATCATCAATCAGTATATAAGCGAGTGCCGCTCGGAAATCCACTCAGTTATTATTGCGTAACGATTGAGGTACGATCGCTAGAATGGATGGATGTTTCCCTAACACAGACTTCAAAACCACGAAGCCTGGGGAAATCGACATTGCAAAACAGATGCAAGCTGCGGGTACTTTTGTACTAGCTTGCGTTTCTGGGAAGCGGAATGTTTCCCTAACACAGGCTTCAAAATCATGAAGCCTGGGGAAATCGACATTGCAAATTAGATGCAAGCAGCGGGAACTTTTGTACTCGTCTGGTTTTTGCAAATTGGAATGTTTCCCTAACACAGATTTAAAAACCATGGAGCCATGGGAAAACGGCATTGCAAAATAAATGCAAGCTGTGGGTACTTTTGTACTGGCTTACGTTTCTGGAAATTGGAATGTTTCACTTCAAAACCATGAAGCCTGTGGAAATCGGCATAGCACTTTTGTACTCGCTTACATTTTTGCAAACCAGAATGTGTTTTTCCCAATACAGATTCCGAAACCAAGTAGTTGAGGAAATCGGCATTGCAGATACATTCAAGTCAGCAATACTTTTATACACCCAAGCATTTTTACACTCCGGAATTCGTTTTACTATCACGGTCTATGAAAGCGGGTAGAAATGCAACGCTTTGGCTCGATTATTCAAGACTGCATTGGAAGATATCTCTTCATGTCGCCAGCTCACTGAACTTCTACGCATATCGTTTGATGATTAGGCAAAATGTTGATAACTATTTGCTGCGATAACTACTACCATAATGCATGAATTGACTTAAATTGGGATTTGTTTGCAGTTGAATTCGTGAATAGTTTTATTCATCCAGATCCTACGTCCTACGTCAACCTTACGGTTATAGCATAGGTATGCCCCATCCATAGTTTTTCCTTTCTTTCGGCAGCTCTGCTCGCCTCGACTGTGGCGGATTGTGGCGTCTTGAAAAAACGAAATCTAATTATTCATTTATTTATTTCTTGTTTTTCTTCTTTCTCTTTTTCGTGTCCGTTTCCATGATAACCTTCAAACTTATTTCACTAGTTTCAGTGACTTAAATTAGTACTTTTGTAGCATTTCTTAATGATTTTTTTTACTGTGAAAATTTACATCACAGATGCAAAATATTTGATTTAATTTATGGAATACTGATTTGAGTATTTGGTTTCATATTGAGTTTCCGTATTCCGGAGTCATATTACAGACTATAAATTCGCATTTAAAGCAGATTTTAGGCAGATGCAATTTTAGTTTTTTTCTAAATTTTGTGTATAAAATGATATGAGTAGGAGAAGAAGACTCAAGAAACAAAAAAAATTAAAATTAAAGATATGAAAACATAAAATTTTTAAAAATCATTTATATGAAATTAAAAAAATGAGGAAATACTAAACGTGGCGACAAGCAAATGATAAAAAAGGAAACTAAAAAATGAGAAATTCAAAAAACAAGAAACGGAAAAATGCGAAAATAAAAAAATAGGAAATGAAAACATGAGGCGAAAAATGACAAAGAAGAAACGAAAAATTGAGAAAATTAAAAAATTAGGGAACGAAAACATGAAAAAGTTGAAAATCAAGAAAGGTAAATGTAAGAAAAATTGAAAATTAAAGGATAAAATATTGGAATAAAAAATTGAGAAAACCAACAACGAAAAACTAAGAAAATTTAAAAACCAGAAAACAAAAAAATAAATAAAAATAAAAAAGAAGAAGGGTCTGAGCCTAGGGGCACGGACGGAAGTATGACGTAGGACTGTGATTGTTCAGAACACTTGATTATTTTAAATGTAATTCTTTTCATTGTTGAGAAATCAGGGTGTCGACTACCTTGAAAATCCTTGAAAATCAGGGAATATCAGGGAATTCAAATATGGTCAGGGAAAATCAGGGAAAATCAGGGAATTTTACCACAATCAGGGAAAAATGAAATTCGTTGGATATAAAATATAAAAGTTTTTAGCCTTCCAGGTTTTATGTGTACATTTACTTCAGTGTATGTTGTTTGTTTTTGTCTGTGAAAATGGCGCGAAAGTAGAAGTCTTTTACTTTCGTGCAGTTTTTGCCAACTCCGTGTTAAGCCGTTATTTATCAGATACCATCATCTCGAGCACCAGTTTGACAATTGTTGAATGCAACTGACAGCTGATATATTTGCGCTTTCCGAGCACAGCCAGTAAGATAGGCGATGTCACGGGGCTGTTTTTTCGACCATTTGAAAGATGTGTTTGCGTAAGAAGAAATAGAACTGCAAGAATTTAAGTTTGAATTTCGTTCAACGGAAGCGACTGTTGGTGCTCGTAGGCAGAAACAGAACTGCAAAAATTTAAGTTTGAATTTCATTTAATGGAAGTGATTGTTGATGCTCGCTTTGTGTTAAAGTTGAGGTGGGTGAGCCAATTTTATAATCGGTGAATACAGTAAAATAATTTATTCATTATTTTAGCAGAGAGGTACGATAAAATCATAAGGTTGTCTGGCATTCTTCCCCGACTATCAACTGAAGCGAAGGTGTAGTGTACTGACAATTTACAGTGACCTTTTTTACTGATAATTATTATCTTTATCATAGGAAATCCAGTAGAACTTAGTTCGAAATGGCAAGCAAAACCATGTTCCAAGGCGTTTGGTTGCATGACCCGGAGTTTTCATCATGGTTGAAACGAATTGACACTAAGCTAGGATGCGCATACTGTTCTGTATGTTCCTGTGAAATAGTTCTCAGCAACATGGGCAAACAGGCTCTCAAAAGTCATATGAAATCAAAGAAGCATAGTCAACGAACCACAGCCGGAAATATTTTCAAATATCTAATGAGTGATTCACACCAAACGTTCGAACCAGGCACTTCCAAGAATATCGGATTCAGTTGTGCTAGAAATGATCATCCACCTGTGGAATCAGTACCTACTGTTGCGATTCCTTCAGTTTCCTCTGCGAGCATTCTACCTCCTTCGAAAACTATCGATAAATTCATGCTGAAAAACGATACCATCAAAGCTGAGATCCTGTGGTGTTTGGAAACAGTTATGTGTCACAAATCACTCCGCATAGCTGAAAAGGACATGGTAGTATTGAGAACAATGTTTCATGATAGCCAGATTGCTGAGAAGGTTCAACTAGGCCGTGATAAAATGAGCTACATGATGCTGTTTGGCATTGCCCCCTATTATAAATCTGAGCTCGATAAAACTCTGCATAATACAAACTGCATTGTCGTTGGTTTTGACGAGTCCTTAAATAAGACTACAAAAAAGCAGCAAATGGATCTAAATGTCAGATTTTGGGATGAAGAAAAGAAGGAGGTGGTAACTCGTTACATGACCTCAATGTTCTTGGGACGATCTCGAGCAACAGATTTACATGCAGCTTTTAAAGAAGGCCTGGGAAATATCCCTTTAAACAAGCTTCTTCAGGTGTCGATGGATGGTCCCAACGTGAATTGGTCATTTTTACGCGAGCTGAAAATGGACTTTGAACATGGAGAAGAAAGGCTCTTGGATTTAGGTAGCTGCGGATTGCATATTTTGCACGGTGCATTCAAGGAAGGTGTTCGCTGCTCTGGATGGAATGTTACGAAGTACCTGCGAGGCATCTATCACATCTTCAAAGATGTTCCAGCACGACGCGCTTTATTCACATCGTATTCGGGAAGTGCTGTGTATCCACTGAAGTTTTGCGCTCACAGATGGTTGGAAAACATTAACGTAGCACAAAGAGCTGTGGAGATTACTCCTCATATAAGGAAGTTCGTTGAGGGTGTTCAGAATGACAAAATTGAACCAAAATCAGATTCGTACGTCGATGTAGTTGAGTGTCTAAAAGATCCTCTACTGTTGGCTAAGTTGACCTTTTTCAAATCCGTTGCCGCTGAAGTAGAACCATTTTTGCGCGAGTTCCAAACGGATAATCCCATGGTGCCATTTTTGTATAACAATTTGAGTCAAATGGCTAGAAGTATATTGGGAAGATTCATGCAGATCGATCAGCTAAAGAACATCACTCAGGTATATTTAATCTCTTGTGGATAATTCATTCTATCAAATGATTGATCCAATAGCAATTTTATTGCTATTTGAATAAAATTTACTGTTTTCATTTCTTTCAGGTAACAATAGAAGAGATCAATGAAGCCAAGAATCATTTACCAATGAAAGAGATTGTATTGGGTTTTGAAACAAGAAAAGTTTTAAAAAACTCGTCAAAATTGACCCAAAAACAAATTCTGCAATTTCGTCTGGAATGCAAAGGATTTTTGAAAGCACTGATTCTAAAGCTTATGAAGCGATCGCCATTGACGTATCCTGTGACGAAAGCCGCATCCTCTCTTGACCCTTCAGTCATTGATTCCGATCAAAAATTGGCTGGAAAACGATTCGAAAAGCTTTTAACTATATTGATGGATTTTGGTCGTATCAGTGGAGCTTCAGCAGACTTGGCACTGAAACAATATTTAAAATTAGTTGGTAGCAACAAAAGCAACAAGTTTGCCTACTATGATCGGAAAAATGAACGACTGGACCATTTCTGGAAGGGATTGCTATCGGGGGATGAGTTTATGGAACTTTTTACCATCGTAAAAATGATCTGCTGTCTCTCGCATGGAAACGCCAACCTTGAGAGGGGCTTTTCCATTAACGCTGAATGTCTTTTTGAAAACATGCGTGAGGAATCGGTTGTTGCTAAGCGACAAATTTATGACGCTGTATTTCACGCTGGAGAGATAGCATCAATACAAATTTCGAACCAGCTAATTCAACGAGTTCGAAATTCTCACTCCCTTTATATAGAAGACAAGGAACGCCGTAAGAAAGAAGATCTTGCGTCAAATGCGTCAAAGATGATGAAACGTCAACGAGAAGCAGAAGCGAAATCTTTAGAGATCAAACGGAGTAAAATTTTGGAAAACGCACAGAAGGAAGCCGAAAGTTTGCAAGAAAAAATCGCTTTGTTGAAATCAACTGTTTTGTAAAACTCATCCGAATCAAAATAAATAAAATTTTCTGCTGTATTAGTATTTAAGCATCTTTCATGAACTGCATGAATAAATCATGTTCTATCTTTTACGCCGTTTCTCAGTCTTTGTATAATTCAAACAAAAAAATACAAAAAACTCATTTATTGGATTATATTCGCTCATAAATTTACTTGTTCTAGCCTTCATAGATACTTACTAGCTGTTAAAAAACAGAACTAAAATAAAAATTTTGATCACTAGTCTATATCTGGAATTTTTCTGGAAAAGTACTGGAAAATCAGGGAATATCAGGGAATTTTTTTTCGGAATTTGAGTCGACACCCTGGAAATTAACTCTTTTGAAACTCTAAATAGTAGACCTGAAATGGGCCGTTTGTTGTATGTATTCATAACCTTCAAACGGTTTGTAACGAACAAAGAAAGACAATAAGCTTCTGACAGGAAGTTCAACTGTCTAACTGAAAATGATCAATCTGATCAATCTCAATCTATCATAGAAAGAATTGGGGGTCTTCG
Organism: Toxorhynchites rutilus septentrionalis; assembly: GCF_029784135.1. NCBI lineage: Eukaryota > Metazoa > Arthropoda > Insecta > Diptera > Culicidae > Toxorhynchites > Toxorhynchites rutilus. The sequence goes on along the minus strand of NC_073744.1, from coordinate 182,035,128 downwards.
TAGCCACTTGGTTACGCGTTCGCTTGCCAAGCGATCGATCGTGAGTTCAAACTCAGGGCCCTCAATTTGACCATCTTTGTGTTGTTATAGAATAACTACGTCCACGCAACCATCATCAGCGATGGAAATCGATCCACGGTGGAACAAATATCGATACATCCATACAACTGCTCTGCTCTGCAAGAAACATCGGGCTGCTGTTCTATAAATAACTCAACAATGATCAATTTCAACTGTCTCCGCTGTCCAGTCTGCTGAACAATGGATGAACAGAAAGAATACCATTACGCCTAAATGGCTACTACTGTGTAATTTACCATAATGTAATGGAACAGAAAACTTAACGCCTAAATGGCTACTACTAACTACTGTGTAATTCAAAATTCATAGAAACAGAAAACATATGTACATGTACACGATTAAACCCGGCTCTGTTACAGCTAAATGCTAATGAGCCTAATAAATAAATGGGATAAAAAAAAATAGAAAGAATTGAGTCATTGAGAACTATGAATATGAGTCATGAAGAATATTAACCCTTTGCGGTCGGAATTAATTTCCCTTGAAAGAGATTCTCTTATCTTTCCATGCTAATATTATTTTGTTTTTACCGAGTACTGTTACCTCTTATTCATGAAAACTCCGTATACATTCGTGATAAAGTTCAGAAGACATTAAAATTCGCTTAGAAAAACTGTAAACTTTTACATCGTTGAATAAAGTATAGTATTTAACATGATTCCTCGCTGTGGTGGCTGAGAGCAGACAAACGAACGCAAAGGGTTAATATTTCATGTCGTTTCATTTTTGTGATGCGATGTAATTCCGATCTCAATAAGTCTTCGCATGATAATCGCTGCTTCCTCCTAATTAATGAACGATCCCTGTATGGGTGACACTTTCCTCGTTGCTTTGATGAAATCTTGCATCTGATTACTTTAACATCTTGCTAATTTGTTAGATAGAACGAATTATTGCACGCAATTTTGTGTTACATACAACATTCATGGGAACGAAGTTGGAAGAAAGAGTGCATAATACATGATTTACCTTCGCATTCGTTCGCAAAACATACCTCTTTCATTTGTTAAATTGCTCACTTGTTTTATTATTTCCACTTTTGATGGCGAAAAAAAATGCTGGATAAATTTGCCGTCTAATGGTATATATTATATCATATATCGTAAGAACGATTCTGCGTAATATGCATTTGAAAACTCCTAATAAACGTTACATTTTTCGTAGTGACCCCCCTATATAGAAATCAAAGACGTAGTCCTTCGTCAGAAGGGTTAATTAAAAAACCAGGAAACGATTCCAAATAAACGAGAATGAGAAAAAGACAAAAAGTTACAATTTCCAAATTTTACTTCTTCTTGGATGGCACTTACGGTCCCAGTGGAACTTTTGCATCTCAACGTAGGTATTACCTGCGTCATTTTTATTAGTAGTAGTTGAGATTTCTATGTCGTATAACACGCCTTGAATGTATTCCGGAGTGGCAAGCTCTAGAACACGCGTGACCACAGTGCAAGTCGGAAGAAATTTCTTTGATGAAAAATCCCTAAGTTTCAGTGCCTCAAAAATCGCGGAAAAATGAGATTAGGACAAAAAACAAGGTGATTTTCGTAATCTACGTTTTTTTCATAGCGTAGCACGAGTTTTTCTATTCCGAGCGCGAAGTGCGTAGCATCCAACTTTTTGAAGTACGATGTAACTGCGTCACAAATTTCTTCAGTATTATCGAATCGTTGACCGCCAAACGCCTTTTTTTTCCACGATTTCTGAGGCACTGAAACTTATTTTTTGAACGACCCTCGAATTTTCATTAACAATATTTTTTCAATGTGTTTATTCCACCTAAAATCCATCACTATCTTCGCTTCGCCCTTACGGGATACGAAGCTCAATGTACACAAGGATTCTGTCGTGAGTCCGTATCAGAAAATGCTACGATTCCTGGACAAGACATTGATTAAATGCGGCCACCCCTGGAAACCTGAACAATCAATGGCGTTCATTTCTAGCTTTCTTTCATTTAAATCATTTCATTGTTTTATGGTGCTATACCACTATAAAAAAGTAACAAACATAAAATTGTCAAAACAACATGCAAATGTACTCCTGTCCAGCAGACGCCGGGCCGGTATTGTTTATCCTTTTAACCCAAATTGAACATGCTTATCCCGGCAACCGCATTTGGCAGTTCCCGAAAAGGAAAATGCGGAAGGCGACTTAAAACACCAACACAACGGCTTTCCCCCCTCAAAAACCACATGCTGGTTCTGAATTGAGATGTCGAAAAGGCACTTTTTCGCTGCAGCGCTGCAAGTCTGCTGGATGGATGGCCCAGGTAGTGGGGTGTAAAAGGATAAACGTTCGCTTCCCGTCGAGTGGCTGCTGTTGTCGAGTCCCATCCGGAACGCGGAAGCGCGCGGCTGCAGGTGAGAGACGGAGGGACAACCGAAAGATTACAACGGAACAAAGCACTTGCCGGGTTGAAATAGATGCAGAGGCGCGGAAGCACGAAATAATATTAAATTCAGTCTCAATTAAATTTAATGCTAAATTTAATCTTTTTACTATTTCATATAATTTATACGCTTGTTCGCTCTCTAGCCTTCGGGGGGGGAGGTGAGGCCACACGAGTCGGTTTCCCTTCCAGCCTCCCCAACTGATTTCCGGGTGGCGTCGTCCTCGGGTGGAACCACAACCCACAGCGCTAGTTTCAGGCAGGATCAATGCTTTGCTCTCGACTAATGTATAATCCGGCTGAGAAGGTGCCTGCTCAACCTTCCGAGAAGCAGTCGCGTCGAAAGGTGAGAGCTGATAAATCTGAAGCTAAACGAAAAGAGCATCTATAAATCTCCAACTGCTGGGATGTTGTCGAAAAATGGGAAAACGCTTCGCTGGGGTGGGCACCATTTCTTCGCTCGAGCATCATAACCGACAGAAAGACAAGAACTCGATGGCCACCCTAACCCCGTTACCAAATCTCTGCAGCCAATACAACACTGTTGCCATTAGAAAGAGGGTACCCAAGAGTTTAGAAAATTAAACCAGCTATGTGGGAGCGCTCGGGATGCTGCACTTGCCAGGGCCATGAAATGGGAACACCACCAGCAGCGCTGTGGAGTAGTTTTAGAACGAAAATGAGTTTTATCTTTCTTTAACACATCACTACCTCACATAACCACCTCCCTCCCAGGGAGGCCCGACCAAACGGTAATAGGGGGGCAAAACGGGTGCGGCAATTTCTAAATGTTTAATACAATTTTAGCGACCTATTCGCTTCGGGTGGCAAGATTTGGTTCACTATTGCTCATATCTCTCCTTCAGCCGTTGCGTATCCATGAATATTGAACCACCAGAGGTAAAGGTTAAATCCCCGGTTTAATCTTCGTCTCACCTCGGGCTCGGGTGTCACGATTTATCCTATTTTTGCCAGGGGGCAGGATGGATTTTTTGCGAAGATCTCGTTAAAATTGGTTTCGAAAGATGGTACGGGAAAAGCCAATCTCATTATGTGTGGAGAGCATGTAATTTATCCGGTATGTGGGATCCGCAATACGGTTGAAATATTTAAAACCTGATTGTTTACTATTTTCTGGTGGTTTTCAGGCGAATAAATACGCTGTTTTACACTGAAACCATAATTAGCCACGCTTTGTTGCATAATTAACGCAGCGCATTGTCCGGGATGACTAGTAAACTATGGAATTCCTCTCCATCACCCCCGCTCACCGCCCACAATTTATTCTCTCCCGTAGCTTTTCCCACCCGCACCGGCCAGCCGGGGAGAGCATCTCTCAACAACATCGTGAAAAACGATAGGATATTTATTTTAATTTTCACGCGGTGTTGCATATTGTTGCTGGTTTGGCGGAACAAAAACAACACCGCCCCGTGGCTCACCCTGGCTCACGACTGTTTTGCTAGCTATTTGTACAAGGGAAGTAAAAGCAATTCATTAATAAGTAATTAGTGGGATTATTATCACTCGAGAGCTTATTTTGTGCTGCGCCCACAAGCATACGAACCGAACCAGTTTGCCAGTTGCTTGTTCGCTTCGGTGGGAATCTGAGTAAATATTCACAACCAGACAGGAGAAAAACGCCAAAATATACATCATAAATCATTCCCATTGTGTTGGACGCGTCATGTTTACTGCTACTGTTGCGGATGCTGCTGCTCTTTGAGAAATTACCGACACTTTTGTGAATAATAACAATATTGTTTGCCAGGAAAAGCATAAGTTGATTTTCGTGGCGCGTGAAAAAGCTGCTAATCTGACTGATTGAGTGATCGGGGGATGAGAGACGATGGTCGAGATTTGAGCTTGCCTTTCGGCAGAGTGATTCCAGAAAATGTTGTAATTCGAGAACTGTTTCTATTCGTGCGTTTCATATTTCTGGCAGAGAGAGTCTCATTCATTTCTCCGTACTAATTTTAAGTAGAAGTTATAAATCTGTTGACAAGTTTTGTAGACTTTGAAACTTAATAAAGATCTAGCCACTTCGATTCTGAAATCACTGTTCATTTTAAAAAAATTGGGCTAAGTAAAAAGTTCGTAGTGTATCTTTTATTCAAACAAATTCAATTCAGAAGAGTCGTGTAATAGACACCAAAGTCGCCATTTTGACGTAGGACTACGTCTTTGATTTCCGTATAGGAGGGTCACTCTACGAATAATGTAACGAAAAATTAAGAGATTTCAAATGCATATTTCGCAAAATCGTTATTGCGATTTATGTTATACTATGTACCATCAAATAGGAAATTTATCCAGCAATTTTTTTGATTATAACTTGTGTTGTGATAGTGAAAATAGTAAAACAAGTAAACAATTTAGCAGGTCTCACGAAAGCAGCCATTGAGTACAGATGTGCTTTTCAGTCACTCCGTTTTTATTTCTTGCTAGCTTTTGTTTCCCAACCGTCCGTGCTGATAGAAAAAGTGGTGTTTCAAAAAATGTCCGAAACAGTTCAGTGAAGAGATTACCAAGGATTATGAATGTTTTCTATAATTTAGAAAGTGAAGAAAGTATTACGTGTAATTTTTTCATTTGGTTATGTTTAGTTTGGAGAAGAGTTAATTTCTCCCTCCCTCCCTTCCGGAGAAAATATAGGGCTGCATCGGAGAATGAGATCCGCACACACGCTAAAGACACGAAGAGCTAAACAAAGCTAAATCCTCTCACATTACTCTCTTTCTCTCAATTCATCTCTTTCTCCGTCCTATATTCCTAGCATAATCTCGATTTATACGCTCTTCTCGGCAGAACTAATTTTTCAACTTTTGACGTAGAACTACGTCTTTCATTAAGTGTGCCAAATCAGAAAACAGGTCACGTTTTTATGAAATAAAGTTAACGTTAATAACTGTTTTTGCCGCGAACGGATTTTGACGATTTAAATACTAAACGAATCGGAAATCCCGTAAGATTTGTTTAATATGTTATACATTAGAATCCCCTGGTTTGCAAATGGTTAAAATTCATGAAAACTTTAAGCGTTTCCATTTTCCCATACATTTGTTCTGTCCATTTGTGTGCTTTCCCGGACAGAGCTGTCAATAACGAGCAACTTATCGACGACCAACGGAGGGGAAATCGTAGGACTAAAAGTCTCCGTGAACAAAGGAAAAGTAAAAGAATGAAGAGGAATACTTGACTAGAGTATAAACAGTGGATCTCGCTGAGGCAAACTTTCATTCGGCATTGGACTGTTGAGCAATGCAGTTCTCTTTACTTTCGCTGCGCTTCGATCTAAGATCCTTTTTCGCGTTATTCGTATCGTGTGTTTTCCTTTCCGCGTCATAAATTGGACGCTTCGCGTAGTGTGTGATGAGCAAGAAGAAGAGGAACCCTGCAAAAAACGTATACATTGCCAGGGGAAAGCGTCATCTGATGGTGCAGTGAAAAGCGCTCGCACTGAAACGAGCCTTCGCGAGTGTGATGCCGCATCGAACAACAGCGAAGTAGGCGATTTCGGCGCGTCGGTCGAAAATGCAAACGCCGTTAGCCAGGCAGCTACCAAAATCATTAACATTGTTTGTTTTCTGTCATCATAAGGGCTTTGTTGGTGCCTTTGAGAAAGTATCAATGCATTAAACTGACGTTATGGCGAAGCAGGCGTTAAGGGCGGGCGCCAAACAATTGTTTGGGGAATACCAAGCATCTTGAATGTCTTACTGGAATGTTATAAGTTATTTGAGTTCGCGTTCTAGTAGTTTCAAGCCACTAATGTATGGCTTTGTATGCATGCTATGGCGAACGCTTGTTTGGCACTTGGTTTACGTTGTACGAACGATGCCTAGAGGTGCGATTTCTTTGAGGCAATACTAAATAACATGTAGCATGATATTTGATACTTGCAAGTGTTGTGTTTGTTGTTGTTTCCATGCGGTGCCAAAGATATATTGATGTAGTTATGAGATGTAGAATAATGGTGCTGGTGCAACATATATTTAATCGACTGTAACCGAGTCTATCTCAATTGCGAAAAAGGCCATCGGAATAACGTTCGAGGTAAATTTTCAATGCATTGACATGAAATAAATTGCGACATACGATCAGCTAGTGTATTGTTTTGCGAGGGCAAGAATGAATCATCAATCAATTACCGTCAACTGATTCTACAATGAAAAAAACAATTTTAGAGATTATTCTACTAAGCAGTTGCTTCTAAAATTTCACAGCATTATAGAATAATATCCGAAGGTATAAATGAGCAACTTATATAAAATTACAGCGTAGTTCAACGTCAATAATGCGGTCGTATCTTGGACACAACCTCTTATAATTTTTTTTTCAGCTAGGAAAGATATATAGTAGAAGTGTGTAATACGCACCCCCTAAGCGAGAATGGATTTATCTTGACCGTGCTCTTAAAATTTAAGATAACAACTACGTCAGTACGTAGAATAGTTAACCCTCAGTCATCTGTAATTGTTTTGTATTTTAATTTTAATTTTTATTTTTTTGTTTTTTAGATAACAAAAGCGCTACGAATTTTATTTTGTGAGGCGCCCAGATTCTAAATTTCCAATCATACGGTGTTAAATGGCCCAGCAGAAGTATAATATGCCCATGAGTTGTTTTTCTCAGAGACTATTAAGCTCAGAAAAACAGCTTGTATGAATGAGAGATTCCATCAATCTATTCCCTTCATGCCTACCAGCGAAGAGAAGAAACCGTGAGCGTGTTCTCCCAATATTCGTGTATTAATTCTTCAGTCCGCGCTCTTGTTTTCCTGCATTCTCTGATCACATAATATAGATGCCAGATGTGAAGACATGTTTTCGTTTAGAAGACATTTAATCTTGTGAAAACATACTGTGGTCATTTCAAAGTATGTGAAAACTATTGTTTGTGTTTATCGAACATGATTCAGAAATATTGTGATAATTTGCTCATTTTGATTCATTATGATTACATTTGAAGACATTTATTCGTGCCATGCAGAGATACTTGAAAAAATCATCTGGCATCCCTCACATACAAGCTATTTCTCTCGTGAGAATGTTTACGGCCGAAAGCGAGCAAATTACCCGATCAAGGGTATGCCATACTGCCCGATGGTAAACTGATACGGAAAATATCAAATTGAGAAAGAAAAGAATCCTTTTTTACCATTTTCTTCATCTGAGACATTCACTGGGAACTCGACTCAATAAATATGACCCACAGTTATCGCCTCTGAATCGGTTTCAAGCAACAAAAACCTTGTAGAAAATTACATCGAAAATCACTTCCAAAGAAAATTATTTTTCTTATTTTTTTAAAGCATGTTACAAATGTAAAACTTGCATGGTAGGATTATATCATTGACTAGCACGATTGCCTCTATCCATTGCATTTCTATTCTTGCTGGTTTACGAGAAAATAAGGCGGGTCAAATTGCCCGGCAGGCGCGTTTTAGACACATCTCCTCTACTTGGCTAGCTGCCACTATGACAGAGACACATTCCAATGGTACCGCAAACAACGGAGTTGGAACAGTCCTTAACTCTCCCAATTTGCTCCAATCGAAAAATATTGTGTTAATTGGTAAACGAAAGGTTACAAGGGATACTGCAGAGTTGAACAGACTATGGAATAGAATGACCCGTTAGGTGTTTACTGCGCGAGGGTCAGATGGACTTCCCGCAACACCAGGGTTCCTGTTCTGAGTCTCGGAAACCATTAGGGTTGAGATCTCAAGCCTCTTTTTCGGTGAGAAGCTCGAGTTTGAAGCTAATTGTTCATAGTACGTGTATGTATAATGTATTTCTATTACTATCTAACCTTACAGTTCTGTGTTAGTGTGTATCAGTTTGAGATGATCGTCCGCTGGAATCCTGCTCGCTGTTCACTGGATGAGGTCTTCACACGTTGTGTAAGGATCCTTTTCTGAACCATGAAATAACGAGTCCTAACTTAACACGAACAGGTGAAATTACACACGAACCTCATTTTAATATTTGCAAGCTTATTGAACCATATACCTGATTCTATCAGACTCTGGGACTCGCAATACAATTATTTGTTGGAATTTAAGTTCACACCTTTTTATTGGTTTTATCACTTCACCTGAATCTTTGAATCTGAATTTTCCATCCTAGTATTCTAGTCCGTGTGATAGTCAATGTTGCTAGGAAACTAATTCTTCTGGCAATCACCCTTTCATCTACCCTGTACATTCTCTCTATTTTCCTGTTGCTTCTACCAGTCAGTTCTCTCATTATTCCACTGTTCACTATTGTTCTTCCCTATTTTCATCTCTATTTCCGCACGACAGTCATGATTATCTTTCAGATGTTACACGAGGGTCGTTCGAAAAAGTCCGAACAAAAAGAAAAATTAGTTAATTGTTTGGGGCAGACCTTTCTTCATTTTTCACCGTAAAGCATGAAATATTTAGGATCGGAAATCACATAACCAGTTATATCTCGGGATTGGTTAAAAGTACAAAAAAGGTACAAAATACAGATAATTTATTGATCTTTTCAGAAAAAATATTTAAAAAATTATTTCAGTTTTGATGTATATTCGTAATTTTCTCCGGTTACCCTCCATAAAAGTTTGGACGCTCTGTTGGTCCACATCAACAGTCATTTTATTCCACGATCTCTGAATGTCTGCAGCATCTAGAGTCACTAGAGTGGTTGTTATGGAAGCGCGCTGTTGTTTTTATGCTTTGCTTAGAACGAGCAAAGAGAAAACGTGCGCTAGAATTTGATATGTGTTTGTATAAAATGAGGAGCGCATCACACAAGTGAGAAGCGATGTTTAATATCTGAATTCTGCGCTGTGTTCATTCGACGCTCTCGTAATTATGATTTTTAACACTTCGTACCAAGAGATAAAACGTGTTCGTTATGAACACGCACTGATAAAAATTAAACTCAAGTACAGCGTATGTTTTCTGAAGACTGCTTAGAACCTTAATAATCCAAAGGAGACGTTTCTGCAGACAGTCTTCCATATACATTTTCGAGCCCATTATCATGTTTGTGATGAGAACCTTAGTTTTCTGTTCACAGCTGCAAATCCCTTGCCAAATCAAGAACTTCCTGGAAAATTTATCAGCAAAAACGAGCCTAAATTTGTAGATGACATCTCCATATAGAACTTCAGGCCTGAGAGCCATCCATAATCCATCTTCACATACGTTTCGGTATCCATCAGCATGCATCGAACTTCGTCAAAACCTTGTTGTAAAACTATCGAGCGCATCTTTGGTCACCAAATTTTGTTTCAGCGCCCTGTTTGCGTTACCACAATAGAAAGCATTCTGCCCAAGCTTTTTACAATCCATAATCGAACCGTCGATATCCTAGATCGGTACATCGAGATGATCCACTTATGACAGAGCAATACAATTGACATTCAGCATTAAACTTTCCCTCTTCACTTTCTGTTAAGCGGTCCACTTTGACCGCAACTTCAAGGTCGATTCGATCCAAGTTACAGCAACAAACTTGGAAGTTTGTTTCCCAACAAATTAAAGCCAAAACTTGCCCGTCATCTTCGCTAGCCACCAAAACCGTTGTGACGTGTGAAGCGATAGCAAAATCTGACGGAAAACAAAAACTGGGTTCCCAAGTTTCGGAACTGAAGTTGAAGTTCTTTTCGCAAAATGCAAACTTTTTCCCTTCGCATTTCCATTAGGCGGCGGCTTGTCCAGCCCATTTCTAGTCTTCAAAAGTGGGCTAAGAGCACTCACTTTCTTCCTCTGTTTCTTTGGCTGTTTGTGCTGTTCACCGACCTGGTGATGAGTAATTTATGGCTGCTCCTTTCTGTGCTATCGATCCGTCGGCGGGACAAACTTTCGCACGTTTCCCACCATGATAGTGTCCCACTTTGCTGCAGCTATTACAGGCTGATCCGAAAATCCTGAGTTAGTGCATATGATTATCGGAGGAAAATTATCAGACATTCGACATTTGGGCAGTCGTGTGCTTTGGGAAGCGGGCCAAGAAAATCGATGTTGTTCGTGTGCAGTGGTGTCACTTTCATTGTCCGTTTCCGGGGTGCAGGGAAAGTTTCGAGATAAAGTTCTTTTGACGGGAAAGTTTTTGCTCTCGATGGTAGGGACGGTGACTTGTGGCCGTTCAATGTATCACGCAGAGAAAATTATCTGTGAATGAACGCATTGTATTCGCTTAATAAAAATCCACCAAAATCAGCAGTGTTCCCAGGAGTCCGTCGCTCCCCTTCGGGGATGACACAAAATGCCATCAGAGCAAGGTGATATAATTATTGACATGACAACAATACCGATCTAATTCCCCGGCAGTTTCACTCCCCGGTAGTAATTCAATAAAGTTTATTATCCTTATTTTTCCCTCCCGCGAGTAACGTAAATATTGGCGTTTTCAGGTTTACGTGATTGTGTTTACCGGGCTTTCATGTCTTGATTGGCATGTATTCAGCAAGTGAGCGCGTATCGCACCATGTTCCGTTGAGAGACACGCCTGGGAAAGATGTTGGATGTAATGTTCATCCAATTATGATTATTTTTTTTTCTTCCCGCTCGTCTTTTGCAGTGGATTTTTCTCTTTCACCGGCACGCGAGCGGTGCAAATTGAAATCATCAAAACATCGTTTGCATTTAAATGAGATATTATCGATAATTCCTCCATTATATCATTGAGTTGCGGGTGCTCGAAAGATGACACCGACCGACTGGTGAGGGGTACTTGTAATCGCGCAGGGGTGTTGACATGGGAAAATAAAAAATAGATGGCTCTCGATCAATCACAGTTGGGAGGAGAAATGCTACAATGAAAATCTTGTCGAATTAGGTAAAAGAGGTAATTAGGGAAATATATCAAGATTGTCACTCAAAGCAACTGATTTGTAGAATTTCTTCCTTGATTTTCATCAATAGCGATCTCACCTACCTATGCTTCAGTAAGCAATCGGTAAATCACTGGTTTGTTTCCTCTAGACCGAGAGCGTAAATTCGGATTGCTTCAACCATTTCGGGTCCTTTTACCTTGGGAACGAAATCCAGCGCATTATTCCAATGTCCAAGAATTGTTCGCTTGTGATTCATTGACCCGAAAACTTGTACAAATATTGCTTTGAAAACAGGCTATTGAAATTACACAAATCTCTATGTAAACTGGTGCCCGTGCCGGAAATCCATTCAGCGAAGAGCCTGGAGATCGGTCTCACTCGCTCACTCGCCAAAACACTCTTCTCTTCTCTTCCAATCCCGTTTCTTTTTTGCCGCCGGACTGAACGGAGCCTTCATCGAAAAACGAAGCTTCGGTGGTAATTCTATACAGATTGCGTACAAATGGTTCCATTCACTATAGATTCGATAGCGGAAAATACGAAATGTTTGATATTGGGTAGAGAATATTTCACCACATTGTTTTTTTTCACTGCATTGTTTGGTAATAGCAGCATGTTTACTATCAAATTTTCACGAATGTCGCAATCGATCTATGATTGCATCTGTCGGGAAGGAGATTATTATTTGGGCTTAGTATTTCCGAAAATGAATCAATTCCTCCTTTGGACGTTAATAATTCTGGTATGCTTGTTAATTATTGCCTCAAAAACTTCTTTTACTAGCCTAAAAATTGCTTTGAAGACAGACTGTTGTTATCATAACAATCTAACTCATTAACGATACTTGCATTTGTGGTGTTCGGAATGTGTTCCCGAACATGGATGCAGTTTTGTGGAGTGAACACCGTTTTGCTGACGAGCCTCAAGAAGGGTTAGAGTGTTTTTCTCAAGACATGGGGAAAAGAGTTTAGTTTAATTTGTCTCCAACGGCCTTTCTTAGGTATATAGACAAATGAACTGAAAAAGAATACAGACTCTATAATTTAACAACTAACTGACTGACTAGCAGATACATGCTGCGAGTACTTTTTACTCGTTTGATCTTTGAAACATTTATTGGCTTTGTTGTTAAATATGTATCTGCCACTAAAATTGCTTTTAATTTTGATGATTTTATTCGAATTCTTCAACATGAAAAGGAAGAGGAATTTTTGACTAGTGAGATGTTCTTAAAAAAATATGAAGGCTTTTGTCCAAAACAAGCCCGTATTGTTGAATCAGAGCTACGGAATTATATCCATCAAATCGCTTGTTTATCACTTCGGGTGGAGAGCCAAAAAGAGTAAGAGATTTACAATTGAGCACTCAACGAGGCGGTCTGTGCGCAAATATATTGTTGCTTCGCTATGATTTAAATTCCATCTTTACAGAATCATATCATAATTAAATGGGCATGATCATGTCAGTCGCAAAATGGCTTGTGAAGGATTGCAACAGATAATCTCTCTAAACGCTTTTTTCATGAGTAATGATGAGGATCCCTTCACCTGAGTGGGGTTGCACACAAGCAGACCTTTCGGTATTGGGTGGCTACTGTGTGGCATTAAACTGCCAATCATATAATTACTCAACATGCATCATAATGATGTGAGAGTAACGACACACCATCCACTCACCCCTCAACCGTCGGTTTTCCGTTCGGTTCCCAACCAGTCCACTTCGTTGCTACACATCGTTCGTGTGGTGGGTGACAATAACCGAATGAAGTCATCATTTGCGAAGGCAGCGTTCTTGAGGCAAGTTGTGGCGGCAGTTGTCGCGCATTGGGTGACTCCAGATAAATGGCCAATTCGCACAGCTACCAGTCCAATGGAACCCAATGCACTATATTTACACTCTCCAAAGGTCACAGGATACAGGTTTTGAGCCTAAGAACCAACGCTGCATTTGCATTTTGAGCGAGCAATTTACGCGCGCCTAATTCGCAGTGGTACACAAAAATTTTATCTTATGACTTCAGGACGCACAGATAGGAAGGACAGAAATGTGCAGAACAAATGTATCAAAAATGGGAAAGCTTCCAATCCTTGTTAATTCAAACCATTTATGAATTAGGGAATGATTAAGTATAACATATCGAACAATTCTCAATGAAATTCCAATCCGATTGGTACGCAGATCATTCCGTTGACAGCGAAAATAGTTATTAATGCTGAAAATATTTCATTATAACATGACATATTTACTGAATATTCTTAATTCTTCTGAATTGCCAGAGATTCCGAGTGACATTAGTAAAATTATCTCATTCATGTAAATTACAGAAATTATAATTAATGATATAAAACAACAAATAAGTTAATAATTAGTAATGCAAATATTTTTGAAAAAGGAAAAGAAACTTCTAGAATATAAGGAAATCAGTATGGTTACTGATGATATTTTGTTTTTGCTTGGTAGTATCACATCAGTTGAAAAGATTTTTCTACGATGATTGAGGCTATGATAATTGTCAAACAGAACAGAATTATATCTCTTTGTGTAATTTTTTGTTCGTTTACGTGTCCCGTTTTTATCGCTGAACTATTTGGTCAGCATATCTTCTTGAATGGCGTTAACGTTCCCTATGAATTTTTTGCCGTCTCAACGTATGCATTAACTAGCGTCATTTATATTACATGCCTTGAATGTATTCCGAGGGGCAAGCTCTAGAATACGCGTGACCACAGTGCAAGTTGAAGGAAATTTCTCTGACGAAAAATCCCCCGGCCAGAACGGGAATCGAACCCGAACACCCGGCATGATAATGCGAGACGCTAACCACTCGGCCACGGGTGCACAGCCTATATAAAACATGCTATTTTCTCACCTCTTTCAGTTGTGAGAACTGTATAAATATTGACAATCGCTGAATCAAAAAAGGAAATTCGGAAGCACAATTAAAAACAAGTTGAAAAATGCATGGAACTACCTTGGAAAGCCCGGAAGTAAAATACACGTGATTCATTTTGAGTTTTTTTTACATTATCATTTTCTTAGCTAAAAAACAAAATCCAGATGTCTCGCCGACGGTTTACGTTTTGCTTTAGATCTTCAATGCCCTTTTATGTCTCTCGTTTTCTAGAAGTGATGCCAGATTTACGGCAAGTCGTAAACCTTCGGAATTATACCTAGTATTGCAGAAACTCTCATTTGAAGACAAGTCTTCTTTTTTTTGTGTTCTTCGATACTGTTATGTAAAGTGTACAAGAAATAGGTTGGTTTTAGTATAAACGAAATGAATGAATATGTATTAGGGTGAAAATGGCCAATGCCAATGGGAAAAAATGGACTCTAAAATTTCAAAAAGTTACCCCATAAAAAATCCTCACCACCTCGAAAAAACACCCTATGCAAAATATCAGCTCAATCGGACTTAAGGGAGAGTGGCACAAAGCGGTCAAAGTTTGAGTTTTTTGACAATCGAAAAATAACCCAAGGAAGGAGTGAAGGAAATCGGGGTTTTCAAAAAAAAATGATGCCAAATGTCTTAAAAACGCCAAATCGTAGGTTTTAGGTGCCCAAAAAAATTGTTATCTTGATTTTTCATTCGGAACTTGCTGCGAAATGTTGATTTGCACGATAATATACCCGATGCAAAAATACCGATAAATATTAGAAAAAACATCGGACATGGGGGTTTTCAAAAAAAAATTATGCCGAATGCCTTAAAATGACACGTCGAGATTTACAGTTTAATCAAAACAATTTTTTTTTTTAAATTGACTTTTGAGATGGAACCGAGCGCTAAAACATTTTTTTTAGATAACAGTAAATATCGACGTTTTGGGCAATTATAAGACATTTGACATCGATTTTTTATTCTTTTTGGAATACTCCGATTTCAGTGAAAGCATTCACAATGCTCATTAATGGTCAAGAATAGAGGCCTAAATCTGGCCCATCCTGTGAAACAGAACGAAAATTTTAATTCTCTACATTGTATTATTCTCATAACAAGATGAAAAAAGTGCTAAAATCAATCATTCACCAATTGTTCCGGAGAAATCGAACAGACACAAAGCAATCATTACCAATCTCAAGAGACTCCCGGATGAATCTCGGACCGATTCGAACCGGTGAGCCGAAGCTTTTATCGCTTCAAGAAGCCAAATGTAAAAAAAAAGAAAACGAGCAAATAATAAATGCTTATCACACCCGGAGGCAGCAGCAGAAACAGCATCCGATCAGGATTCACCATTCGTCCGAGCCATAAGTAGAGAGCAGCCGAGCGCCGAGTGGGGACCAAGTGACTCTCGAGAAACTTTGCAATTGAATATCCGGAAGATTATGTGGATCATCCCAAAACCAACAATGGGACGGTTGGTCGGTCAGTCGGTGTGCGGCTTGCGGATATTTTCAATTCCATCATCAGTGTGGCAGCGGAATCACATACAGGAGTGAACCGAAAAAAAACTCTCCTTAACCCCTGCCCGAAAGAAAGGGAAGAAACCACGTTCGCCGGGAAGGAGGTCCTTTACTCGGTCCCGGTCTTTGTGAGTGTTTGGCCAGCTGTGATTTTGATTTTTCGGGGGCATTGAGCGAAAGCTGTCAAATATCCTTTCCATTCAAATTTGTTATCAGATTTCCATTCGTAATCTGAACGGCAGCTCGTTTTTTTATTATTATTTTCCTTGTGTCTCTCACGAGAGATGCAGACTCCGATGAAGCGGAAAAGATTGAATCTGAAAATTGAAATTTATTACTCTAGCGGTCTTCATTCTTCGGGGACTTCAAACTCCACCTCCCCCTGGCATGTGGTTTGGGGTTTTCTGGTTTGCAAATATGAATATTTATTACATCCGCAGATGTGATGTCCGATTGGGCTGAAGGCTATTTGACTTTCGGCAAAATGGATGTTTATTTATGGGGAACCAATCTCCCACACTCGTTGTCATTCATGCTGTCACGATTGTGGTGATTGTTGGCTCTCGGAATATGCGATTAATTGGTCTATTAGACTTGAATTTTATCTGCAACTATTTTTTTCATTTCTGTGAGGAGTAAACCG
Organism: Toxorhynchites rutilus septentrionalis; assembly: GCF_029784135.1. Taxonomy (NCBI): domain Eukaryota; kingdom Metazoa; phylum Arthropoda; class Insecta; order Diptera; family Culicidae; genus Toxorhynchites; species Toxorhynchites rutilus. Next base: position 182,018,791 of record NC_073744.1, on the reverse strand, counting down.
TCCACCTTGAGTGTCTTAAACATTTAATTCTAAGCACAGCTTCCATCACAGCAGCAATAAAAAATACTACATGCAGCATCCGAACTCTCCATCCTATATGACAATCGGTTTTTTTATTTGCAAAAAATGGTCGTACCCAAATATGCATAACTAGATTTGACAGTCCCGAGACCGAACCATACATCTTCTGGTTTATTTATTCCAAACTGGTACGGTTTAGCTCGGGAAAAACTATCCCCACCGCCTCACAGTGTTCGCTGTTCGTGAGCCGAAATGCAAAGAGAATGGGTGGGATCATTTTTTTGTGCATGTGCTTGTTTGTGTTTAGTGCCGTCAAGCTGTCGGACTGTTTTTTTTCTCCTGGGTCCATGTCGAACCGAGATAAAAAAAAGGGTTCAACTCAACAGCTGACTCGTGCGAGTTGTACGCTCATTTTTGGTGCCCCCGTTGGAAGGATAGTGTTTGTTCGAATATCCCTCGCGTCTTCTAAGTTATGCTGGTGTTTATAAATTCTGCTGGGAATAACAATCGAATATATTTATTCCCATTTTGTGTGCGGAATAAATGTCGAAAACCCTTCGCTTGTTGGATATACAATATTTTTATCCTCCATCTGAGTGGACAAAGGATACAACTAGTCGCTCGTGTTGCAAATTATATATTTTTATTTTTGGACTGAATGGATCCAACTTGAGGCGACCTGGGATGGGAGATTTCAATGTCGGATGAAGGAAAATAAATTAAATTTGGCATTCAACCGGCGTCTGTACGTAAATAACCGATTATGATACATTCTGTGAAATGTAAAGGGTGTATCACGTCAAATTGCATCACGGAAAAAACGCTGTAGAAATTCGCCCAGTAGACCGATCCTTTTGAAAATTTTAGACAGTAAAATAAAAACTATTAAACAACTTTTGGCATTTTCTTTTTATTCATACTTCGAGCCCAAGCCCGTATGCTCGCACCTTCCTCTTTACCCCGTCGATAAGGTTCTGTACAACGTCAGGTTGTAGTTTTTTTTTAACAGAAATCCATTTTCTCTTGAAGTCCGCCTCCGATTTGACAACTTTTGGGTTCTTCCGGAGGGCCTGCTTCATAATCGCCCAATATTGGGCTCTATTGGGCGAAGCTACGGCGCGTTGGGCGGGTTCATTTCCTTTGGCACGAAGGTGACCCCGTTGGCTTCGTACCACTCCAACACGTCCTTTGAATAGTGGCACGAAGCGAGATCCGGCCAGAAGATGGTCGGGCCCTCGTGCTGCTTCAATAGTGGTAGTAAGCGCTTCTGTAGGCACTCCTTAAGGTAAACCTGCCCGTTTACCGTGCCGGTCATCACGAAGGGGGCGCTCCGCTTTCCGCAAGAGCAGATCGCTTGCCGCACCATGTATTTTTTGGCAAACTTGGATAGTTTCTGCTTGCGAATCTCCTCCGGAACGCTGAATTTGTCCTCTGCGGAGAAGAACAACAGGCCCGGCAGCTGACGAAAGTCCACTTTGACGTAGGTTTCGTCGTCCATTACCAGGCAATGCGGCTTCGTCAGCATTTCGGTGTACAGCTTCCGGGCTCGAGTCTTCCCCACCATGTTTTCCCTTTCGTCGCGGTTAGGAGCCTTCTGAACCTTTTATGTACGCAGGCCCTCCCGCTGCTTGGTCCGCTGGACGAATGAACTTGACAAATTCAGCTTATTGGCGACATCCCGGACCGAACTTCTCGGATTACGTCTAAACTGCTTAACTACGCGCATGTGATCTTTTTCACTGACGGAGCATCCATTTTTGCCGTTCTTCACCTTCCGGTCGATGGTTAGGTTCTCGAAGTATCGTTTTAGTACTCTGCTGACCGTGGATTGGGCGATTCCCAGCATCTTACCGATGTCCCGATGTGACAACTCCGGATTCTCGAAATGAGTGCACAGGATTAATTCACGACGCTCTTTTTCGTTCGACGACATTTTTCCAAATTTACGAAAAATTGACAGTGAAGCATGGCCAACGTGATCTATACACTCTTATCTGATTATAAGCGAAAGCTGAAGATATAATTCCTAAAAATTAAATTTCTACAGCGTTTTTTCCGTGATGCAATTTGATGTGACACACCCTTTATTCGTGCAAAATTCTTCATGTGGATATTGGTTAGGCTACTTACAATTAATCTTCAAACAGAAAGCCCCAAAAAAAAACAGAAATAATCCGGAAAAAATCCGGAAATTAATCACAACCCACCGGACAATTAATAGTGAAATCTGTTTTTTATTACATAGCAGTTAATGATAACTTGTGATTTGTTGTCATCAATATGGCTAATTTATTTAAAGCGCTGAAACAAGTAAAAAAAATAATGACCTTCATTTCGGTTAGTTTCCCTTATTTATAGATTTACTAAATGGAGCCAATTCCATCTTTAGGATCACAATGAAGAGTCTTTAGAAGTTACAAGATTATTTACAATATTATTTTACAATAGAATATTGTCAATCAATTGATTAGAATTGATGGGATTTAAATAACTATCTTAAAATGCACCCACAACACAAATTAACCAACGGAGTGTTCTACTTGACCCGGAGAACCTAAAGCGATAGGCATAAAATGCCCACCTAGCATATTGAAAAACTTTTCTCAAATTCTGGACTATTTCATCAACAACTACTACCATAATTTCACTGAATTGAATACTAACTATAACTCTTTCTCAGTAATTAACAAGTTTTGCCATTTTTGTTACATTTTGTTTACTTCCTTACATGACCTCTTCAAAGTGTGCAAATATGAGTTGACAAAAATAAAAACCCACCCCAAAAAGTAATATTAAATTCATCCAAAATCTTTGAGTAACCCCTCGTCTCCACCTGTTATGACAATAATCAGGCTGTGCGATATTATGTACAGCCTTTTAGTGATTCAGTTGACGTAATATAAACAAAGTGTTGTTTACGTTGACACATAAAAGTCGATTGTTGTTGTCTTCACAAAGAGTTTTTACCAAAATCAAAATGGGTGGAAAGAAAATCAGCATTCAAGTCTGAAATCTTGTTGTTCAGGATCATTTACAGCAATATCACAGCGGAAAATTTTGAATAAGCCGGGGAGCACTCCGAGAAAACTTGCACAAGCACAAAGCTTACAGTTCGCTTGCTGAGAGATCCGGAAGAGACCGTCGTCAGAAGACCGATAGTCGGATGGATCAACAAATCATCCGGGAAGTGAAGAAATCTCCAAAAGTATCAGTCAAAATCATTCAGGAAAACCTCTCGTTGGCGGTATCGGCCAGAATCGCAAGCCGCAGACTAGTTGAGCATGGTAGTTTCACAGAAAAAACGTCCGTTGACCAGCAAGAAAAATAAACTGAAACGGTTGGAGTTTGCCCGGAAACAAAAATATTAACAAACCCAATTAGTATTGGAGAAAAGTGTTTTAGACGAATCGAAATTTAAACTTCTCAACAAGAAGCGGCGCGAAAGAGTGTGGCGAAAGGGTGATGAAGGATTGTAGGAACGTCATTTGCGACCCTTAGCACCTCCAAAACTTGGTCGGTAGTATGCCCGAACGTCTTCAATAGGTCATTGAAGCTTCAGATGGCCACACCGAATATGAATCGTACGTAGTAATCGTACGTAGGTTTTTTTTCGAAATTTCGATTTTTGTCAAAATGGCGACATTCTTTGTGAAAAAATAGCGTTTTTGCCTCAGAAATCGAGACAAAAATATTCACTAAAATTTCGTGGAGAATCTGGGGGGAAAAATCACCAAAATCGGATGGACCGTTCTGGAGGTAGAACTCCCAGCAGTTTGCAAAACATGATTTCGAGTAAAATGCGTTATAAATTTTGGTACAACTATTTCATTTATTTCACATCGTATCTTCAGTCTGCAATCCCTGGACCATAAAACTGTCCTTCAACGCTTAAAAGGTGATCTTCCTGTCGCTTTTTTGTTGCCAAATTGGGCTTCTCTAGCTGCTTCTGAAAAAATAGCGAATAGTTTACGTGGTTTGTCTTCGCGAAAACGTTGCATAAGCTGGCCTCATGTCACTCGTTGCATAAGCTGTCATGTCATGTTAGAAGTGCAATGAAGTACTTCAGAATCATTTACTTCTGTTTTTGCATCAAAAACACCCTGATAATTGGGTAGTTTGGCATCAATTCATAAAATCCGGAAAATCATGACATGGTTTAATGAACAGGGTCTTCAAAAGATGATGATGAAGATGACCTACGAATTAGCAACTTATTGTAATTCATGGGAAATTGACGTTAATTTTGCAAAGAAGTGAGAGTTTTTCCATCTGGTTCTATAGTTTTGAAACACTGGAATTTTTGATTTTTGAATGTTTCGCGCCTGAACACAGTAATAAAGTTCCGATGGACAGTCTTATAAATGAAGATAGTTGTTATATTCTACACTATATAGTTCAATTCAACCGATTTCTTACACATCCCTGGAAACTCCGAAAAATTAGGTGGTTCTTTAGTTATGAAACGCAGTGTATGCACCATTTTGTTGTATAATTTATTGCCATTCTAAAGGTAGCTTCATAATGCCTCTCTCATAGAAGTCGTGGTCCTTATTAACGAAATACTTTAACAATCGGTTTTTACAATCCTCTTTTGATCCCATTTTCTTTTCATCCAGGAAGTTTTGCAATGCGAAGTCGAAGACAGTTTTTGTTTAGAGAATAACTGTCGAGATTTAGATGCTAATTTCCACTCAAATTCACATCCTGGAGCATTGTGCATTGTTGGCACCTTGTAACTCACAACTGAATGAAACGAACAAAAACCAACAAAAGTTGTTTTTAGTGTGAAATATCACTTTTACAACGAGCCTAAACTTGAAATTGTATGATCGACATTACGCGAGACTTGAAGGTAATTTTGGCATATCGTTCAACCTTCTACTTTACTTGTTTTGTCCTGTATAAATTGTTTTGCCCACATCTTTCTTATAGTGCTGCGATCGCTCGACATAGTGTTGATTATTGGCTCGTGTTTACCAATCAGACGTACACATGATATCGATTAGATCATTGCATTGTTTTTTGTCTCCCTGGCACCTCCACCAGAATATAGCTTCTGAAACCTAAATTGGAAAGAAATCGACCACGAAGATATGTTTAGAATCAAATTCAGTTTTTTTTTTATTTTTTACTTATCAATGTATTGGGTACATATTACTACGTTTTATGCATATTTTATATTTTAAGGCTTCGGGTAGTTTCAGTCTTCCGTTTTACTATAGCCCCTTGTTCGAACTTTTCCTCAAATGACGAATTTCATGCCAATTCATCTAAGGAGTTGACAGCACTTGAGTTAGACTAATTTTTGAGAAAAAGCCTAAAAGTTTTTCTTAATTTTTTACAAAAATTCATAACTCGAAAACTATGATACCTATAGAATTACAGTCAAAAGTTGAAATGTAGAAAATTGTTTAAAGTTTCAAAAGAAAATACCACAATTTTTTTGAAAACAAATTTCGCTGGAAAAAAAATATTTTGAAAATCAAAATTCATTAAAATTTAAAAACATTTTGTTTTAAATTCTGAAAAAAATATATAAATAGCCCTTACAATTTCCAAGTAGTCGTTCATACATTGGAAGATGGGCACTTTCACAGGATAAAATTTTTTCTTGCAACAACTTTTTTATGTTTTCTTTGAAAAAAACACAACTAATCCTAATTTTGTTTAAAGTCAAGGTGATATAGTGTATTCGACAATGTTGTAGATTTTATTAAAATATGAACGTTTGTCGAAGATGTCAAATCGATGTCATATCTTTTATAATTATTGGAATATAAGGTATTTTTGTATGAAGACTTCTGAAAAAAAAAGTTTTACTCGTAACATTTTTGCGTGTAAATTCTCGCGTTTGACATGTTCTTGGCATGTTTCTAAATAGAAAAAACTTATCAGAGCACGTATATCGCGATGATTCATATACAAAAATGTTACTAATTGAACATTAACAGTAATTTTTCAAAGAAAACACGAAAAACTATTTCCATGTAAAAGTGCCCATTTTCCGATGTATGGGTGACTTGTTGGAAATTATAAAGGCTTTTCATACCTATTTTTTTTCATTATTTTGAAAACTTTTGAGTTAAGATTTTTTGTAAAAAATTAAATTTTTTTTTTTGGCTTTTCCCAATGACCCATGTCTTTACACCCACAACGTTTCACTACTATCTAAGCATGAAATCGATCGAATACGGCCCATCATTCAGTTGTTTTTCCACATGTTTGGCAGCCGCAACCACTTTTTGGGAACTTCAACCTCATTTTAAATTTGAATTTGTCAAATGCAATCCATTTCATCTTCCTCAATTACATATTTCGATCCTGGTAAGGTTTACTTGGACGTTTCTTTATCTCCATTTTGCTTCTCTACCACTTCCGTGTTTCCTGATAATTGTTACACGTTATCCAAACCGTTTCAGGAGAATGTTGAATTATAAGTCAACAGTTTGACCAAATCCAGAACGGATTGTCTGGGATTTTCATTATGAACAAATTTCCATTGCAACATTCAATCGTATTCAAAAATTTAATCTAGTCAGAAAAACCCGAGTAAGGCCTTCTACACATTGGGCAACCGCAACCCGATCTATGTTGGCGATGTCAATCGCATCTCCAACTCAACTCTGCATATTAAGGCAACTCAAACGTGATGAAATCGTTAATTTTTGACGTAGAACTACGTCTTTCATTAAGGGTGCCAAATCAGAAAACAGGTCACGTTTTTATGAAATAAAGTTAACGTTAATAACTATTTTTGCCGCGAATGGATTTTGGCGATTTACATACTAAACGAATCGGAAATTCCCTAAGATTTGTTCAATATGCTATACATTAGAATCCCCTGGTTTGTAAATGGTTAAAATTCATGAAAACTTTAAGCGTTTCCATTTTCCCATACATTTGTTCTGTCCATTTGTGTGCTTTCCCGAACAGAGCTGTCAATAACGAGCAACTTATCGACGACCAACGAAAGGGAAATCGTAGGTTTTGAACTCTCCGTGAACAAAAGAAAAGTAGGGAATACTTGCCTAGAGTATAAACAGTGGATCTCGCTGAGGCAAACTTTCATTCGGTATCGGACTGTTGAGCAATCCAGTTCACTTTGCTTTCGCTGCTCTTCGATCTGAGTTTGGACCCCACCAGTGGTAATCCAACTTGGATATCGTCGTTTGGTATTCCTGTTCGTTTTTCGCGTTATTCGTATCGTGTGTTTTCCTTTCTGCGTCATAAATTGGACCCTTCGCGTAGTGTGTGATGAGCAAGAAGAAGAGGAAGGCAGGCTCAAGCCCTGCAAAAAACGAACGCATTGCCAGGGGCAATAAAATTTCGAGGCAAGCGTCATCCATTGATGCACGCGATGTTGGTGCAGTGAAAAGCGCTCGCACTGAACCGAGCCTTCGCGAGTGTGACACCGCATCGCACAACAGCGAAGTAGGCGATTTCCGCGCGTCGGTCGAAAAAGTAAACGCCGTTACCCAGGCAGCAACCAAAATCTGGTGGTGGAGGCGGTCGCTCTTGACAAACTCATCAGCGAATTCGCATCGATGGGTGTTATAGCAGACTACAAGCTGTGTGGCATAATTCAGTCTTTTTCCAAGCTGTTAACATTATTTGTTTTCCGTCATCATAAGGGCTTCCTTGGTGCCTTTGAGAATGCATCAATGCATTAAACTGACCTTATGGCGAAGCAGGCGTTAAGGTTGTGGACCAAAAAATTATTTGAGGAATACCAAGCATCTTATATATCTTACTGGAATGTCATAAGTTATTTAGGTTCGCGTGCCAGTCGCAAAACTGCCTTCAACTAGGATTGCATTTGCGCTAATATTGATCATAATGAGGCATAGCTACTGTTTTCTAGGTTGTTGATATTAACAAAAAGAGTTTATTTCGCTTGTTTAGTCACCAAGAAAGTAAATATCGTTCTGGAATTTTGTATGTGATTAGGTTTCGCTTACCAGTAGCAAAACTTCCTCCACTAAGGGTGACAGCTGCGCTTCTCTCGAGCATGAGAAGCAAGAGGCCAGTAATATTAACAGAAGCGTTTCTTTTGAGAATAGCGCAAAATGATGAGAAGTGTTTATATTCCTAGTAGTTTCAAGTCCCCAATTTGCTCTGTATGCATGTTATGGCGAACACTTGTTTGGCGCTTGGTTTACGTTGTACGAACCATGCTTAGAGGTGCGATTCATTTGAGGCAATACTAAATAACATGTAGCATGATATTTGGTACTTGCAAGTGTTGTCATTGTTGTCGTTTCCATGCGGTGCCAAAGATATATTGATGTAGAGATGAGATGTAGAATAATGGTGCTGGTGTAACATGTATATAATCGACTGTAGCCGAGTCTATGTAAATTGCGAAAAAGGCCACCGAAATAGAATGAATCATCAATCAATCATCATCAATCAAGAATGAATCATCAATCAATTATCGTCAACTGATTCTACAATGAAAAAACTATTTCAGAGATTATTCTACTAAGCAGTTGTTTCTAAAACTTCACAGCATTATAAAATAATATCCGAAGGCATAAACAAGCGACTTATATAAAATAACAGCGTAGTTCTACGTCAACAATGCGGTCGTATCTTGGACACAACCTCCTATAGTTATCATACGCTGGCAGTGATGCCGTTTCTTTAACTACTGAAAGAAATCATATGAAAAAAATACAACTTTATATGAGACTTTTCTTAACATGAGCGAAATTGGAAAACAAAAGTATTTCATTTTTGCAAATACAGCAATTGACATTCAATGCGACATGCCGAGGCGCCACTCAGTGTCGCATAGGAGACGATTTTGACCTGTAATTGGACATTGCGATGAGAGTGGTACAGTGTCGACGTCTCGTGGCGACTTTCAATGTGGGGCCCGAACTCGATGTTTACAAAAATGTTCAGTTAGAAGTAAAAATATCCAATTAAACGCGCATTACAGGTCTGTCCAATTAGCAAAATGTCGCATTAAATGTAAATTACTGTAGCATCCAATTGAATGTATGCGCAATTTTTTAAAACTCTACAATGGAAACAAAACGGAACCTTTGAAATACAAGCTGGACTATACAGAAAAATCTGTTTGTATGGCGTTCCTGGATGTACTTCTTCCGAAAGTGCTACAAGATGCCAGGTTTAGAGACATGTTTTCATTTTTAAGAAATTTAACTTACTGCGAGGACATTTGATTATGTGAAGACATTTTGAAGATTTTATAAAGTGTGTGAAGATATTTCAGTGTGATAGTGTATATGAACTTTTCGGAGATATTTGTTTCATAAAATTGGCCCAAAAAAATTAAAATTTTGTCTTAGTGTCATTCGTTCACATTTTATCAGTGTCACTTGCTTACATTTGTCCTTTGTAATCAATCGAGAGTTTCAAGTATCAAGCAATCTATCAAGCATTGTTCAAAATTAAGTTGTGAATTTTAGTTGCCTTCAATATGACTGTGAAGATATTTTTTTCGTACCATGTGAAAACATCTGAAAAAATCCCCTGGCATCCATGATCGAAACTCAACGCACGCAGAAATTGAAATGTCAACAGCAATTGAACGAAAAGGTTGCCGACACACATCGCGCGCGACTCGACATGCTAGGTTGAATCGAAAAAGTTGGTCCGACCTAAGTTGTCAGTTGCCTAGTGTGTATGCTCCCATTTGATTACACATGCTCTCAACTTTTTTGACATATTCGTTAAGTTGCTTTCCAACTTAGGTTGCCTAGTGTGTAGATGGCCTAAATCTCTATTTCGCATTCTGAAATCCGACCGAGTCACTTCCAATCGGGTTGTACAAATATGGCAACATTGTCACGCATATCATTGAGCTTCGAGTGGCATTTCTGTGAAGCGATAAGGGCAATGATTTCCGGACGGAATAAACACGCTTTTAAAAATTATGAATCGAAATTAACTTTTTCGTATCAAATGTGTGTATGTGTGTTCTATGCCACAGAGCAGTTGATTTAGAATAGTAATTCTTCCAAACACAATAAGTTAAATATTCCTTCACCTATTGTCCTGATAATTTCGTAAGTATATTGATCTCATAGAAACTGTTTGTTCAATGAAACATATTAATTGTAAGAGTAGATAATTTTTCATGTAAATTTTCGTTTTAAATTTCACAATTCATATTGTTAGTTATTCGTTATTTAGACATCCAGTTGTTCGACCGAAATTTGAACTTGACCGAAAAATTATTTCTACAATGTAGCTAAATTGTTATCGTAGTGACATAGATCCGCTGAGTTTTCTACCGTCAAATAAGCGAACTTAATGAAATTAATGAACAAATAATATTCATAACGCCTCTCCCAACACCCGGCAGCATTCATCTGCTCCGATAGTTCTTCCAACGCATCCCTAAGCCCGTCCTTTCCGGTGGAATCTCCTCCCCGGCAGAAGAAAGCTAATTAACGCCAACAATAAAGATAATCACTGCCGCATCGGTCCGCTGTCAGTAGCTGTCAAGAAGCTGAAAGGGAGAGAAGACGCTAAATGGGAGCTAGAAAACCATGAGAGCATGTGTGACCGCGTTGCGAACATGTGTAAATTGGCGTCCATTACGAGACCTACCGGATGGCGGAGCGGTCAAATGGAGCGGAAAATTATGCGCTCCCTCTGGCCGCCTTCGAGAAACTAGCCCTTCCCCAAAGGCAGCAGTAAGCTTGCTTGCCGAGAGCAAAGCAAGATAATTAAATCGTATCCCTTTTGGCTCTCCGTTCCCCACCCCGGAAAAACGGGATGAGCCTTTCCTATCTGTTGATTTTTATTGTTATCTTTTTTTTTGCGGAAAATGTGCTCTTTGGTTCGCTGTAGGACAGATCTAAGTCCGGGATTTCCAAGAACTTCGAAGGGTGCGGTATGTCTATATAATTCTAATTAAGCCGTTTAATGAACCCGAAATAGCGATGCGGAAGTCACGCGTGAGGGCGGTTGCCTGCCGGAATTATGTTCGGTTCTGATATGTACATGACGAAACGTGAGTCATTAGTGTACCAACCAGGGCTAGTTATTTTCGAAGCTAATAAATGTGATTGAATTTTATTCATACAACTCTCACTTCCACTACAGTCATTTTCGGTGGATTAATTTCAGTGTATCGGGGTGTAGTGGAAACGAAATATTCTCTACGCATACAGTAGCATTGATTCTTTTGTTTCGTTCCTTTCCCCTTTCGTTCTCTTACAAGTATAAAAGCAGAAGCTTTCACTGACGATTAAAACTGCTTGAACAGGTTATATTTATTTTCATTTCGCATGTTAGAGGATGCTTGCTGCTTTCAAACGTAAGTTTTATTTTACCAAAATGGATCATCGCTGACCGTGTTCAAAATTCTTCAATCACTTGTAAATAACATGTTTCTCTGTTATTTGGAATACATGTTTGTTACAGAAAATGTAATAAAATGAAAGACGGCACAGATCGGACTATTCCTTTCTCGAGTTTTTCACCCTCTCTAAGAGTGAAAAGAATAGTCCGATTTGAGCTGTCTTCATTTTATTATATTTCCTGTATCAAACATGTATTCCATGTTACGAAGAAGCATGTTATTTGCAAGTACGCTGGATTCTTTTTTATGCGTTTTTTGCGTGATATTTTTTACGCTATTCGCTCAAAATTACGCGATTTTTTATGCGATTTGCTTGAAATTACGCGATTTTGTTTACACGGTTTGCTCGAAATTACGCGATTTTCGACTAGGTCTGCGCTTTCAGCGTGCCCACGCAGAATTGCGAGCGCATACACAACGCCGGAAGCACGCGCACGCACATACCATTGGGTGCACAAACACGCACACACACGCGCAAACATGCACAAACATGTGCACAAAAACGCGAGCGCACACAAACATACAAATGGACGCACAGGTGCGAACAAACGCGCACACACAAGCACATACACGCGCACAAACGTGCACACGCACAGACGCACGCACGGAAAGAATCGAGCACGCACGTGCACACACGCACACAAATACGTGCACACGTACGCACACACACCCACACATGCCCATGCACAAAAAAACGCGCACACCTGCACACAAGCAAGAAAAAACACGCGCAAACGCACGTACACACGCGCACAGAAACACGCACAAATGCGCGCAAACACGCCTACACATGCCCGCACAAAAAAAGCGCACACCTGCATGCAAGCAAAAAAAAAACACGCGCACACACGCACACAAACACCCAAAAAACGCGCAAACATACACAAACACCCACACAAATACACGTGCACGCACACAAACAAGCACAAACACAAACATCGGGCTGTCGAATACTCGGCTATCCGGACTCGAAGCTGACCGGTATCCAGTATCCGACCAAACCACTATCCGTTTCATCACTGATTTCACACTGACAACTAGCGCCGGTAAATAATTACTCCTGCAGGCATACTACACAACCCTCACTGCACCGTTTTCATTAGTTTCAGTGAATAAGTTTCGAATGCAACAAGGAAACATTCCTTTCTATACAAACTGCCAGAATACATGGATGCTTCAAATTAATTTCCAAGTGACGATTTCTAACGTCGCTTTGGTTTGCAGAATGAAAGGAATCAACGTGAAATGAAAGGAATATGTACGAAAGAGACGAGATATTTTTCTTATTGTGCGTGAAAAGAGAATAGATATATTTTTAGCCTGCATGGTTCTGGTTCTGTTCTGAGAAGCGATAGACACATTATTGAGTGACGATGTGCTAATTGAAGTGAAATTGTCAGGCCCTGGTACCAACTACATCGTTTTCTTCGATTTTTTTTTGTATCTGTCCAGAAAAATCTATCGCAATTCCCTGAGTATAATAACGAAAACAATGAATCAAAGCGCGTCAAGTGGTGTAGGGTGGGAGGAATCTGAGGCCAACGATAAATTAAATCTAAATTAAAAACAACGTATTAATTAAAGGTACTTCCGTTTAAATCAACGAGGACTTGAATTACGGTCGCCGTTGTGTTTTTTTTTCTCACCCGGGACGACCAGCATTTGTCTCGAGGGCTTCCTTCCTGCCTTTTTCATCACAAGGGTCGATTCTAAGAAACAATTCCTTCTCCGAGTGGGTGAAGAACAAAAAAACAACTTCCCGCCGTAAGCACAACTATGGACGCGGTGTGGAAAAACACTGCCCCGAATCGGGTTCAACACGTGTAATGAATGACCTGACACTTCTCGGGACGCCTCGACTGGTCTCGGTTCGCTGATTAGGATGTAATTTTTAATTTATATCACCTCCAACCGAAGGGACCCAATGTAGAGTTCCCTCCACCGTCGGTCGCCTCGGAGGAAACTCATTATCCTTGCACAGATAAGACATGACACAAAAACAAGACAGTCGCCGATAGGCATAATTCTCCCGCGATGATGTCTTCCTGGGTGCGAAGGGATGAAAGCACTCTTCAAGGGTCTGTACTCGTTCGACGGAAAATATTAAATTAAAATATCACGAGCAATGCCGCTTCGGCCCAACACAGCCGCGAGCTTGTTTAGATAAAAGCTATCCACGATAAGCCTTTGAAAAGACGATGCGTTTGCCGCCATTGCATCAACCCATTGCTCATTTTTCGGACGACTATTTTTCAGAGAGAAATCATCCAAAAATGGATTGGTAGGAAAACCTTCTACCACTGCGGTCTGGTCATCCCCTTCCACGGAGGTGATACATTGCTTTCCTCATCTTAAAGAGGAGCACCTCTTCCAGCTTTTTGACACTGACGCAATCAACAAAAATGTTGGACTGTGGAGTTACTCTGGGGACATCCATACTTATCAAACCGTCTCGAAATTCCCCACCGCAAAATTTATTTAATTTCACACAATCACGGCATGATGATGATACAAACTCACCGGGAGTGTCCATCCATCCACCTCCAGGGCAGTCCAGGCAGTCCAGGCTGGTCAGCACTCTCGGATCCATTCCGCTTGGGAATTTCGTTATCCGATTTAGCACCACTGCCCGAAGAAGTGCTCTGACACTTGATGATGGCCCTTTTCACTTCCTTTGATTGGAAAGTGTTGGACGGCGTGGGCGGGTGAGTGTTCATTTGGGCCGAAAGGACAATTGTGCTGTCTGTTATATGGTCGATTTTTCGGAGAGTGATTTCTTTTGCGAAATGCTTAGTCATCGTCGAATTGTCTCTAGTGATTTTAGGGGTGCGAAGTGTGGGTCTACCTAGGATTCTAATAGGAGAAGTTGACGTAAGACTTCCCGGTACTTAACAGCGGTCAGCTCAGCTCACAACTGGTAGATTTGTTTTCTAAACTTGTTTTATATTCATTCTGTAGCTTCTGTTCGCAGTAAAACTACGGTCTATATACGAAAACTTAATTGTACGATAACAGACGAGAAGAAACAAACTATTTTGTTCAGACATTTTCGAACGAAGTGGCCACATTTTCCGGCATAGCTGCATCCAATATAACAGCAGCCTAATAGATAAACTCATGACTCTACGAGAATCCAACATCGCACTTTTGCAATAACTTTTCTCTCACCGATTTTGGCTCGAAAGCAACTATGTTTGCTTTCAATCACTGTTGTTTGCCCATATTGAAACCCAAATTTTTTACAACTAAGAGATGGTTTTCTAGCATAAAACTGTGTTTCAAAGTAAGGTATGAAGTATAAAATATAAATCTAAAATTTAAAAGAGCAACAAAAAATTCAAAATTTCAAACGCTTATAATTCGCCCATTTTTTGACTGAACGCAGAGATTTTTGGAAATATATCTACGGCTCTACTGCAAATGCAAGGTTGATACTGGCCTTCCATATACTAAGAGGACGGAAACTTTCGTAACCTAAGCTCTGCTTTTGCGAAAAACGCTCCAAGTAAAAGCATACAGAAATTTCATTTACGACTTCTATCCCTCTCTAGCTAGCGAGCGATCAACAGTCTTTCTTAAGGCTGAAAGTTGAACTGAAAATTTCCACAAATTTCGTTTTTTTTACGGCTAGAGTAATCGTTAAAATAAATAATACACAATTTTCTGTTGGCCGAACAATGACGAAGAAAAAACCTAGATACTATTATCTCTTTGTTAGCATTGAAAATTGTTATGCTCGTCAAAGTGAATTTTAGCATTGTCAAAATAAATAAGACAAATCAATATTGGGGCAATATTAACTTTGTCAGCTTTTATATTTGACAGCACTGCAACGTTGAGATAAGTCGCAACAAAATGCTTTAGGAATATTCCCTCCATCTTTAGTTTGTATTTGAAATGAAAAATGTCACGCAAGTAGAAAAAAAGGGTATGGAGAATATCTGGAGATGCACTGAGGGAACGATATGTTAAGCATGATTTGACACATATCGAACACATATAAAAGGAATAATGACTGCTTGTGCAGCCATTCCATGCCAAACCGATATAGTGCTTCTCGGATTTCCGTGTAAAGTAGTATATTTTGTTCCTTATCGCAACATATTAGACCCGTATTTTTTTTTTTCATTAGGGTGTGCATTTCTGTTTTAGGGTGGTCCGAAAAATTTAATTTTTCCCATTTTATTCAAAAATGACTTTTTTCAAAAAATCATAACTTTTGAACTACTCGACCGATTCTGATGTTCGACATATCGAACTAAAGGAAATTCACTGAAAAAATATTACAGTTGCAGAAAATTTTAATATTGTTTCCGTTATTATTGATTGTATTGGTTTCTTATGGTTTTCATGGTCTCGGGACCAAAGGCGCTATATTTTTATATATTTTCTCTTGAAAGCTGAGTTTTTTACATAACATTTGAACTACTGGACCGATATAATAAATCATAACATAAAAACGAAAAAGATCACATCTGTCATTTTTATATACGACTAGCCAACCCGGCAAACTTCGTCCCGCCCAAAATTGGTTTTTTTGTTATCAATACCTGCAAACATTCACTTCTTCTTACTAAGCGCAAGTTCATGAGTCCAATCGCAGAACTATTCATTGATTGATCTTCAAATCGACCCCGTTGAATTAAGCTTTTACTAAAAAAATTCCTAGTACTTTTACCAAAACTCATCATTATAATATCAGATTATTTTTAAACACAATTCTCGTTCAAGATTTTTCAACCACTTGCAAATAACATGTTTCTCCGTTACATGGAATGAATGTTTGATACAGATAATAGGATAGAATAAAGACAGACTCCTCCCCTCTTCTCCCCTTAGAGAGCGGGAAGAAGTGTCCATTCACTAGAGAAACGTTTAGTGCTCCCTAAAATCTTCACATGCCAAATTTGGCTCCATTTGCTTGATTAGTTTTCGAGTTATGCAGTTTGTGTTTCATTTGTATGGCAGCTCCCCTTCAGAGAGGGGGGTGGAGTGTCCAACCACCATAGAAATTGTACCTTATTGTACCTTTAAACCTCCATATGACTAATTTGGTTTCATTTGCTTGATTAATTCTCGAGTAATGCAGAAATTTGTGTTTCACCACCATAGAATCATTTATTGCACCCTATAACTTTCTCATGCCAAATTTCGTTCCATTTGCTTGATTAATTCTCGAGTAATGTAGAAATTTGTGTTTCATTTGTATGGCAGCCCTCCCCTTAGAGAGGGCGGTGGAGTGTCTAACCACCATAGAAACATTTACTGCCCCCTAAAACCTCCACATGCCAAATTTCGTTTTATTTGGTTAATTAATTCTCGAATAATGTAAAAGTTTGTGTTTCATTTGTATGGCAGCCCTCTCTTATAGAGGGGGAAGGGGTCTCAAACTATCATGAAAACATTCCCCGGCCCCAAAAACCCTCACATACCAATTTTCATATCGATCGGTTCAGTAGTTTCCGAGACCATAAGAATCAGACAGACAGACAGAAATCCATTTTTATATATATAGATATGTAAAATGTAAAAAAAAGAGTCCAATTTTGATTCCATTTGCTCTATTAATTCTCGAGTTATGCAGAAAATTGTTTTTTGTTAGTATGGGATATTAGTATCCCTTTTTCAGAGGAGGGAGGTTTGTCAAACCATCAACGAAACATTTATCGTACCCAAAAACCTTCACATGCCAAGTTTGGCTCCATTTGCTTCATTAGCTCTCGAGTAGAAATTTTTGTTTCAGCCCTTAGTGAGGGGATGAGGAGTGTCGAGCCATCATAGAAACATTGATTGCCCCCTAAAACCTCCACATGCCAAATTTCGTTTAATTTGCTTGATTCGTTCTCGAGTTTACAGAAATTTATGTTTCTTTAGTATGGCAGCCCCACCTTCCTCACCTCCCCCCCCCTCCCTTCGTAGAGTGGCGAAGAATTGTCGATCCACCATAGAAACATTTCTTCCCCCCTGAAACATCCTCAAGTCAAATTTTGATACATTTGCTTCATCAGTTCCGCCGATCGGTTCAGTAGTTTCCAAGTCCATTAGAATCAGACAGACAGAAAGAAAAACAGAAATTCGTTTTTATATATACAATAGAGATGCTCTTCGTTACAATCCCCTAGTCTGAAAATGGTTTAAATGAATGAAAATTGGAAAAATTCCCATTTCCCACACATTTCTTCGGACTATTTGTGTACTCACCCAATCACACCGTCAGTGACGAGCAAAGTCGTATTTTAATTGGCCGCTCGAAATACATTTGCGGAACACATTTACTGCAACATGTGAACGCACACTATGAAGAGAGAGAGTAAATATTGCAATTGAAGCCCCGCCCGATGATAACTCATTGGCCCGGCCGGATCATAAAAGCAGAAGACTTCAAATTCAAAAAGAAACTCGACGAAGAGCGTTTGTATTATTTTTTGTATCAGACGCAGACGTACGTTCAGTATCGGGAAAGAGGCGAAAACTGCATCACAAGTTCTACCCCTTTGTGATTCATTAGCCAACCGAAAATACATACAAATAGCCGCTCGCAGTGAGATTGGTGGTAGAGGAGAGTGAACTTTCGAGTTATACCTCCTGAAATGCAAATGCGGAACAATAATTTCGTACTCCTATGTTAGCAAAGCTGTCTTTTCCCGGACACAACCCTCTATATTTTTTAAAATAACGTTTCTCTCATTTATTTTTATTTTTAAAGAGTTTTTGGCTTATTTCTTGGAATAGTAATCGTTTCGCCGATTCTTCGTTTGTGGGTTTTTCATCTGTATATTTTTTGTGAATGTTTTATTGGTCATTTTTGTAGCTGTTTCACCTATTTTTGGAACTATTTAGATAATTCAGTATTTATTAAACTTTCTGGGGTACTATTTGTATAATTTTGTGCAGCTTTATTAGTCTTCTAGAATTTTTTTGTACGGATTTTTTTTACTATGAGCCTATTTGATAATTTTTGAATTATTTTTTATAACTGGCTTTGTTTTTAGCTTTTTGTGGTGTTGCCTTAACCTATTTTTTGTGTGTGCGATTATGTGATGCATACTGGTATTTTATTGTGAGGTTTTTGCCTCATTTTATAACTGTTTGTAACGCATATTTTCGTGAAGGCTCACTGGTCGTTATCTTTTCATGTGTGATTATTCCTGTCTATTTTCCTTTCGTCACTTATCTGCCTATCCTTGCAAAAAGCAAACTAAAGTTGCAAAAAGCAACAAAAGCAATTACACGAAGGTGGTATGGCGGTTTTGGTGATATTTTCTGCAGCTTCATTGGTCTATTATATTTGTGTACAGTTTTACTATTACGTGTGTGTTTGTTCATTTCTGCCTTGTTTCGTTACTTTTCGATTTATATTTTGCATGATTTAGTTTGTCTGTTTTTTTAAAGATATCTTGTTCTCGAAAATGTCTGCCACCTTCCCCCTCCTCGCCACTGTATAAAATTCCTATCCCGGAAGCTAGTGAAGTTCGATTTTGCCAAAATTGCGTGCGAGAGGCTTGTATATTCGCGTTTCCCGAGGAAAATTTTCATACATTGCTCTTCTTGCTTGAACGCCATTTTGAAAACTGACACGCAAACGTTACGATCCGAATAGAGAAAACATTCAAAGTCTACTAAATGAAGCGTGTTCTGGTTTCTTGAATACACACTCAAAAAAATACGTCAAATTTAAATTAACGAAGGCTTCGATAGTTCCACCCTTTATACTTTACAACGCGTTTCAGTTTTAGGCTTTATATTGAACGCTACATTTTATGCTTTGGTTTTAGCTGTTTGCTTGCTCCTTCAACTATAGTCATTCTTGATTGATTCATTTTAGAGAGATGAAATCGGCATATTCTCTATGCATTCTGAAACAACGATTCTTCTGGATCGTTCAATCTGGCTGTCTTTTCTTTTTCAATTTGTTGCGCGGATCCTTTCATTGTCGATTGATTTTTTTGACGTAGGACTACGTCTAACCGGAAGATATAGGGGGTGAAATGGAAATCTAGGCACTGAACAAGTAGGAAAAAATGCAAGATTTGGAACGCTTATAACTCGAGCATTTCTCAATAGATCGCAAAGGTTTTTGCATCAATTGATAGGAAATATATCTACGCATCTATCATAACGAATAACATTTCATTTTTCTTGAGATAAATAATTGAATTATTGTGAAATATCAAGCATTGTCCAAATGCACTATGTGCCCATTTTTGATTGGTCCATTTTGTGCTCCTCAAATCGTACCGACCAAAACGGGCAACCAGAGCAGCAGCGAAGTAGAATGAAACACGATTGGAAAGGAAAAAGGAAAAAGAATGAACGAAACATTGGTCACAGTCTCACACATGAGTAATTCTCGAGCCAGCCAGTCAGCTTAAAAATCCCCGCTCCGCTGCCGTAACGATCATTCTTTGTGTGGACACCGACTGGACAACATCGTTGCTGGACGAGCTGGACGGCGAGGGATCGAGTGCCTTTCTCAAAGCAAGAGGGAGAAGGTGGTAGCGCTGGAGTAGAGTAGAGTTTTCAAAGGGCATTTCTCAAGGCTAGAGACGAATGAACCGCAAAAGTTTAAAGTCTCTATAATACAATACCTTCCTTCCTTCCGTAACGATCATTCTCATTCAAACCGTACACCACATCAGTTCGCATTACAACACATCAACGAACCAACCCAAGCAGCCATGTCTGGACATGGCAAAGGAGTAAAAGTGAAGGGAAAGGCAGAATCCCGCTCGAACCGTGTTGGTCTCGAGTTCCCCGCAAGGGTAGCTAGGCCGTTCGCGTTAGTACCAGTGCACCAGTCCACCTAGCCGGCGTTATATAGTTTCGGCCGCCGAAGTGATCGAGTTAGCTGGCAAAGCTGCTCGCGACGATAAGAAAACCCGCATTCGGAACAGAACACATTCGGTTCGGTGGACATCAAGACAACAACAGGCAGTAGCAGCGAGTGGCGAGTGGCGAACGCAATCGCAAAACGGCAGCTGGTAGCAGAAGAAAAAAGTTTGTTCTTTATACAAACTGCTTTGGTGGCAAATCCAGAACAAGGCGGCATCGAGGGCGTTCGAAATGTTTTTTTTTTCAAAACCACGAGTACAAAGATTTCTAAATTGGAACCATTCCATAAAACACGGCGCTTATCAGGGCCATTAAACCTTTCAAAAAAGAGTTTACGAAATACAGTTCAATGCTTTCTAAAATAATATCCAAAATAATAATAAAACACAAATTGATTTTTTCATAATTTGTTTGCCAGGATCTGATGAGTATGTGAATTTGTCAGTTGTTCTGAGCTTATTGATAGTTGGGGACTATCCTGATTATTCAATTTTCACCAATTCTTAAATTGTTTCCAGATTGAAAGTACAGTAATTTACAATTAGTTCGACAGTTAGCTAATTGGACGGACATGTAATGCGACATAATTAGTTGGACATTTTTGTAAACATAGAGATCCAGATTATGACCCCACATTGAAAGTCGACACTGTACCACTGTCATCGCAAATGTTCAATCACAGGTTAAAATCGCCTCCAAGCGACACTGAGTGGTGCTTCGACACGTCGTGGGGTCTTTTAAATTGATCATTCAGTTTTCACAAACCCATGTATGGTGTCCGAATTAAAAGTGGCTTCAAATTACAACACATTGTATGCAGGATGGCATTAACGAATTTTCTCGGTAGCAAGAACTGCTTTCTTTGGTTGATAACTGATGTTGAAAATTGACTGACGTTACATCTGCATTGCATAGAGAAATAACTAAGGAGCAACACGATGAGCTATGTATTTCCTGCTGCTCTGTTCTTATTTTAAAGGACTTTAATCCGAAGGTCATTCGTCCCTGTATTTACTGTTGGTTTTTCAGAACGCTTATAGCTCGTTTATTTCTCGACAGATCGTAGAGTTCGTCTCCAAAACCTCAGTTCTTTTTCATTTTTATTTACTTTGTTTGCGGAGACTACAAATCTTACAATTCATTCGTCTCCGAAACCACAGCTTAAGGTACGGTAATGTGCTCAATAGTGAAATATATGATAGTGAACGAGCTGATGCCTACCTATGCATTCCCTATCACAGTCATCATTTTGATTGTACGATATGTGTATACGCCGAAAGATGCCCGACGTTGAACATTTAATAAGTACAAAGCCTTCAGAAAAAAAAATCAAGAATCAAGTTTGTAAAAAAAAACGCAAAAACACAACACCAAAGGTTCTTTTAAGAACCCCCAACATGTTCATAAAGAGTAAACAGTAAACTAATCCATTTTTCAGGTAGATAGGTAGGTATTCACGTAGGAGAAGAAAATAAAACAATATATTTAAAATATATATTTAGCAAAAGTTGTCCCCTTTGTATAGTCCTACGTCACTCCGGTTATGTCACCGACATTACCCACCCGTCTTTTTTTTTAATCTGTATTATAGTGATTCTCAACTCATTTGGCTGGTTCGTCACTTTTTACTTCCATTTTTGGAAGAATGTCGGGAGTGAGAATTGAACTCGTGACGTTTAGTGTGAGAGGCTTGTATGTTACCACTACGCCAGATCGCCTCCACATCGATTGAAACTGCTCTATCGAGCTTTATGCATTGTCATCGTCAAATTATTTCATTTCACATGTGAAAGTACGCTCGCAGCTTTCAATTGAAAGTTCCATTTGTTCCTTTTCATCTAAACCGATTGTCCCGGATCGTCTTCTTAAGAAAGGGGATTTAGAAGAGGTATAGAACAACGTAGCAGCCACGCTTACCACTACATGACCGTCGCCAACAAATGATTTCTCGTGCTGGCCTACTACACAAATTCTGACCTCGTGGCTCCAATAATTTCAGTGAGTACGTTTCGGCTACAACAATGAAACATACGTTTGAATATAAGCTGCTCGAATAAATATTTTTTTCGATTAGCTCTCGAAAATAACAGTTAAAAACTTTGCTTCAGTTTGAAGGACGAAACGAATGAACGTGAGCAGAAAGCAGTTGTGAAATGCGATAATGCAGTTTGTTAAGTATCGATTTGTCAATGAAAGTGAATTTCTAAAGTGAATTTCTGCGTCAGATAACTGCGAGTAGAGGTATATCTGATAAAAAAAAAACCGCTTCCAGTGTTACGATTGAAACCGTATTTGTGCTCTCTCACAAAATTTTCGGACAAATCATAGCTGAACAATGGGTTTGCCTTACCATCAAACTCTAGATTTTACATTACCTTACAAATGTCCACAAACCAAGAAGCTTTTCTACCCTACTGCTGCATCACTATAGGGGTAGTTTGAAATAATAGGTTCGGTCGAGAAACTGACTGGCGATTCCTTCGTGATGGCAAAAGCTTAAGGCATGGTCAAATCCCGACTGTTGACATTCATCCCGCTGGAAACAGCTGACCAAGAACCAATCACTCCTAACCATTTTGCTGCTCGATATGAATGGGGTACCGGAGATACTCCCAACGAATGAACCGGTGGAGTTAAGAAAAACTTAAAATAGGGCAAAAAACACAAGTTGGACAACTTTTTGCTTCGTTGGGTGATGAACGACTTATTATAAGACGGTCGAAGTGGTTTGGGGACGTTAGGCTGATTGAGGTCTGAGATCTGGTGCTCGTAGTGGAATAAACCATCCGGAACCGATGGTTAATAGAACGAGTGAAACATAATACTCTGGAAAAGGCGGAGTAACGCGTAGTGTAGAGATGAATACATCATCAGGGATTTTAAAGAGGTCTACTACTAGTGTGGCTTTCCTAGATGTGGATGAATCTGGTGCAAAATCCGTTCGTACAGATCCAAGAAATGTGACTAACGAGATCTGTTACATCTATCGAAGGGATACATGAAATGAATATGTCGAACCAAAAATAAATACAAAATTAATAGTTTTCAACAAATCATACTAAAAACAAGTTGGTACATTTTCGCTGGATGAACTCCCATCAAATCATTCGCAACAGTATGAATACCAGACCGCTCGATCCTTTCTCGGAAGACCCTGTGGACTGCGCAATTTTGACACCAAGGCTTTTTTGTTTGGATCATCCCCTCAAACATTCTCTGGCCTAAAATGTAAGGAAGCCTCTGACTAATCTCACTTCATTCAGCAAAAGTTTGAGCGTTCTTAGTACAAATGGTGAACCTTACGGAGCTAAAGAGATAATCAGGAACCAGCACCAGTAAGATTTCGAGGTTTGTCAAATGGAGGGTCTGCCCTTTTACATTGTGTTTAACTGGATATCAGAATCCTACTCCAACTGTCAGGGGAAACGCAAAAGGTGAAGTGTTTCCCAAAACGAGCGATTTTGAATTGAAATAAAACACTGAGATTCGGATACAGAATTTGACTGCATGCATAAAATCACAGATTAAATTACTTGGTTATAAGCGATCTGCTCCTACCAAGCCAAGCCAATGAAACTTCTATAAAAATAATGTTTATGATATTCAAAAGTTGAATTTCACGAGTACTTAACTCACCTTAAACATCTCAAACAAATCAATTGTCTGTCCCAGTTCGGGTCACATTGTTGGATAACACCCTCTCGAGCGGCACTTTGCTTCCCCTCCCGATCCCGGCCTTGGGTTCCTTGCGGCCAAAGTCGATCCACAACGGCAGTCCCTTTTCTTATTTGAAGTGGCTGTAAAACTGCTTGTAATAAAATTCTCCAAATTCCATAAGTCCATATAATTTTCTGGTTAGTCAACAGTACAAATCATCGCATCGTCAGCCGGCTGGAAGGAAGTGCGTCCGCAAAAAGGACCGTTCCCACACTCGGCTCCCTTTTTTCATGGGAGAATTCGCCGTCTTCAGCAACGAACAGCTCGATCCGTGGCATATGTGGGTGCGGTATAACATGTGAACCCGGTTCGTCCCCCTCGTTTTGTCGCCGTGATAAGATTGCAGGTTTCCACGGCAGATGCTCCTTTCAAGGAGCCGCTTGTGTAACGAGCAACTTAGACGCTATCATCCTATTCATAAAGTCAACATTATAAAGGCTTAATAGAAAAACCTTTTCTAAGTCTCTGCGTCCCGTCCCCCCCAACACCAACAAAACGATGCTTGTCGCTGTGTATATGTCGTTTGGTCTGTCCAAAAGTGGTGACATAAATCGTCACGCACCTTTCTTCCGGTACTCTGGGAAACGAGACCCGAAATCCAGCAGACAATCCAGAGTCGACCGGGTCGTTCCGGTAGTCTTGGAAAAAAGTCACTCACCTCCCCGAAACGAAATGTTCGTCGTCCTGTGGCCCATAAAAGAGGCTTAGCTTAATAATATTATCGTTTGAGATTCTTACGCTTATTTTCTTTCATTTTTTTTTTCTTCTTCCCTTTTATATTTCACGGATGCTGCTGTCCGTACATTGCCGCCTTGAGGCTGGCAGGTTTTTATTATCTCGGAAGTATCACCCCTCGAGTGGCGGGTTTTTTCCCGCTTCTTGTGATTGCGAGGGGATGGAAGCTCGGAGAAGAGCAGAAAAAATAATATCAACACTCACTTGAACAGAACAATCTCATACGTGCAATTACGCCCGGAGAATGCCCCCGATGCGTGTGCCATAAAGGCTCCGCAGTGGCTTATTTTCGCTAGGAGATCGTGAATTGTTGGAATGTGACCGGGGCCATCCTGGAGTATCATCCGGGCGGTGGATTACATGAATGTTTATGATTGTAATATGTTATTTTATTGTGTTTTAATAGATATCATGACTCTTGTGTCGAGTGCGTGGGTGGCTGGACACGGGGGCAGTAGATTCCATTTACTCGTTTCGAGTGTGCTGGTAACAGTAGCAGCTAACATTCTCTAAAGTTGGATTTATTGGCGTTACACTGGAGGTATTTTTTTCTGCTGCGTTGGTCCAAAAATAGAAATGCTGGCTTTTGTGGTAGCGGAAAATCGTAAATCTCGGTCTGTCCCGGTCTGTGGTGTCAGAGAATGGAGCCTTGCTTTGATTTGGAAAATAAATCCTTTTTCGATTCCACAACCAAATCCCAGATTGCTAGTCAAGGGGCCAGGCCGACCGGAGATGGGTGGGCTGGAAAAACGTATGGAAATTCAATAAATCTTCCTGGCGAATAAATCATAGCGGAAGTAATGTTGTTATCCGGACTGATTTATAGCTTGTTGCTATGGAACTCACAACTGGATGCATTCAGAGTTGGATGGAATTTTTGTGAGAACATTTTTTTTTTTGGTAAATAATCCTAAATCTATATTTGTACACAGTGGCTCGATCATTCGAGAGCTTCCGAATCGAAGTGTGAGCGTAAAACACTTTTCGTTTATTATGCGACTGCAAGTTGTAATCCAAAATTAACAGAGATTTCTAGGAGAATCAATGTAGCGCCATCTGTTGAAGGTTGCCCAAGTTGAATTGTTGTGTATCAATAATCTATCTATCTATCCCCGGATTGTTCTTGCTGCGCTCTCCATTCAGTCCGCATCAAGAGTATTTGCACAATATCAGTGTCGGTTCCCACTCCCAAAGATGTTTATTATATAAAAAGGAAATAGTCAGAAAATCGACTGGAAAGTAGTCATACACTGCGTTCCACAACTATAGAACCACTCATTTTTTCTGAGTTTCCACACCCAAACTAGCGTTGGCTGAAAACATTTCATCTTTGGCAGAAATAATGCCATTTCTTGTGCTGGAGGGTCAAATGCGCAAATAATGAGCTGTTTTAAAAGCTTAAAAAAGGTTTGTATGTATGCGAGCAGACATCTCTTTCTGTTTTTTTTTTGACGTAGGACTACGTCTAACCGGAAGATATAGGGGGTGAAATGGAAATCTAGGCACTGAACAAGTAGGAAAAAATGCAAGATTTGGAACGCTTATAACTCGAGCATTTCTCAATAGATCGCAAAGATTTTTGCATCAATTGATAGGAAATATATCTACGCATCTATCATAACGAATAACATTTCATTTTTCATGAGATAAATAATTGAATAATTGTGAAATATCAAGCATTGTCAAAATGCACTATGTGCCCATTTTTGATTGGTCCATTTTGTGCTCCTCAAATCGTACCGACCAAAACGGGCAACCAGAGCAGCAGCGAAATAGAATGAAGCACGATTGGAAAGGAAAAAGAAAAAAAATGAACGAGACATTGGTCGCAGTCTCACACATGCGTAATTCTCGAGCCATCCAGTCAGCTTAAAATCCCCGCTCCGCTGCCGTAACGATCATTCTCATTCAAACTAGAGGTGTGCAAATCAGCTCATCATGATGAACAGCTCTGATCATATCAGCTCATCTAAATGAGCTGTTCTTTATGAACAGCTCTTCAGCTCAGTTGTCAGTGCCGACTTTCAATTTGGGTCCCAAACTCGATAGCCACGAAGCCAGTTTGAAAATGTTAAAATTCAAATGAAATTTTTCACACCATATTATTAATTACTTGAAACACGTATTCCAGACTATTATTTACAACAGACTCGGCGAGTACAACATTTCCGACATTTTTACTGAGGCTTTACATTACAATAGAAAGTTTTCTTCAAAAAAAAAAATCTTATGAGATTTTTGCACCGCCTGCAAACAAAGTGTTTTTCATTGAAATAGAATACTCATTTGATACACAGAAGTTAATTTTCATTAATAATTTGAATTTTAAAAACGTGTTCATTCTGCCTGAGAGCCAATTATTATTTTTGGCGCCCCCTAAACTGGTAAACAAAGCTCAATGCCGTCAACGCGAATATAACAGTTGAAAAGACGAGGGACAAATGAAACTAAACTGATGTCTTAACACGAAGAGCGAGAGACGGTCAGTTCATTTGAATCTTACAGCTCACACACTCTCTTCAATTCTACAGCTCTTTTCTCTCCTTCATCATCATCAAAGTGAGCTGAAGAGCTGTTTGATTTTTTTTGCGAGCTGTTCCGCGTCAACTCACTTCAAAGAGTCGATTCTTCGGAACAGCTCATGAGCGGATGGCACATCTCTAATTCAAACCGTACACCACATCGGTTCGCATCAAAACACTTCAACAAACCAACCCAAGCAGCCATGTCTGGACATGGTAAAGGAGGAAAAGTGAAGGGAAAGGCAAAATCCCGATCGAACCGTGTTGGTCTGGAGTTCCCCGCAAGGGTAGCTAGGCCGAGCGCGTTAGTACCAGTGCATCAGTCCACATAGCCGGCGTTATATAGTTTCGGCCGCCGAAGTGATCGAGTTAGCTGGCAAAGCTGCTCGCGACGATAAGAAAGCCCGCATTCGGAACAGAACGCATTCGGTTCGGTGGACATCAAGACAACAGGCAGTTGCAGCGAGTGGCGAATGGCAAACGCAATCGCAAACCGGCAGCAGGTAGCAGAAGAAAAAAGTTTGTTCTTTATACAATCTGCTTTGGTGGCAAATCCAGAACAAGACGGCATCGAGGGCGTTCCAAATGTTTTGACGTAGGATTACGTCTTTCGGGAACATATTAGGGTACAAATTGAAAATCGAAAATCGAGCACATCGTGAAAATTGTCCAATTTCAAAAGCTTATTGCTCAGGCATTTCATGATGGATTGATGAGATTTTTGCGGCAATCGATTCCGGCACTACATAACAATGTTTTATATTGAAGAAAACAATATTTGTCACGAAACTAACCATCGAACAATTGGAAAATCTCAACCCCTATCCTAACGGAAATACCCGCTTCTGATTGGTCAAATTGACGACACATGCGGCGGGTCCCTAACAGAGACATCAAAACCAAGCTGCCCGGTAGAAATCGACATTGCAAATACATAAAAGTAGGGGGAGCTTTTGTTCCTACCGAAATATATTCCCTAACAGAGACATCAAAACCAAGGTGCCTGGGGGAAATCGGCATTGCAAATATATTTAAGTCGGGGGCATTTTTATATTGCAAGTAAGGTGAGTGATACGATAAATTCTAGCAAATAAAATTTTAATTTGGAACTTGAATGTTGGTTGCTTCGAGATATGTCATATCAATGATCGATGGTATATTGTGAAAAATTTAGCACAAGTGTAAGTATAAAATTGTATATGGTAGCAGTTGTGTTAAAAATAGCTTGATATATGAAACGATTTATTTCAATTTTCATAAATAAAAAGACGGGTGGGTAATGTCGGGGACATAACCGGAGTGACGTAGGACTATACAAAGGGGACAGCTTTTGTTAAATATATATTTTAAATATATTGTTTTATTTTCTTCTCCTACGTGAATACCTACCTATCTACCTGAAAAATGGATTAGTTTACTGTTTACTCTTTATGAACATGTTGGTGGTTCTGAAAAGAACCTTTGGCGTTGTGTTTTTGCGTTTTTTTATGAAGGCTCACCACCTAGCCCCGTACATGGAATACATCTTTACATTGTCTTTGATCCCCATGTACGTCCATCACGACCATTTGTTTTAGAAAGCATTGAACTGTATTTCCTAAACTTTTTTTTGGAAGGTTTAATGGCCCTGAAAAGCGCCTTGTTTTATGGAAAGTGGTTTTGAAAAAAACCATTTCGAACGCCCTCGATGCCGCCTTGTTCTGGATTTGCCACCAAAGCAGTTTGTATAAAGAACAAACTTTTTTCTTCTGCTACCTGATGCCGTTTTGCGATTGCGTTGGCACTCGCCACTCGCTGCAACTGCCTGTTGTTGTCTTGATGTGTTGTGTTCTGAATGTGGGTTTTATTATCGTCGCGAGCAGCTTTACCAGCCAACTCGATTACTTCGGCGGCCGAAACTATATAACGCCACGATGCCGATGCCGCATAACCACACGGGTTTACGGTTTGAAAGAAAATAAGATATTTTTTTGGGGTCCGCGTGTTTTATACTCTAGCGGTACACACTCACAGGATAGAGACAAATCGGCAGACTCAGCCAGAGGGGCGAGTGCAACGAGACGAACGAAT
Organism: Toxorhynchites rutilus septentrionalis; assembly: GCF_029784135.1. Taxonomy (NCBI): domain Eukaryota; kingdom Metazoa; phylum Arthropoda; class Insecta; order Diptera; family Culicidae; genus Toxorhynchites; species Toxorhynchites rutilus. The sequence continues at coordinate 181,989,553 of NC_073744.1, read as the reverse complement.
GAGCGTTAAAAGGGAGCGATGGCAAAAAAATACATAGAGGCGAATGAACTGCAAAGTTTAAAGCCTCTTAAAAACAAAGAAAGAAGAAGAAAAATACATTCATTACGATTTGTTCGCTCGTTGGATTCACATGCAGGCTAAAAAGGGCCCTTTTCAGGATCACAAAATTATCTTCAATCTAAAGAGTTTATTGTTTTGTTATCTCTCGATATCCCCATCTTGTTCGGCTATACCTTTCTGTTCAGCGATTGCGTTTGCCACTCGCCACAGCTTTCACAGTTGGAAAATTTCTTCCCATCCAGTTTTGAGACATGTTGTACAGTAAATTACATTCAATGCGACGTGCCGGAGCGCCACTCAGTGTCGCATTGGAGGCGATTTTAACATGTAAGTGAACATTTGCGATGACAGTGGTACAGTGTCGACTTTCAATGTGGGGTCATAATTTGGATCTCTATGTTTACAAAAATGTCCAACTAAATAAGTCGCATTACATGTCCGTCCAATTAGCTAAATGTCGAACTAATTGTAAATTAATGTACTTTCAATCTGGAAACAATTTAAGAATTGGTGAAAATTGAATAATCAGGAAAGTCCCCAACTATCAATAAGCTCAGAACAACTGCCAAATTCACATACTCATCAGATCCAGGCAAACAAATTATGAAAACATCATGTTTTATTATTATTTTGGATAATGTTTTAGAAAGCATTGAACTGTATTTCCTAAACTCTTTTTTGGAAGGTTTAATGGCCCTGAAAAGCGCCATGTTTTATGGAATGGTTCCAATTTAGAAAACTTAGTACTCGTGGTTTTGAAAAAAACCATTTCGAGCGCCCTCGATGCCGCCTTGTTCTGGATTTGCCACCAAAGCAGTTTGTATAGAGAACAAACATTTTTCTTCTGCTACCTGATGCCGTTTTGCGATTGCGTTTGCCACTCGCCACTCGCTGCAACTGCCTGTTGTTGTCTTGATGTCCACCGAACCGAATGTGTTCTGTTCCGAATGCGGGTTTTCTTATCGTCGCGAGCAGCTTTGCCAGCTAACTCGATCACTTCGGCGGCCGAAACTATATAACGCCGGCTAGGTGGACTGGTGCACTGGTACTAACGCGCTCGGCCTAGCTACCCTTGCGGGGAACTCCAGATCAACACGGTTCGAGCGGGATTTTGCCTTTCCCTTCACTTTTCCCCCTTTACCATGTCCAGACATGGCTGCTTGGGTTGGTTTGTTGATGTGTTGTGATGCGAACCGATGTGGTGTACGATTTCAATGAGAATGATCGTTACGGCAGCGGAGCGGGGATTTTTAAGCTGACTGGCTGGCTCGAGAATTACGCATCTGTGAGACTGCGACCAATGTTTCGTTCATATTTTTTCTCTTTCCTTTCCAATCGTGCTTCATTCTATTTCGCTGCTGCTCTGGTTGCCCGTTTTAGCCGGTACGATTTGAGGAGCACAAAATGGACCAATCAAAAATGGGCACATAGTGCATTTGGACAATGCTTGATATTTCACAATTATTCAATTATTTATCTCAAGAAAAATGAAATGTTATTCGTTATGATAGATGCGTAGATATATTTCCTATCAATTGATGCAAAAACCTTTGCGATCTATTGAGAAATGCTCGAGTAATAAGCGTTCCAAATCTTGCATTTTTTCCTACTTGTTCAGTGCCTAGATTTCCATTTCACCCCCTATATCTTCCGGTTAGACGTAGTCCTACGTCAAAACCAAGGTGTGTTCCCGCTCGAGAACGTGTCGTTTGGTTTAAGCCTGATTGTCTGTTTTGTTGTGTTCATTTTCACCCTAGGAAAGTTTATACGACGAAAAAAATGAAATTGGAAAAGTGAAGAAATATTGGAAAAAGTGATTTCATATATGCTCTACATATAGGATTAGGTGTAGTTGTTCAATTAAAATTCGCATTGGGTTGAATAAACACTCCGGAAGTAAAAATTCTGAAAGAAAAATACCTTTTCCATTTCAAATATGTTTTCTCTATATTAAAGTAGCATGTTTTACTGATGAGGAAAATTGATAATTGTGTTCGGTTGGTAATTACCTTATATTACATTAGTAAGTTTTTTTTCTCACGCACCATTTCCTCCATTTATAACACAGGAATCATCTTGTCTAGAATCACAAAGGGCATTTTTCATCATATCTCGTTCCACTTCGGTGTCTTTTATCTGATACGCACCATCCAACGACTGTTTACCATCGTTCTGTCATCATCACTCGGTAAACACTGGTGGAATCAACAAACAATACCAACCAAAATGGGGGGGTCTCCGTAGCCACATTGGTTGCGCGTTCGCTTAGTAAGCGATCGATCGTGAGTTCAAAACTCAGGGCCATCTTTGTGTTGTTACAGAATAGCTACGTCCACGCAACAATCATCAGCGATGGAGATCGATCCACGGTCGAAATAAGATCGATTCATCCATACAACTGCTCTGCTCTGCAAGACACATCGGGTTGCTGTTCTATAAATAACTCAACAATGATCAATCAACTGTCTCCGCTGTCCGGTGGTCCAACTGGATAATGGAAGAACAGAAAGAATACTCTTGCGCCTAAATGGCTACTGTGTGAATGTACCATATGTAATGGTATAGAAGGAATACTGGCAAATGGCAACTGTGTAATGTGCTAATTATAGATATATGATAACCATGTGACATGTACACGATTAAAATTCGGCTCTGTTACATCTCAAATGCTAATGAGCCTTAAATAAATAAAAAGGCCACCAAATCATTATTAAAGAGTTTTACGATGTTATTCTTCAAACATATCCAAAATCAACAGATAGCCTAACGGAATCCTGCGTCAACTATGCGGTCGTGTTTCGGACACAACCCTCCTGTGACTTTTTTTCCAAAACCACGAGTACTAAGTTTTCTGAATTGGAACCATTCCATAAAACACGGCGCTTATCAGGGCCATTAAACCTTTCAAAAAAGAGTTTACGAAATACAGTTCAATGCTTTCTAAAATAATAATAAAACACAAATTGATTTTTTCATAATTTGTTTGCTAGGATCTGATGAGTATGTGAATTTGGCAGTTGTTCTGAGCTTATTGATAGTTGGGGATTTTCCTGATTATTCAATTTTCACAAATTCTTGAATTGTTTCCAGATTGAAAGTACAATAATTTACAATTAGTTCGACATTTAGCTAATTGGACGGAGATGTAATGCGACATATTTAGTTGGACATTTTTGTAAACATAGAGATCCAAATTATGACCCCACATTGAAAGTCGACACTGTACCACTGTCATCGCAAATGTTCAATTACAGGTTAAAATCGCCTCCAATGCGACACTTAGTGGCGCTTCAGCACGTCGCATTGAATGTAATATACTGTACAACATGTCACAAAGCTGGATGGGAAGAAATTTTCCAACTGTGAAAGCTGTGGCGAGTGGCAACAAATTGCTAAACAGGAAGGTTTAGCCGAACAAGATGGGGATATCGAGTGATAACAAAACAATAAACTCTTTTGATTGAAGATAATTTTGTGATCCTGAAAAGGACCCTTTTTAGCCTGCATGTGAATCCAACGAGCGAACAAATCGTAATGAATGTATTTTTTGCCATCGCTGCCTTTTAAGGCTCATTCGTTCGTCTCGTTGGACTCGCCCCTTTGGCTGAGTCTGCCGATTTGTCTCTATCTTGTGAACGTGTACCGCTAAAGTACAAAACGCGCGGAACCGCTGAAAAATATATCATTCTCTTTCAAACCGTAAATCTGTGTGGTTGTATGGCATCGTTTCACATCGCATCAACGGATTGGTGCCGGAGCACTAGTATACCTAATAGCGGTTATAGAATTTCGGCCGCCGGAGTGCTCGAGTTGACTTGCAAAGCTGCTCACGACAATAAGAAAACCCGCCTACAGAACAGAGCACATTCGGTTCGGAGGCAACAACTAGTTTCAGCGAGTGGCAAACGCAATCGCAAAACGGCAGCAGGTAGAAAAAGGATAAAGTATGTTTATACAGACTGTTTTGGTGGCAAAACCAGCCACCGTAAAACACGGCGCTTTTCAGGGCCATTCAAAGCACCATTCAAAGAAGAGTTATTAAAAGTTATTCACAATACCAATGCATTCTAAAGTGACATAATATGTCATATAATATAAACTGATTTATTTTGTTTATGCTTGTTCTTGAACTTATTGGTGGTTGGGGTCTTTTAAATTGATCATTCAGTTTTCACAGTTGGTTTTTCAGAACGCTTCTAGCTCGTTTATTTCTCGACAGATCGTAGAGTTCGCCTCCAAAACCACAGTTCTTTTTCATTTTTATTTACTTTGTTTGCGGAGACTACAAATCTTACAATTCAGTCGTCTCCGAAACCACAGTTTAGGTACGGTAATGTGCTCAATAGTGAAATATATGATAGTGAATATCACAGCCATCATTTTGATTGTACGATATGTGCATACACCGAAAGATACCCGGCGTTAAACATTTAATAAGTACAAAGCCTTCAGAAAAAAACAAGAATCAAGTTTGTAAAAAAAACGCAAAAACACAACACCAAAGGTTCTTTTCAGAACCCCCAACATGTTCATAAAGAGTAAACAGTAAACTAATCCATTTTTCAGGTAGATAGGTAGGTATTCACGTAGGAGAAGAAAATAAAGAAATATATTCGAAATATATATTTTGCAAAAGCTGTCCCCTTTGTATAGTCCTACGTCACTCCGGTTATGTCCCCGACATTACCCATCCGTCTTTTTCTCATTTCATTTGGGATTGTGCCAAGAAAAAAGTCCATACGACGTCAGTGGGGATCGATCCAAGGCCGACTAGAATGCAAGATATTTCACACAACCACGCTATCCATATAGCTGCCAGTGCTAATATTACACCTCATCATAAAATGAAGTTGGAAAGTGTTTTCTGAGAGGATTCATATGCTTTCATTTAAATGTGTCTCCTGTTTCGCTTGCTCATATTGGCTCTAGCATATATATCAGGGATGGCCAAACGGTAGTTCGCGGTCTACCGGTCGCCCGCCTAGGTATTCCTAGGCGCCCGCCAGCTGGTCTAGGATAGTGTCACCTCCAAATGGAATGGAATAAATATCCCTCCACCTTTTGCCGTGATCATTTTATAAGGTTGTTAGAGTAGATATTTCTTCATTAAAGTTTCGGTTTAATATTTTCTTTCAGATTGTTACTTATTTAATATCAACACATCCAGTTGTTCGACCTCTTGTAATAAAGTAAAAAATTGTCACTAGGAATGATTTCAATAATTTGTTAAATGACCAATTGAAAATGTTGGAAACCTCCGGCATAAGGTTTCGAAAATCGATAAAAACCAAATTTTCGAACAAAACTTTGCTTTTGACTGCGTACTCGCATGCGAGTTTTAATAAAGTATTGTTATTTTAATTTAAAAAGTAAATTTTAAGTAATGAGAATTGAATGTGCAGATTTTTTTTCAAGAAACATAGTCATGAACAGTAATGGATGAGAAATTAAAAATTTCTAAAATTAAATATTGTGACCTATTATGTAATTCTAGTTGAACAGAAATTTGCTAGTTAGCTCTATTTTACTGTTATAGATACAGTCGGGTGAAAGCTGTCGGCATAATTTTTCGAGCTGTTTGGTTTGCTTGTTACATTCCTGATGCTTCACTTCTAGTTAATTGGTTAATTGGTTTATTGGTCTCACAGACCGAGAATCAATAATTTTCATTTAATTAGAAAAGGTGATTCTCCTCTAATTGGACATCTAGCTAGTTGAACAGATTTGTAATGCGACACGAATAATTGGATATTTTGATATTATTCTTTAATTCAACGTTTTTGTAAACCTCCTTTGTGCAAGTTTCTACAACATGATAAGTGTTTGGGAGTGTTTTCAACCATTTCACTAGATTATGTATTTTGCACACTTTTCTAGTGATTATTTGTTAGATTTTGGATGATTTTCCTGTTTTAACTTATTTTTCACATTGTGTTGTGTTTGTTGATAAGTCCAATTACAGATCACAATCACCTCTAATGCGACACTGAGTGGTGCCGATTATGACCCATTAGAGGCAAATCATTGTATCTTTTTTGCATTAAATAAATACAAATACAGCACGGGCTCGATTATATACAGTCTTCGATTTCATTTCACTGTATATAATCGAATCCTGTGTATAATCGAGTCAAAAAAAATATTTTTTTTTATTTGTTTTTTATGCATATATTTTTCGTTTATTGAAAATAAAAGAAGAATTTGATTTTTGATTCATCCCCTCAATGTCAAAAAACACCTTTCTCACATGAAAAAATAAATCCAGAATCTCTCAAGAGGTGATAGATGATCATATTTGATGGAAAAAATCCTACTACGCATATGTTCGAATTTCAACACTAACAGAGTTATAAAATCTTTTTTTGTTTCAGACTCTGTTGCCTCAAAATGGCTCTACACTAAAAAGTACGCTACGAAAGCCAATTATGTTGCTTTCATTTGAAAGATGAATAAATTTAGTACAGGATATAGTAGTGAAACATCTAAATTAGTGTATTTAAATAACATTTTGGAAGAGAAAAATGTAAAAGTTAGTATTTATTAAGGCGTTATTATTAATTTTATCCCAAAAACATATTAAATTTGATTGTTTCCATTGGCGATCTAACGCAAATCTCGATGCGCCATCTGTGTTTAATTTTTAAACTATGAAAATTATGCAAACATTAACCGAATCCGTCAATTACCGTTTAACAGAGTGTTTATAAATCTTTCGGCCTCCTTTTTCTCGGAAAAATCTAAGTTTTTTGGAATGGGGAGTAAATCAGGTAAGAAAAAGCCAAATTTATATCACATATCTTATAACAGAGATCAAACGATTTTTATTCGCTACCAAATTCGCAGATCAAGACAAGGACATTAACATCACAATTGTGTATATGTTCGATTCGATTCTTTGTTTTTAAGAGGCTTTAAACTTTGCAGTTCATTCGCCTCTAATATATGTTGGTTTACGTAGAGGAATCGGCCCGGTCTATAAGAGAGGACATGCCGTATTTGCAAGCATAATTTGTATCGGTTGGAGGAGTAATGGGAACAATATGCTATCGATTGAAGCCAGTCATCGAGCCCCGGAAACAACTCCCTCCCCCAAAAAGAAGGAAGCACTTCAAAGCAGGAACAAATAAATCCAAACATATTATTGCATGCTTGCTACATATGGAACGGTACGTATAATGAATACATAAAAATCACAGCAACTTAAGCAACAATTAAATATATTCAGATATCAGATGTTGGAATAATTATGCTACACAGATGTGATACAGACTTGGGGAATATCAAAATTTTCTTGTAATTGGTGTTCCCTTCGATCAAACGTTTGTTGAAAATGTGGTTAAAAACTTAAAAAGCTTGTAGTTTTATAAAATGGTTAAAAAGTTATTATCTTGAACAAATAAACATGAAACTGTGCAAGTAGTAATTCAGTCCATTGAAACTGTGAACCATTCCGTTAATACCCCCGCCCCTTTTAAATTATGTCCTTCATTTTGTTGCTGGAAATTAGTGCCCGCAGAATAGATAGAAAGAAGAATCACGAAGATTTCCTTAAATAAGATGTGGCTCGATGGCAAATCGATGGTCGGTTGTAATGGAGATGTTGATTTGTCGCTCTCCCTTGGAGTTGACGGAATGAATGCACTAATTTTCGTAATCTTCGTGAAATCGAAGCTCACAACATTTATTTTAAAATGTATCATCTTTCAGTACAGGTGGGGTGAGGTTCACAATACCACAAATGATACACATTATCGATAAATGCCAAAATATTAGTGATGATAGTATCACGCAGAATACTGAATAGTTTGATACGCTGGATGACTCGCTCAACATGTATACGGGCTTGTGCGATCGCTTCGTTTCTGCTTTCTTCTAATGGAGATAGCCTCCCACTTCGGCTAAATGGCGGTATATAAAGTTTAATGCATTTCGCGGAACACTCTCTCTATTTTTCGCTGTTAAAAATAAATTCGCCGAAAGTTTTTTTTCGAAATATGCCTTGCTTACGAAGGATATTCAACCAACAGGTGTACTCCCCCTAAAAACTTGACCGTTTGTCGACATATGTAACTAGAATAAGATGAAATACTGCAGTTTAAACAATTTAGAGAGACTACCGGCACCTCTATGCAATCAAGTACTACTGTTACATTAGGAAAGTGCTCCCTGAACAAAGCAAATCTCCTCTAGTAAAGTTAGTGACGGTAATCCGATCCATGTATTAACTTCTTTGTTCGTCAAAAGAAGGTCTGAGAGAAGATATTCCGAACATCCACTTCGATCAGCTGTGATTGGTAATTGAAAATTGATGATTCCACTTTGATTCTTTGATTCTGAACATTAGCTGAACCACGGGTTTCATTCAAAGTTGAGTATAGAATTGTTGTATCGTACATCTGTGTTGATCTTAATATCTGTTTTACATATTTGTTGTAATTGTTGTCTCGTAATTGTTCGGGTCTCTCTCCTGCGAAATATCTTTTTGGATCCGTATCAATGGTTCAATCGTCTTAGATGGAACTGTATTTGCTGTAAAAAATACACAATCATGAATGTCTTATTTGATACTTATGAAATGTGAAAAAGATACTTTTTCGAAAGTCAGTTTTCATGAAGTGATGATGGCAAATCATCCAGCCCACCGTACTTGAAGAGACTGCTATCCCAAGCGTGAGCTTCCAACTTGTTAACACTAATTTATTAACTGGAAATGCTTTCAAACACCTTCCTCTTTTAGTATGACAACCGGCTACACAGCATACTCTCCCAAATTTCACTTCGTGGTTACTAGACGTAAACTTCACAGAAGGAACAACATGATTTTTCAATTTCAGTCGGGTACCTGTTGAATACAAATTTGTTGCGATGCATGTTTTAATCCAAAATCGAATTATTTACTTACATTTATTAAAATCCACATAGCAGAAATGATCGCTGCAAATTCTTTCTATTCGATTTCCCGAGAGGTGTACAAAACGGGTCCAATTTTGATACACCTTGCAATTAGTGGGTGGAACACGGAAGAAAATTTCACTTTCAGACATTTCAGTGTAGTTTTTGCATGCAGGAACTATTTGTTTTCTAGCTTGCTCTTGAGTATGCTTCCGAACTTTCTTCTTGGGATCAGTCATTCGCAATACTGACAGTTTACACAAAGAGAAAAAAAGAGAAAAACAGTAATATGTTATATATTGAAATGTTCAGAATAAAATTTCTTACCATCTCATCATATTCACGATAATTTTTAATGATTCAAACATTGTAATTTATGGAAATAACTACTAAAATTCACAAATTTACTACCGGTTTGACACTGCGAAACGTAAACCAGCATCACTTTCACCGCAGCGCCGCCTGTCTGTAATTTTTCCGTTAGATCGCCAATTTGCTCTCAAACTTCTCTACAATTTGTTCTTTGACGCTCAACTTCTATCTTTCTCAATTTCGCTACAATATCGATATAAACAATTCCTAGTGGAAATTCAAGCAAAATCTGCAAAAATCTGCAAATTTACCCCACTGTACTTATTATAGCCACTTAAATTTCACTTTAACGTTGAAATGTTACATTTTTTCTTGAAATAAGTCATATTTGAACCATGAAAAAAATTTCAAACTGCATATAATCGAGTCCAAAATTGTATATAATTGAATCACATATAATCGAGTCTGTATATAATCGAGTCCGGCCTGTAATGCCTAAAAATAGCATCAGCAAAAAACAATAGCAAAATTACAGAGACACGCACAGTCTGTGACAATTTTGCGCGAGTATACGAGTTCTGATTTTGCGCGCAAGTACAGGAGGCTTCAAACTAGGATTGGGCGATCTTCAGAAAAAGATCCATCTTGCCGGATCGATTTTCTAAATGGCGTAAGGACCGATTCACTGATTGAATCGTTACCAGAAAATCGATCTTGGCTGGGTCGATCTTTGAAAATTGAATGCTTGTTTTCTAATTTATTCACTTATTCTATATAAGTGTAGTTTTTTTCTTTAAACAAGGAATGAACTTTTCACATTATTCAAACATCAAAGGATTTTTGTTTTAAATTTTTAATCTCACATGAAGATCACAAAAAAAAACTTGGAAGCTCAGAAAAATTGCATTCTCCAGAGCATTTACCGTGCACCGTTATGGAATCATTTGATTGAATAAATTGATTGAGAATTATTATTAGACATGCAACAACTGATATTCATCTATACTCCAATGACAATAATCCCATAAAATCGAACCGTGCCATATGTCTGGCATTTAGTCGAAATCTTGGAGGTAGTCTCAGTTCTAGAAAAAAAGGCTTCAGCTGGACCTGATGTCATCATCCAATTTCGTCACAATTTTCACTGTCCTCCAAGTCGAGTTGAATATAATTTGTATCCACTTGTTTTGTAATTACCAAACTTACAAAAATGCTTACAAACTGCTGCTTGTCAAGTGATTTTTGATGAGATTAATCGTAAGAGTGCAAAAAAAAATCGGAAATCGGGGAGGAAAAGATCGATCTTCTGAATATCGATGCCAGATCGCCCAGTATTTTATTGATTAGTTTCCGAGTCATGCAGAAATTTGTCTTTCGTTTGTATGGCAGCCCCCCTTAGAGAGGGGGAGAGGTCTCAAACTATCATAAAAACCTTGCCCGGCCCCAAAACCCCCTACACACCAATTTTCATGTCAATCGGTTCAGAAGTTTTTGAGCCCATAAGAATCAGACAGACAGACAGACAGACAGACAGACAGATAGACAGACAGAAATCCATTTCTATATATATATATATATAGATTTTTATTTTAGATATTTCTTCATACCATTCAAAAATCAATTATTGTCATTTTCGCTTCTCAAAATCGGAATATGAAGTTACTAAGCGTTGTTTTGAATCGTTCTTTCGCTCTCGCTTTCGCTTTCGTTCTGCGGTATTAAAAACAACATAGAATGTTAGCTGGAACCCAACATCAATAGACAGCTATTCATTGATATCGTTGGATTGGATTTATATTTTTGAAATTTAGTGGGGAAATATAAGGTGCTTCTTCTTTAAAAGTCGCAAACTGTATGTGAAAATATGTTTATCGACCGACTAAACTATATGTAATAATTTGATGCCCACAAAATATGTGCAATTTTTCATATTTTCTCTTGGGACAAAACACAGGTTTCATGTAAGATCATGTTTCATAATGCTAATCTAGCATTTTCTCTAGCAATCAATCATACAAAAAACCACGATAACACGTACATGCAATTGGCGATCTAACGCAAAACGTAAACGATCGGTGAGACATCTGGATTTTGTTTTTGAACTAAGAAAATGATGATATTGTAACCTAAAACTCAAAAACAAATCACGTATAGTTTACTTCCGGACATTCCAAGGTAATTCTCATATGCAGGAACCATGCATTTTTCAACTTGGTTTTGATTGTGCTCTCGAATTTCCTTTTTTGATTCAACCATTGCTAACATTTATACAGTTTTCACTACTGAAAGAGGTAAGAAAATAACATGTTATATATAAAATTGCGCAGAATTAGTTTTCTTCCAAACTCATCGCAATCAAATAATCTTTTATTACTATAACATTGTAATTTATGGAAAGAACTACAAACCTTCCATAAAGTCACATTGCTAAATTTAAAACCATCATCACTTTCACCGCAGCGCCGCCTAGGTGTAGATTTGTACGTCAGATCGCCAATTGACGAATTTACGCAAAGCTGAATCAGCTCATGCGACATCTACATTAGAGCTCAGAACCACAAAAGTGAGGGTGTTTGTTTATTTTACGCACTGAAAAGCAAGATTCGGTGGTGATTATTCATTATACAAGGTTTTCCATTTCGGGCTTCCGAAAGTATACAGCCCTGCGCTGACAACCGTTTGACATAGCTGTCAACCAAAGCGTCATATCGTTAGTTGAATGTCTGCCATTTTACAATATGGATCGTTTTAGCATCGCACAACGTGTTAATTTTGTTAAATTATACTATAAAAATGATGAAAAACCGGCAAATGTTTTTCGAGCATTACGGACGGATTTTGGTCGTCATGGACGGCCTACAGAGCACACAATCGCTAATGTAGTGCGTAAATTCGAACAAACTGGATCCGTAGCGGATATTGTGAAACCTGTGCATCATCATAATGTGCGTTCGGCCGAAAATATTGCTGCTGTTGCTGCCAGTGTGGAGGATGACCCGAATGTTTCGATTCCACGGCGTGCTCAGCAATTGGGCTTGTCAAACACATCATTGTGGCGAATTTTGCATTTGGACTTGCACCTACATCCATATAAAGTCCAACTGGTACAAAAATTAGAGCGTGGTGACCATGGAATGCGTCGGGCATACATCGATTGGATGAACGAAGAACAGCAGCAAAATGCTGAATTTTCGCATCAAATTTTCTTCAACGATGAGGCACATTTCGAGCTCGGTGGCTATGTGAACACCCAAAATTTCCGTATATGGGGCTCAGAAAATCCACACGTGATTGTTGAGAGGCCATTGCATCCACCAAAAGTCACTGTTTGGTGCGCATTATGGTCTGATGGAGTCATCGGGCCGTATTTCTTTGAAAATGAGGACGGCGAGACGGTAACTGTGATTGCAAACTCTTGAACATTTGAAAGACAGCATTCGTGAAGTTATGACCGAGATACCGCCCCATATGTGCCGAAAAGTCATCGAAAATTACCTGTTCCGGATCAAGGGGTGCGAGGAAGCCCTAGGTGGACATTTGAATGATGTTGTATTTCACACATAATGGCATAAACCAAACTTTAATTTGAAATAAAAGTTTCATCGAAATTCGAATTCTAAGTGTGTTTTATTTCAATTTACTTTCGGAATTTAAAGTTGGAAAACCCTGTATTTCAATTTAGATTCATTTCAGCCATTGAATGTAGTCAGTATATGGTAAGAAAGTTGGAGTTTTGTATATTTACGATGGTTTCAACACGCGATTTGACCAAAGTCATAGATAATCTTCGAAAATTTTATGTTTGATAATGCATACCGGTTATTGACGAATTTACGTTGGGTTTACAACCAGATGGCGCAGCGAATAAAATGAGGATGTTTTGTTTTTTTGGTATGAAATTCGTTCAAATTTTCGAGAAAAATCAGAATTTATCTTCAAATTTCCCGGTTTCATGTATTCTTTCCACGCTGAAAAGGTTAGAAAATCATCATTTTACAATATGCTATGTGTATTACGAGGAATGGCTTGTTATAAGTATTGTAACTTTATTTTTTTTCAACTTAGTAAACGATGAATAGGGTGTTTTGCGCTAAAAATACTGCAAATCCTTCTCGTATCGGCCCCTGCATAACCAATGATATCAGCCAATTTGATATGATATCGATTTCTTCACAATTATCCATAGTACCAATAACCGGTATGCATTATCAAACTTAAGATTTTCGAAGATTATCTATGACTTTGGACAAATCGCGTGTTGAAACCATCGTAAATATACAAAGCCCTAACTTTCTTACCATATACTGACAACATTCAATGGCTGAAACGAATCTAAATTGAAATAAAATGAATAATCACCACCGAATCTTGCTTTTCAGTGCGTAAAATAAACAAACACCCTCACTTTTGTGGTTCTGAGCTCTAATGTAGATGTCGCATGAGCTGATTCAGCTTTGCGTAAATTCGTCAATTGATACTATGGATAATTGTGATGAATTCGATATCATATCAAATTGGCTGATATCATTGATTATGTAGGGGTCGATACGAGAAGGATTTGCAGTATTTTTAGCGCAAAACACTCTATTCATCGTTTACTTAGTTGAAAAATAATAAAGTTATGATACTTATACCAAGCCATTCCTCGCAATACACATGGCACATTGTAAAATGATGATTTTCTAACCTTTTCAGCGTGGAAAGAATACATGAAACCGGGAAATTTGAAGATAAATTCCGATTTTTCCACAAAACTTGAACAAATTTCATACCAAAAAAACAAAACATCCTCATTTTACTCGCTGCGCCATCTGGTTGTAAATTCAACGTAAATTCGTCAATAGGCCAAACAATGGATTGAAAGCAACGAAAAAACTATTTTCTCAACTTGCCCTCACTAGACGATTTTATGTTTACCTAATTCATGAATCGCCTCAGCTTCCCCCAGTTTTTTTTTCTGATAATCAAGAAGTATAGGAACGTTACGTGGCATTGAAAAAATACATGAAATTGAAAATATAGAGAGTTTGCTTTTAATACTACGAAAATCTAACTTAATTTTTAACCCAAAATTGAGTATACATCAATGAAATAAACCCTGCGTTACATGCATTTTACTAGTAAATGACAATATCGTTTTATTTAGCATACAAGCGTTCTCGTTCTATTTATCCATTCCGTCCAGCGCAAATCAGTTCAGCTGCACTCGTTCGTTCCCAAACAGTTCACTCGCAAACAGTTCTTTCGGAATCAGTTCGCTCACAAACCATTCGCTCGCAATAGGTTCGTGGGGCGAACTACCGTTCTTTAAGAAAGAGCGACCGTTCGTTCACTCTTTTTGGCGAACTAGTTCTTTCGTATCGTTCGTGAACCCCCCAGGATTTGACGACATGAATTACTCGGAGACCAGATTGGAGATTGACCAAAAACCTAGCAATCATTATGATGCTTCAAAAGTAATAATGTGTGGAAAATTAAGCTTCCACGAGATGTTACATGACTTCAAGAAACTTCAACACATTGGCAAACACAAGTGCTCAATGACAATAAACCGAAATATTGGAAAAGTTAAGCACATCAAACAGAAACGATACAACTCTGAGTGTTACAAATTATGTTGACATGCAGTGGAAACCCCCGCAAACCGCAAATGGGCGCACTGGCAGCAAATCGAACCTTCGGGCTTGGGGAATAACTGCCATCAAATGCTGTCTCGGTAATAAACTCTTTCAACCAACCCCCGGAGGAGAATCGGAGGCGCCTTCCGGTGGGGGATAATACATGAAACAGATATCATACGAGTTTATTAGCAGTCAACCGTTCCCGCACGCAAATCAGCCGGCAATGGTACGGAAGATATATATTCAAATTTACCCGCAAATATTTATCGCCACCGCCAAACACCACGAACCATCGCTACTCCCCGCCCGGATACAGATCCCGCGTTTGTGCACCCCCAACCCCCATCCCCCTACCCTTTCTCCGGAGCTATCCATCAAAGCCGGTAAGCGATGCCTTTGGATCCCTATGAGGCAAAATTTCCCACCCATTCGGAAGCGATTTGCGGCCTGTGTGGAACCGTCGCCGCAAACCGTTCCGTGGAGTGAAATGAGCAATGTGGCATATTTTCACCGCTGTTCGAGCGACACTTGTGCCCGACGGCACGACGGGTTCCCATATCCGTATCGTGTGATTGACGAATGGGAACCATTCGATCAAAAATGGATTTCCCCACTCTAACCCCTTCCACCCAGGGGAAGACGGGAAGGGCTTTTTGATGTGCCGACGTATGGCGTGGAAGCACTGAGTGAGATTATAATGTGGTTTTGATTTATGATGTCAATTTTGCATGCGGGAGTAGTTGTTGGTCTGTGGTGTCACTTTTTGGAGAGCCGTTTTGCAACGCGATTTTATGGACCCGATATGAAGGGGAGCTTCACCCTCGAGAGGTGGTTAATAAACAGAATACAATTTCTTCGTCCATTATTTCACATTTCGTAGGAATGCTCACTTCGACTAATCTTCCGATTACATTAGCAACATTCCGTAAGCTTCCCGATCGGCCACAAGAACCGTCATATCAAATCCCGAAAACTATTGGCACAATGAGTGACATAAATTCATAATTATCAGCTCGTATTCCCACATATATTTTCCCCCCTCCGCAAGGATGCGCTCCAATAAAACCAACATCGGCTTATCAATGATTATCACCAGCATCCCGTGAGAGAAGTTTTCCAGCCCGCCCACATGTCTTCGAACACCCATTACGGGCAACACGGTGCGGTGCCTCACAGACCGGATCCTGGTCAAATTAGGAACGTGTTCGGAATTCGAATGCACACCGAAAGTCATATGCCACCAAATATTACCCCCAGATCACTAATGGGTTTCGGGCGTCTTTGAGCTGCCTGTCGTCGTCGTAATCATCCTCGTTTTGTTGCCTCCGCCCGAGGATGCCACACAGCTGTTGGAAATGATACAGATTAACGATGTCATTCCGCGTGTTCGGAGAATGTTGACAAGCGCATAATTTCCAACGAATGCGTGTCTATCGATGATATGAGGCACACATGTGCAGGAGTGGAGGGATTCTGCAAAATTTACCGTGGATTTGACGGAGAAAAATGATCCTTTTTGATGAACGGAACTTATTCTTCAACGGTAGGAGAAGTTCAATAGTGTTGCTCGGGTGTGATTAGATTTTTATGGGCTAAGGGTGCTTGCTCTTCCTTTGAATCGCAATTATGAAGGGTGCATCATGAAGTACTTTTCTGTCCAAAAACTTCATCAATGCACTTTCAGAACAACTGATTTACAATTGAATGATGAGCTATTACGAAAAAGACCAGCAATATCGAGTAACAAGCGCAAAGTTATTCACCTTCACGAAAACGCTCGACCACGTTTTGGAAAACCGACAAGGAAACCTTCAGAAGGAAAATTCTTCCTCACCCAGTGTGAAAATATGGAAAACGGTTGTAGAAAAAAGTTGGTGGGTCTGAGCCTAGGGGCACGGACGGGATCTTGACATAGGACTGTGATTGTGTGTAGTAATTGCATTTAAATTGAGTTTTTCATTGTTCAAAATCTGTATTTTTTTTTCTTTTGATACATCAAATGGATCCTTTAAACGGGTTGGATGACATAACGTGATAGAATTCGGTACCGCATTCTGTTCAAAAACGTACACAAATATACCATGAAAGCCATTACTACTCTTTTCTTCTGTTTATTCAATCATGCAGAAGAAGACAAAGAGTCATCATGTATCATTTTTAAACACAAGTCTAAATAGTTAAGACCTACATAAATATAAGCCTGAGTCAACAAATCAATCCATGACTACAAAAATATATTATAGATAAAAATAGCATTATCTCCTTCGTTACCACGTTGTCCGGAACATTGTTTGTAATAACTGTATAGCCTTGTAAGATCGCGACTACTCAAGCTATCATAATCTGATTTACGTGGGTATACCCTTTCGATCTTCTAAATCGGCAGCCATTTTAATTCATTTATTGCATTTTTACATAACCAAACAACATACTCGATATTATGACATTCTGGACCACAATAACACAAATTGTTAGTAGTGAGACCTACTCGATAAAAACATGAATCGAGCACAAATTGATTGGGCGACATACAATATAATATAAAATTAATGCCTATTATCGGTAAATGGGGAATAATTCATTTCACGCATCAACTCGCATTATGAGTTAACGCCCGAATTTATGCAAAAAGATTGCTCGTTGCGTCGGGGAGGATGCGAGTGGATAGTGCAATCGAAAGAAAACGTACCCAGTTAAATCGTCAAATTGTTACCTTTTTTTACTATATTCATGTTCATGTTTCAAGCAAAAAAAATGCTGGACAAATTTCCTGTCTAATGATATATAACACAACATATGTCGCAATAACCATTCTGAGTTATATGCGCTTGAAAACTCTTAATAAATCGTTACATTTTTCGTAGAGTGACCCCCCTATATAGGAATCAAAGACATAGTCCTACGTCAAAAGTTATGGAAAAGCTTTTTATCCTAAAAAATCAAACATTCTCCTCACAGTTTTCAAAATCATTATGCTATCTAACGAATAGTTAGCTGTTATAAAAAGTCAATAACAATTTCATTCAAGCTACAGTGGTTTACGTTGCAACTGTTATTTTCAAATTAGTGCAAAATCTGAAATCCGCTTGTTACTAAATTCAAGAAGTTATATAATAACTAACCAAATAACGAATATTAAGCGCCATTCGACAAATAATAAACACATCTTCATTCGTTCAAGCTTCCATGTTTTACCAGTATTTCAACTAGTTCACAAATGTTTTACATACACTGAGAGAAATATTTAGTAATAATAACTAGCGACGACTAGGATCGAATTACCACACTAGTGTATATGTAGCTTAAGGATGTTAAACTGAAATGAAAATTAAATGATTGTAGCTCTCTTTTCGATCGATGCTCATCATAAATGATTTATTTTAAATTGTGACGTGTCTCTAGTTTCGACTGAAGACTCCAGTTGCTGGACTGGTAGTGCTTGAGGTAATTCGATAGATTTGCCACAGAATCATTCGTTGGAAAACTAATAAGTCTGGTGACACATTCCCGAATACACACGGTAACGTAGTAGCATAGGTTACAAAGGTTTCGGGACCAAGGTCGATAAATGTTTTTATATATATATTTTTTGGAAGCTTACATAACATATCCAATAATCAGAGAGGCATTTTTTCGTTTTTGAATTATGATTTTTCAAATTTAACAAAAGTTATGATTTTTCAAACTTAAGTCGCATAGGAGCATTGAGCGAAAACTGAAAACATGGTAATTTTGAAAAAACGTAATTTAAAAACGAAATAAAACAGCTTTCTGAGTTTTGGATATGTTATTGTTCAGCTTTCAAGAAAAAATATAAAAAAATATAGCACCCTTGGTCCCGAGATCATGTAATCTATAAAAAAAAAACAAATATAATCAATAATCACGAAAACAAAATTCATGCTCTTCACAAGAATAGTATTAAAATAAACTAGCTAATTGGCTTTAATTTGATATTTCGATCATCTGAATCGGTCATGTTTAAATTTATGAAAAAGGTCATTTTTAGAAAAAATAGGAAAAAAAATGTTTTTGGACCATCTATAAAATTTGAAAAATCATAGATTAAAACAAATAAGGAAAGGCATCTCTGATTTTTTGAAATGTTACATAAAAAACCTCAGTTTTCAAGAAAAAATATAAAAAATATTGCGCCTTTGGTCCCGAAACCATGTAAACTCTAAAAAACGAATACAATAAATGATTTCGAAAACAAAATCTATTTTTTTTTCGCAAATGTAACACTTTTTCAAATAAGACTAGTTCATTGACTTCAATTTGATATATCAATCATCTGAATCGGTTCAGTAGTTCAAATGTTTTAACTTAAAAAAGGGAATTGTTAGAATTTACTTAAATTTCTTACTAAATTTCTATTTATTATAATTACAAAAAAATTCCGAACACAGTTTTCTTCTCGTTTTTCTGCACGATGAAACCAATACGACATAAGATTTTTATTTCCTCTTACCAAACATTCGAAACTATGACAAGACGTGACAACTGGCTGCTTACTCTTCTTTCTGCATTCTCATCGACCAAGTGCTAGATAACAGGGAGGCGAGATGTGAAGGTTGCCAAATGTTATAAAATTTTGAAAGATCATTTTCCCATGAAAAACATGTGTTCTTCGTATCATGTATTTTCTGAGTTGCACCATGTTTTGTATTAATTTTTCGACCGAATATCACATAGTTTAAACAATAAGTATTTTCCTGTTATTTTGGTATGCAAAAAAAACTAAATGTGAAGAGATAAAGAATGCTCGAAAACGTAGATTTGATAGTAGGAGTATGATATGTTGAAATACATGAATTAAATTCAAAGTTCATTTTATTTCTCAAGAGATTTCGGGCCTTACCGTTTACACTTCACGATGGAAACGTGCTTCAAGTAAATAAATAACGCCAAGTAAAAATTTTCATTCTGGTTTTAGCAATCTAAAAGTGCCTTCGAGCCGAGTAGTAAGACTTGTTAAAACTGATTTCGTATCAAGATATCGACACCGTATCGTTGTCATCGCGGATACACTTCATTTCGTTTTCACCGTGGAGTTTATACGGAAATAAGGCCTTAAAATTTAACTTTGATATCGTTCAAATACTAACAGTACTGAAATATTGATAAAATGATACATTCCCAAATAATAACATAGCGTTTGTTCAGGTTTTTTGTAGGTATGTATGGTTTATTCAGGTTCCAACATGATTTTAAATACTTTTTCTGCTGCCTCGGATGTTATTTGTTATTTGATTCTAATTTTATTGTTAACTGCTTTACGGTTGGAACATAATTGAATGCTCTTCTCTGCTAGGTCGCTGCTATTATGCTATGCTAGATGACTAAAGAATCCCGAAAAGATGTGGAAATTCCGATGCAATGTTTCCTTCTCTTCGGGAACTGAACACCGGACGTAATAGAAACGAAAATATACAAAGAATCCATTATAGAAATTATCGCTAAATTGAAATGAGAATGCAACTATTATTCAATTTGAAATTGGAAATCCTATTTTTGTATATTTATATTTGTCAATTATTTTCTCACCAGCCAATCAGAAGCCGAGTTGCAAGTGATCCGAGTTTGACAGAAAAAGTGGTCCGGAATCGGCCCCCTATTGTCATGTCTCGTCTCAGATTCGAAACAGAGTATGTTAATTTAATGCACATTTGACTTGGCCATAACGGAGCTCCGAAGGACGAAAATAAATCCGGCGGTCGGCGGTCGGCGGTTTAGGAACACAGTCTCCGTCGCACAGACTCTTCCTAGTGTACTCTCAAAGTTGTCAACTGTCTGACGCCAAATCAAACTGCCTTTGTTCGCGAATGCTACATTCATAATTCGAAACAAGGATACAAAGGACACAAGGGGGGTGAAACAATGAAGGTTGTTAAAATACAATTGCAGTAGAGTGCCACAAGGCGATGGGTGCTACGCACCAAGTAGAAGTTCGTTCCAAGTAAATTAATCTAAAATAATCTTGAATATTACTTTATTATTTTATCAACTTGCAAGCCACTTTTAAACTTAGTTACGATTGAAATACAATAATAACAGATTTATTTGTGTGAATCGGATAAAATATGTTAAATCTTTCAAATCTTTCAAGAAGTATTAGAATTTTAAAATTTATCTGTGTTCAAATTTGTCGGTGAACGCAGTTCCCTATTTTACATCGCGAGACGTGAAAAAAGTGATATAACGAGTGTGTCGGTTACACTGGCCGTTAAAGGTCTCGCTCGGTCCGTACCTCTCCATGGTTGAAGGTGGCACTGATGCCTAGGGAAGAAAACATGCGTCACACTGCTAGAATACCGTGGACTGATTCCTGCAGCATGCACTGCGCATGTTCGATAATGTCCCCCTTAACTACTCGAATGCATCATTTCCCCTGATTTTTCAGCCCGAGCAAAAGTTTCTTCCTACGGTTGTAAAAAACCATAGTTTTCTTATTATATTTGAGAAACATCAAAAATGGAAAAAAAAATCTTTCAATTCCAAAATATGGAAAATTGTACAAAAGCTTATCAAGCTACAGTGTGTTCCGACCGAAATGATAGGATCCAATAGGTGTCTTGGTGTAACTGTGTAAACTCAAGAAATTTACCACGGAACCATTCTCAGTGAAATAATAAATCCAAGTTGATGAATTTTATTACGGAAATTCTCGTTCAATTACGAACGCCATGAGCAAAAAAAATTGAACACAAAATATTCTACTAATTGGGTCTGATTACGAACGTCACTTCACGGTGAAAACGGAATAAAATGCATACAAATTGCATACATTTCATTTCGTTTTCACCGTGAAGTGACGTTCGTGATCAGGCCCATTATTTATTTTATTAGTGAAAATTTTTAAAATTGGACTGAACTGCAAAGTGGATAGAATAGCCGTATTCATTTGTTTGCATGGTAAGTTAATTTGTTACATCACGTTATATCACGACATCACCGGAACAAGCGTGTCGCGAATCGATTTTGTGGATCCTGTGAATGGATGAAGTACTTCAAGGCTGTTTGCGGATAATTTTCTGAACAAAAAGACGGGTGGGTAATGTCAGGGACATAACCGGAGTGACGTAGGACTATATGAAGGGGACAGCTTTTGCTAAATATATTGTTTTATTTTCTTCTCCTCGGTGAATACCTACATATCTAACTGAAAAATGGATTAGTTTATTGTTCACTCTTTATGAACATGTTGGGGGTTCTGAAAAGAACTTTTGGTGTTGTGTTTTTGCGTTTTTTTACAAACTTTCTCAATTTTTTCTCACTATCTTATAGTTGCTTCTTGATATTTTTACTTATTGAATGTTCAACTCCGGGCATCCTTTGGCGTATGCACATATCGTAAAATCAAAATGATGGCTATGATAAGGAATGCATAGTGGTCCTCAGCTCATTCACTATCATAAATTTCACATTACCGTACCTTAAACTGTGGTTTCGGAGACGAATGAATTGTAAGATTTGTAGTCTCCACAAACAATGTAAATAAAAATGAAAAAGAACTGAGGATTTGGAGACGAACTTTATGATCTGTCGAGAAACAGATGAGCTATAAGCGTTCTGAAAAACCAACAGTAAATATAGGGACGGATGACCTTCGGAATAAAGTCCTTTAAAATAAGAACAGAGCAGCAGGAAATACATAGCTCATCATGTTGCTCCTTAGTTATGTTTCTATACAATGCAGATGTAACGTCAGTCAATTTT
Organism: Toxorhynchites rutilus septentrionalis; assembly: GCF_029784135.1. Taxonomy (NCBI): domain Eukaryota; kingdom Metazoa; phylum Arthropoda; class Insecta; order Diptera; family Culicidae; genus Toxorhynchites; species Toxorhynchites rutilus. Next base: position 181,966,949 of record NC_073744.1, on the reverse strand, counting down.
CAACATCAGTTATCAACCAAAGAAAGCAGTTCTTGCTACCGAGAAAATTCGTGAATGCCATCCTGCATACAATGTGTTGTAATTTGAAGCCACTTTCAATTCAGGAACCATGCATGGGTTTGTGAAAACTGAATGATCAATTTAAAAGACCCCAACCTCCAATAAGTTCAAAAACAAGCATAAACAAAATAAATCAGTTCATATTATATGTCATATTATGTCACTTTAGAATGCATTGGTATTGTGAATAACTTTTAATAACTCTTCTTTAATAGGTTTAATGGCCCTGAAAAGCGCCGTGTTTTACGGTAGCTGTTTTTGCCACCAAAGCAGTCTGTATAAACAAACTTTTTCCTTTTTCTACCTGCTGCCGTTTTACGATTGCGTTTTCTACTCGCCACTCGCCACTCGCTACAACTGCCTGTTGTTGTCTTGATGTCCACCGAACCGAATGTGGTCTGTTCTGAATGCCGGTTTTCTTATCGTCGCGAGCAATTTTGCCACCCAACTCGACCATTTCGGCGGCCGAAACTATATAACGGTGGCTAGGTGGACTGGTGCACTGGTACTAACGCGCTCGGCCTAGCTACCCTTGCGGGGAACTCCAGACCAACACGCCTTTCCCTTCACTTTTCCTCCTTTGCCATATCCAACCATGACTGCTTGTGTTGGTTTGTTGATGTGATGTGATGCGAAACGATGTGGTGTACGGTTTGGATGAGAATGATCGTTACGGCAGCGGAGCGGGGATTTTTAAGCTGACTGGTTGGCTCGGGAATTACGCATGTGTGAGACTGCGACCAATGTTTCGTTCATTTTTTTCTTTTTCCTTTCCAATCGTGCTTCATTCTATTTCGCTGCTGCTCTGGTTGCCCGTTTTGGTCGGTACGATTTGAGGAGCACAAAATGAACCAATCAAAAATGGGCACATAATGCATTTGGACAATGCTTGATATTTCACAATTATTCAATTATTTATCTCAAGAAAAATGAAATGTTATTCGTTATGATAGATGCGTAGATATATTTCCTATCAATTGATGCAAAAACCTTTGCGATCTATTGAGAAATGCTCGAGTTATAAGCGTTCCAAATCTTGCATTTTTTCCTACTTGTTCAGTGCCTAGATTCTCATTTCACCCCCTATATCTTCCGGTTAGACGTAGTCCTACGTCAAAATGTTATACCTCGTTCGACAGCGAAAATGTTCCATAAGACTGCAAATTAAAATAAAGATAGAAGTTTTCCTCGTTTGGCAAGAGATCTGTATCAGCGGAAAAAAAAGAAACACTTTTGTTACTTCTGGATATTTGAACCATGAAGAGCCTTCACTAGAGTTTGTCGCCTAATTTAGCAGCATGAGGTTATTTGCCTATTCTGAACCGACTTGGCATGTTGTAACTATTCTAATTCGACCAAACTGGTACGTTCGATGTATCACGACCAGTGTTGAAAAAAATCGTCTTCGCTAAGCTCAAATGCATAGAGTTTCGAACTAGGTAGCTTCGAAAACCTATATATTCCAGACGAAAATCAAAATGATAGATCCAGACAGCTAGTGAATGAGAGCAAATGAACTTTTGTTCTTCAATATCGAATGTTCTGAACTGCTGTGTTATGTTAACTTCAACGTAAAAGGAGAAATTTGCGAAATCACGCCTTTCTCCGACTACCTGCTGCACGCACTAATTACGCCTATCATGAGCCCGTTGCTAGCATGGCTCGAATATTTAACCGTCAGTTTGAACACAGACTTCCATTTATCCAGATATACGTTAAAAATTCGTCTTAAGCAACGTCAATCCCAATTACATTAAATTAAATTAGAGTAGACTGTGTCATTAGGGTTCTATGTCAACCTGTTGATGTATTAAATAAATAAATAAATAAATATGTGTTGTTTATTTTTCCACCCAGTGTCATTTTCATCTTGGTTATTAAAGACATCAGAACTGAATTTTATGAATATCAGCTGTTTTTACTTCGAACCTGAGGCTGCTGTGTGCGGTTGGTGTTTATTTAGTTCGAACTTTTATTATACTGCTGCTTAAGTCTTTCAATTGCATTACCGTTTTGTTTCAAATTCCGAACACTTAATTTTTAAATGTAAATTTACTGAACTTTTATATTTTTAATAATTGAATAATAAATACCCTGACATTCTTTGTGGTGTAGGCTTCATTTTAACATCATTCACAGGTATCGATACTGTACAGAACTTAAAATACTAAGCATTTCCAAAAAAACAACTGTCAAAACCAGCGATAAAATGTTTGCGTTAGCAAATTCGGAATTTGAATCAAGTTTCGAAGCACAATATCCAAATTTTTGGGAATGTTATATTTTTTTCAAAGAAGATGAGCTAATTCGCTTTGATTTGATATATCGATCATCTGAATCGGTCTGGTAGCTCAAAAGTTATGATATTTTTTAATTGCATTTTGGGTGTTCGGAATTTGAGACAAATGTAATCATTATTTTTTTCGACATATTTTTTCACCATGAATATGAATTTGTAAATTAATTTTATGGTAGCCAAATGAAAGAAAAGACTCTATTGTATCCAAAAACCACATTAATTTCGCGAAAAAGTACCATTACGAGTAATAACACACTGTTTAATGGCCAAAAAAGCTTAAGTGTTCGGATTTTGAGACAAAACGGTACAGCGTTTAAGGATTATTCGCGGTTTTTTGCTTATCACTATCCAAATGTTTTATGAGCACGTGCTTCTTTACAGCTGCCGGATGTCGTGTTCGGAAATGATTTATGAAATTCCCGATGTCGCAGATCACTTGACGGTAGCTACAGCTACTCGGTGTATCCATTCTGCATATGCCGGTGTTGCCGTCTCGCCAAATAAAATCCTTCGTCATTTCTTGCAAAGTTCGTCTCATCGAACTCTGGCGTTTTTGTTTTCTGAATGGTCCAGACTGACAATTTTTTTATTTTTGAATTTTTTCTTTTAGTGCCTCCAAACCAAATCAAGTTGTATCGCAAATATTTTATAGGATTTTAAATAACAAATTTTGATGGTTCATTTGAACCTCTATGTGGTTCAACATAGGATCTATAGTGAAAAACGTACTTTTTCCTTTATTTCACGCCATACACAAAAGCTTCGAGATAAAAATTTGAAAAAAATACTGAATGTGCATCTTACTACGGTGTATCAAAAAAAATTATCAAAGAAAATTTCATCAAAAATTTTAGTTCTAAAAAAATATTGAAATTTTGAAAAAAAATGTTGGGAGGATTGCGCGAAAAAAAAATATTTTTGGCCTTTGGACTTTTTTAATCTATTTTGAATTTAGAGACCCATTACTGCTTTAATATTTTGACGTGGGACTACGTCTAACCGGAGTATATGGGAGTAAAATGAAAACCTAAACACAGAACATGCAGGAAAAAAATGAAAGATTCCGAATGCTTATACCTCGAACATTTCTTACTGGATCGGAAAAATGTTTGCATCAATTGATAGGGAATATTTTTGCGCATCGATCGCAATTAATAAAATGTTAGTTTTCATTAGATAAACATTTGAATAACTGTAAAATGTGAAGCGTTATCTAAACGCCCTAACTACCTCGTTTAGATTGGTCCGATTTACGGTTTCCCCAACACAGCCATCATAATCATGCAGCCTTTGGAAAATCGGTATTGCAAATACATGAAAGTAAGGGGAGCTTTTGTTCCCACCGAAATATGTTCCCTAACACAGACTTCAAAACCAAGCAGTGTTGGAGAAATCGGCATTGCAAATACATGAAAGTAAGGGGAGCTTTTGTTCCCATCGAAATAAGTTCCCCTAACACAGACTTCAAATTCATGAAGCGTGAAAAATTGGCATTGCAAATTCATGTAAGTCGGGGGTATTTTTGTTCCGGCTAAAATGTGTTTCCCCAACACAGACTTCAAAACCAAGGTGTCTAGGGAAATCGGCTTTGCAAATTAATGCAAACTGCGAGTATTTTTGTACTCGCTTGTCTTTGTGCAGACTAGAGTATGTTTCCTTAACACGGTCTTCTAAACTTGAGGCTCAAGTTCAGAGCCTCTATAGTATAAAAGTAGAAGTTGAAGTTGTTGATTCATGCACTCCGAAAACTGTTTTCCTAACACGGATTATAAAAACGGGTACGAACACAACGTTTTGGCTGGGTTATTCAAGATCGCATTGAAGGATATACCTTCATATCTTCTGCTCACTGAATTTCTAACGCATACCATTTGATGATTAGGTAAAAAGTTGATAACCATTTGCTGCGATAACGCCTATTGATTAAACAACATACATTTGAAGTACATGTCAAAATTGAAACTGAGTGCCTGAAGTTCATCAAATCAAGAAAATTCACGGTTCGAGAAGTACGTACACTTGAGAGATATCAAATTCAGAGGGAAATGTAAATTTAAACAATTGTTTGATAATTCTTCCGTTCACATATTTTGTCCTAGGCATCATACCAAACGTAAAAGGACTCCTTAAATTTACTTTCCACGAAGAACATAATCTATCACAATGCATGAATTGACCTTACATGGCATTTATTCAATCTCTTTATTCACAAAGCAAATACATTGTATTCGATTGAATTCGGAAATTGTTTCATTCAATCAAAAATTTAATCAATACAAACAAATGATTGCTAAGCTGAGGCTTTCCCTCGTCAACCTTGCGGTTATATCATAGATATAACCTAACGATTTTTTTAAATTTTGTTTTTCATATGTCTAAATTTTGTCGGTATATTTAGAACATTGCGCCGTACAATTTTTTTTCTCGTATCTTAAAATATATGAGGTTATCTTTACATTGGATTTAGACGGTTTACCAAATTCATTGGAGTCAGCAGTAGGATAGAGCTCTCTAAGAAAAAAATAAAGTCCTTGTGGAAAGATCATTCGGATTAATGAGAAGAACACTTAAAAAAATCCTAATTGTTTTTATTTTTTTATTTTAATCTTACAATTGAAAACCACGAATACAATAAAATAATCGAAAATAAAAAATAATAATGCAGACGATGAAGAAAATTATTTTTGTGTATCACAATACTCTTAAAAATTCAGGAAAAATTACGTAACATGTAGAAAAAAAGACACATACGAACGCATTTGAATAAAAATTAGAGCAGAAGTGGGTCTCAAAGTTATATTTTATTTCAAAATTTCGAAAAATATATAAGAAAATATATAATTTTTTTTTGTACTGCGTATTCAAATTTTTTTATTATTAAATTTTTTGATGAAAAAATAGTTTGAAGATATTTATCGATACACCTTAGTAAGGTTTACTTTCAGTACATTTTCATATTTTTGTCTCAAAGCTATTGAGAATTTACTCCCTTACCCAGCCATACTCTTTGGAAATATAAGAAAATTGTACCCCGCAACACTGAAAAAAATCTGATAAAATATCGCAAATATCTAGAAAAGCCGTAGTAACACATTTAAATATGAATTAGAGTAGTACTGAATCTCTAAATCCCAAAAAAAATCAAAATTTCAATATTTTTTTAGTATTGCAATTTTTGATGAATTTTTTTCTTTGATTATTTTTCTTGATACACCGTAAAAAGATGCACATTCAGTATTTTTTCAAATTTTTATCTCGAAGCTTTTGAGGATGGCGTGAAATAAACGAAAAAGTACGTTTTTCACTATAGATCCTATGTTAAACCACATAGGGGTTCAAATAAACCACCAAATTTTCTTATTTGATATCCCTTCCAATATTTGCCATATAGCTGGTGATTTGGTTTGGGGGCACTTTTTTCTCCCTTACCCGGCCAGGCCCATTACTGCCAAAACGAAAATCATTTCGAATGTGATGAATATCAATATGTTGCTTTCGATATTCGAAGTACAGTAGAACCCCGATTATCCGCGAAATAGTCGGGCTAGATCACCGCGTATAACGAAAATCGCGGATAACGCAATAAAAGGCTAAAAATGAGGTACTAACATGGAAAAATATATTTTAGCATGAAAACTATGTTTTATCAATACAGAAATTGTTGAACTATCCATCTGTAAGGTCGTTTACATCAGTGATTTATTTATTTATTTATTTATTTATTTAAAGCTGATTCATCTGACATCTGTGGTCTTAATGAATAAGTGATCAGATAATGTTAAAGCTATGGCCAAAACAAAAGAGCTAGACTCTACCACTCATTGACAAATTTCGAGAAGGTTTATAGAATTACTAAAGAACTCGCATTCGCGGATAATCCGCACCGCGGATCATCCGCTCGCGGATAATCGAGATTCTACTATATAAATAACAGCGAAGTTATGAATCCCACTCAGTGCCGCATTCATTCATTATAGCAAATTTGTTCATGCATCAGCGATATGAGCAAAATGAACTCGTTTGTTATTGTCATCAATATCAAGGCGCCTGCACTGGAGAAAAACTTTAGTAAACGCTGGTAGCTGCATTTCCGGCGTCAAATCGTCTTCGAAGATGAGAGCGAATTGATGCAATTTGCGATCCAGCAAAATTTCGCAAGTGTCCGAAAAAGCACACTTTTGAGTACTGTGATACCCAACTCGCTCGCTAAAGCCTGCACGAAAAGCTTTTCAATATTTTATAAACATAAGAATAGAATAAGAATATCAATAAGAATAAAATTATTTGAAATACAAAATATATTGGACCAATGGAGGGCCAACAAATCAGCCATTACTAAAACCGAAATTGAGCCAACATTGGACTTACAAACCATAGTTTTGTTTGACATTTGAGCCTACCAATTTTTTTTCGTAGGATGTACCAATGATTAGTAGGGTAGAAAATGACTAGCGAATTGGTAATGTTTACTAAATAATTGGTCATATATACTAAATTTTCCTCTCAGTGTAGAAGTACATCATAAGGTGGGCCAACTTGCTAAAACCACACCATCTTGTAAATCTACTGTATTTTGTTTGTAAACAAAACACAATACGCTTGTGTAAAGTGACCAGATGGTCAGAGGTCTAACGCGGGACACAAAAAACAAATACGCTATGTGAACATAAACCATAATTTAGCGAGTCTAAACTGATCAGTATTATTTCTTTCTGAGTATCGGCACTCAGTTGTGATTTTTCGGTGATTTAGATTTTGTTTACGCTCGAATCAGAGCATTTACGCCTGGCAAGCACGATTCAAATTATACAATTTTCTTCAAATTACCGAATGGAATGCTCGAAAATTCCAATTCATTTTTCATCGATTTTAATGTTAACGTATGCATTCAGAAAAATGACCTAATTTCGGATGGCAATGAAATATAGTTTATAGGAACAACTTTTCTTTAAATCTTACGTTTATTAAGTCTACAACAAAAATGATTCAAGGATGTTGTTTCGCAGCAGCAGAACTGTCAAACAACGTGATGATTTTTCCATACTGCAAGCTCCACCCCACATCTGAGCAGCGGGCAATCACCCAGAAGGAGCAGCTTGAGGTACTGCTGAAAAACTTTTTTCCGGCGAAAGAAGTAAAAAACTTGTTTTCGTACTCATAATGAAAGACGAAACGTACTTGATGCTAGAATTCAAAGAATGGCAGGGGACCGGGTACTTTACGTTCCCCAGGTAAGCGATGACGTCGAATATATCATTCACATCAAGTTCTCGAAGAAGGTCCTTCTCTGACAGACGTGAAGGGAATGTCCAAGCCGCTCTTCTTTCGAGTCATACGGTGAACGGGGAGATATATAGTACAAAGTGCTTGCCGGAGCTGGGAAGGTGATGTGGTCTTTATGCCGAACCTGGGATCAGCCATTATGCCAAAAGATCACTGAAGGATGGATCGGCTGGAGATAAACATTGTCGCGAAGACCATCAACCTTCCGAATATTTTCCAGCTTCCCCGATAGAAAACTTTTGAGCGAATGGCCAAAATAGAGAGACAGACAACCACGAAAAGGTAAAATAACACGCCGATATACATCTTTTCATCGGCCATGGTTGAGGTTCAGGCCAACTTCCGTAAGACGCGGGACGTCTGGTCAGTTTACGCCAAAGCTCGCTCGTGATCAGTCTGTCTCTTTCACGCTTCGAGCAAATAATTCCCCTTCTGCTTTCTTCCGTACTGTTTTCATATACCGCTCACCTAACCAACTTAGTGACAAAACGGCCTCACCTTAGGATGCACTTCTTGGCGCCTTGATCAATATAATAAGGAAGTGTGTTTCAAAGTCATTTACACTGAAATAAAACCATATTCGTTACTCGTGAATATTTGTTGATATTCTAAGACATGGGTTTTCAGATTTTTTTTATATGGCAGAGAACTTTTTATAGCAAAAACATCAGATGGAGTCCCTGCATTTTTTAATCAATAAAACAAATTCTACTATTCTACATTACCCAACTGGGAACATCTCTATTCCGGTTGCGTGTAGCAGTCACACGACATATGACCCAAAGAAAAAAAGATGAAGCCTGTGAAATTGAATTACAGATTGTTTTCATTCCAAGGTGAGTTTTCAAGCGGAACATTTGTTATAATTTCGCGGAACACAAATTTCCCGCGGAGCACATTTGAAAACTGCGGTTTACCCCTGTTCACGACAATGCACAATGGTCCAGGAGATACATTAAAGAGGGGACCCCGATCTGGAAGGTCGAAAGGATCAAATTTTTGTTTTTTTACATTTTTGTGAAGCTTATGCCTTCAGAAATGTTGTCACGAAAGGATTTTTCGATATTTGATTTCGTTTGAAAGTTACAGCCAAAAGTATGAAGTAATCTCAAGGGATATAGTATTGCTGTACATATTTTTAAACGCGTTTTCCTCGAAACCATGTTTCTTTAACTGGTGGTATCGATATCTCAGGATCTACTCGACCGATTTGGATGAAATTTTTTATCAGCATGATTGAGGCACCATCGCCGGAATGAATGGATGTTTCTCTAACACAGACTTCTAAACCATGGAGCCAATGGAAAACGGCATTGTAAAATAGATACAAGCAGCGAGCACTTTTATACTCGTTTGCCCTTTTGCAAATCGGAATGTTTCCCTAACATAGACTTCAAAACCATGGAATCTGAGGAAACTGGTATTGCGAATTAGATGCAAGCAGCGTGTATTTTTGTACTCGTTTGCGCTTTTGCAAATCGGAATGTTTCCCTAACACAGACTTCAAACCATGGAGCCTGGGGAAATCGGCATCGCAAAATAGATACAAGCAGAGGGTATTTGTACTCGCTAACACAGAATTCAAAACCATGGAACCTGAGGAAACTGGTATTGAAAATTAGATGCAAGCAGCGAGTATTTTGTACTCGCTTGCGTTTCTGCAAATCGGAATGTGTTTTCCCAACACAGATTTCGAAACCAACGAGTTGGGAAAATCGGCATTGCAGATCTCGGCAGTACTTTTATACCCCCTACATTTTTACACTCCGGAATTCGGTTTGCTAACATGGTCTACAAAAGCGGGTACAAATGCAACTGCATATTCCTATTCCTTCCATTGAACTTCTACGCATACCGTTTGATGATTAGGCAAAATGTTGATAACTATGATATAACTGCAAGGTAGTCCTACGTCAACCTTGCGGTTATACCATAGGCATAACCCATCCATCTTTTTTAGAATTTTCAAAAACCCCTATGTAACGCTTTAGGTATTCTCCTAAAGTATCAAAATATTCATTGGAATTCATTCTGCGACACACCGTTTGTTCAGAACCGATACCACCAGCAAGGTACCGATTTTCAGACAGCATCTGCGCATCCAGCTGTCAACAGCGTACTAATAATTATTCGTGCACTCAAAAAATGAAAAAAAACATCTTCAAATATACCTTCAACAATAACCAAAATACCAAAACACTTAAAAAAAAATCAAGAAAATTGAAAATTTTTCGACCTTCCAGACAAGGTCGCCCCCCTTTTCCCCCCTTTAGTGGAAAAGAACATTTAGAGCTCGACAGTCATTCTCTAGACAAAAACTGTCTTCGAAAAAGTTGTTACATATGACAGAGCGCTCATTTTCATGATATCAAAAAAATAGGGTGACCAAAATTGTCGATGAAAGAAAAAATAAAACTTTCTTATCTTTATAGGTAGAGGTAAACAATGTTCGATAATGTTGTAGTTCCAGTTATTTGAGACATCTTTGTAGAACAAAGTTATTTTCTATCTATGGAAATAACCGATATAGCGCCTTTTATCTAGTTTGCGTTAGGGTCACCATGAAAAAAACTGTTTTTTTTGTCTAACTTCTATATTCCAAGTTCTACATACAAACTGTCTTCGAAAGACTTTTGGAACATACTAATACAAACATTTTGCGACGCAGAACTTGTCAATATCTCAACTTCACTCTGTTCCTCTAATTTTCTTGTCGAGTGTAGATAGAAGATATAGGAGTGTGTTTTTTTTTTATCTGTATTATAGTGATTTTCAACTCATTTGGCTTCGTCACTTGTACTTCCATTTTTGGAAGAATGTCGGGAGTGAGAATTGAACTCGTGACCTTCAGCGTGAGAGGCATGGATGTTACCACTACGCCAGATCGCCTATAGGAGTGTGCCATTTTGCCTGAAAATCCATTTCCACCTTCAAACAAATAATAATTTCGTTAGCGCAAACACGGGAATTCAGTTTGAAGTTTTCGCTCCCACTAATTGACTGTGTCGGATCAAATCTATCATTTTATCGCTCACGTGTCACAAACAGGATGTCAAACATAATAAAGGGTGTGTCACATCAAATTGCATCACGAAAAAAACGCTGTAGAAATTTAATTTTTAGGAATTATATCTTCAGCTTTCGCTTATAATCAGATAAGAGTGTATAGATCACGTTGGCCATGCTTCACTGTCAATTTTTCGTAAATTTGGAAAAATGTTGCCGAACGAAAAAGAGCGTCGTGAATTAATCCTGTGCACTCATTTCGAGAATCCGGAGTTGTCACATCGGGACATCGGTAAGATGCTGGGAATCGTCCAATCCACGGTCAGCAGAGTACTAAAACGATACTTCGAGAACCTAACCATCGACCGGAAGGTGAAGAACGGCAAAAATGGATGCTCCGTCAGTGAAAAAGATCACAAGCGCGTAGTTAAGCAGTTTAGACGTGATCCGAGAAGTTCGGTCCGGGATGTCGCCAATAAGCTGAATTTGTCAAGTTCATTCGTCCAGCGGACCAAGCAGCGGGAGGGCCTGCGTACATACAAGGTTCAGAAGGCTCCTAATCGCGACGAAAGGCAAAACATGGTGGGGAAGACGCGAGCCCGGAAGCTGTACACCGAAATGCTGACGAAGCCGCATTGCCTGGTAATGGACGACGAAACCTACTTCAAAGCGGACTTTTGTCAGCTGCCGGGCCTGTTGTTCTTCTCCGCAGAGGACAAATTCAGCGTTCCGGAAGAGATTCGCAAGCAGAAACTATCCAAGTACCATGTACTATATGCCAAAAAGTACATGGTGTGGCAAGCGATCTGCTCTTGCGGAAAGCGGAGCGCCCCCTTCGTGATGACCGGCACGGTAAACGGGCAGGTTTACCTTAAGGAGTGCCTACAGAAGCGCTTACTACCACTTTTGAAGCAGTACGAGGGCCCGACCATCTTCTGGCCGGATCTCGCTTCGTGCCACTATTCAAAGGACGTGTTGGAGTGGTACGAAGCCAACGGGGTCACCTTCGTGCCAAAGGAAATGAACCCGCCCAACGCGCCGGAGCTTCGCCCAATAGAGAAATATTGGGCGATTATGAAGCAGGCCCTCCGGAAGAACCCAAAAGTTGTCAAATCAGAGGCGGACTTCAAGAGAAAATGGATTTCTGTTCAAAAAAACTACAACCTAACGTTGTACAGAACCTTATGGACGGGGTAAAGAGGAAGGTGCGAGCATACGGGCTTGGGCTCGAAGTATGAATAAAAAGAAAATGCCAAAAGTTGTTTAATAGTTTTTATTTTACTGTCTAAAATTTTCAAAAGGATCGGTCTACTGGGCGAATTTCTACAGCGATTTTTCCGTGATGCAATTTGATGTGACACACCCTTTACTCCCTTTCATGCTGTAAGCATCTTCGTCAGAAGATTCAGAACCTTTAGAAATATGAAAAAAAAAAACACAAAATTATGTTTTTGCTAGACACGCAAAATTTCGTTTTCTTTGCAGCCAGAGCGAACCAAGTCCATGCTAGCTATTAACATAATATCATTACATAACACATTAGTATTTTATAACGGCTTTTAACTAATTTCATGAATGGAATATATATTAACTCACTTTTGATGTTTAAGACAAAAGAATATCTTAATAGATAATAATAGAAAATTGATTTAAGAATGCATTACACCTGGTTCGCTGTGGTTAAACGGATTTTTTTTGTCGATTTCAAAAACTAAAAGTCGATTTTTCAAAATGATCATCTCAGATTTTGATGAAACGGTAGATAAATTGGAGATAAATATATGCCCTACGACTTTTCCATACATCGCAACTTGTGCATTTTTAAGACAAAAAAGTTTTCCTAACAAAAACTTTTTCAAGATTTTTTCTTGAAAATGTTCTATTTTGTTGTTGTACAGCTATAGAAAAAATCAATAACAGGTAGAAATGGATTGATGGTGACCCTTGGATGCTACAGTACAGTTTTCAGCTTGTTTTTGTAGTCAAATACAATATGTTTCAATTCAGAGAGCAACGACAGCTCTCAAACAATAGCCATCTGCCAAAAATCTCTTGATCGGTCGGTTTGGTATCGAATAGTTGTAGATTTAGGTATTTATTTAGAATCACTGTAAGTCACTGTAGATATGATAATAATAAATGGATTGTATAGATACCTAAAGGATGAATAAAATGGCTCTGCAGTTGTCCTTACACACCTATTTAGTATAATTGTCATCTCTTTTAGGATTGTACTCGGTCTGGGCCGTGTATCTGGCAAACTATACGAAAAGCTTTAATACGTGCTGATTTGGAATGTGTCTCCTGTTTCGCTCGCTCATAATGATCTTATATAGCTATAGCTTATATATTATACGAGGGTCACTATTTATATTTCGGGAATAGGAACAAAAACAAATAGTTAAGCTGCGAATATATTTTTATTGTTTTTCAAAGTACTCGCCACGATGATCGATACACTTTTGCATGCGCTTAAACCAATTTTCAAAGCATTTATTCCAATCGACACGAGCCTTTTTTTGAGCGATTGTCAAATTATGTGGGATCCATCGTGAACATAATTTTCGCACAACTAAGTGTTCATGTAAAATCGCATATATGCTGGTGGAACTAATGCTTAGGGATGCCTCCATCTCACAATAGGTTACATGACGATCTTGCTTAATCATTTCGTGCACAGCATCGATGTTTTCTGGCACTACAGTCGATTTTGGACGACCTTCACGAAACTCGTCGGACAGCGAACTACGACCACGATTGAATTCACTATACCAGCGATACACAGTGGTTTTTGATGGAGCTTCATCGCCAAAAGTCAAATTAAGTTGATTGACGCACTCTTGTTGTGATAATCCACGTCGAAAGTCGTAAAAAATCATCGCACGAAAATGTTCACGATTCAGTTCCATTTTTTGCCGAAACCAAACTTTCAACTAAATATAAAATAAACAAATAGCGTCCGTATGACAAAATGTTCTGAGTACGTATATCGTCAAAAATGTCAAACTTTACGATGGAACCGTCAGATGGACTCACATGACATCAGTGTTGCCAATTCCCGAAATATAAATAGTGACCCTCGTACAAATGATATACAAGTATTGGAGAGTAGCGCATTCATTTATTATAATAAATCGGGATGCTAAACATGTGCTTAAAAATTAAATTTATTTATTTAATTTTAAAATTAAATTAATAAGAGGGTACACTTACTTCACTACAAATCAAATTAAACGAAGCAAAAGAGACGAAACTGAATGAAACCTTACACGCGAAGCTCTCGACACCTTTTGGGGCTGTTTCAACAAAGTGACAAACGAAAATGATAGTTAGCGTCGCGTTCAGGAATAAAATCGCATTGCTAACGAAATCGACTGTTATTCGAAAACATTTCGATTCGTTCGCCATCACGCTCCTTACGTTTGGTGGTCATTAAACTCCAAGCAGTACCCCCAATTGAAAAGGTTTGCTAGAGTTTATCTTTCAGCTCCTTGCAGTAGCGTTTACAGTGAAAGTCTGGTGTACGAAGCGCAATCGGCTGATTAAACATTTATAATCAAAGTCATAGTGTTAAAGAATTAATGTTGTGAGTTAATTTTTATTTATTTTTGGAATTTATCTTGTATTAATAAGAAATTATTGTTTTTTTTTATAATATCCGGTATCCGGCCGGATATGTCGAATACCGGATAGTTACCGGATATCCCTTTCACCTCTAGTTTCTTAATATTCGAAACAATTTTTCATACTCGAAGTGTAGTTCTAAATGAAGGAAATCGCACAACATAAACGCATATCTGGTGTGAAAAAAACCATTCAAATTAAGTTATCTTCACAATCTTTAAAATTGAAAGAGACATCGGTGTCAAATTAGCGACTTCCCCTCAATCTTTCCATCGTTTCGCGCCATCAACTCCTGCAGCATTCCTCTCGAGAGCGAACACAAAAAACACACAAAACGCAAACACCAAATAACAGCAATCACATCAAAGCTTATGGAGTGTGAAGGAACAGCAGCTCTTCCTGAATTGACTCCTAGCTTGGTTTTTTTTTCCTTTCACACTGACAATCCACTGGAAGCGCATTGTCTGCTTGCCTTTGCGTGTGGGGGTGGTGGTGTAAAAAAAACCAAGAAAGGAAAAAAATCTATACCACTTCATACGACCTCCAGGCTCTTGAGTCCCACTAAGAAGATGATGTTCTTCGGCTTTCACGCTGATGGAGAGGTTATTTGAATAAGTAATATGATAAATTTTATAGGATTTTTTTTTCTTAGATATGATACCCGGCCACAAAAAAAACGATTCAAGACAGACGGTGCATCCTTGTGGGGCCATTGTTCCGTGCTGTGAATGACATTGAGTGGTGAAATTTGAGACCAAGTGTTAAACGATTGTCCGGACGATGATAGCAATGAATGGTGCGGGGAAGAGAATATTTGTTTGATCTTTTTTTTTGTTCCCTGGAAGGATGCTGGAAATTGATACTTCCTTGATTGGCCAAGTACTAACCGATTATCCCTTAATATTTACATGTTAACCTATTGAATGCCAATCAACAGCTGATATGGATTGATTGTTTCCACGGTTATCCCTTTTTTGAGAAGATAAAATACACTCGTTTGTTATTTGAATGGAAGATTTATGTATTCAAAGTATGTTTTATTTAGAGCATCGAACTTCGCCCATCTTTTGGATAACTGACAATTTCTCACCTGAAGACCTAGTTTAACCATTTTCTAACATTTTAAAACACGAATCCTTAATGCTGTAACGACTAATGAAGATTGTTATACTTAAAGGGGATTTTACTGAATCTCGACCAAGAACTGAATTACGAAACAATACACTCTTTCCAACTTCTATATGGACCCTGATTATATTTCGTTGCAACACAAACAGTTAGAATTTCAACAAGATACATTCATACATTGTAGAATGCTTAGAATAAAGTATATTTAACGTCAATTTCGTTCAAAAGAGTTGTTTGTTTATTTATAAGACCATTTCAAAATTCATAAGTATTATCACTGAAAAATTCAAAACGATCAGCTGATTTATATGCCGATATTTGACAACCTCACCATCTCGGCCAATTACCTAAAAAATTGGTGTTGGCATACTATTTACCAAGTTCTGCTGAACGGATTTCTCGATATTTTTCCATGTTTCCGAAATTGCGACCTTCAATCGTGGTGTACCGTTTTGCCTCAGTGTAGATTCTGCGTACAAGGATCCCCGTAAGATTTTCAACATGAATAAATTCTGGAGACCGAGCTGGCCTGTCCAAAAAAATAAGCTAGGATAGAGGATTCCAGAACATGTATGTTATCCTTGAATGATGTGAAAGTTATCTTGAGCTTTTCCGTTACACAGAATCCCGCCCAAACCATGCACGAGTCTCCACCAAAATTCCTAGTTGAAAAATACTGTTCCTCCTTCCGTAGATCACGCCAGCACCCGTTGAAACCATCAGGACCATCCAAATTGAACTTTTTTTCGTCAGTGAAGATAACCTATACATTGAAAAACTTTTCGTTATGGTATATAACAAAATGTACTCTTTTGGAAACATTCTTTGTCATAACATACCATGCTCGACTGTATGTTCATGTGAGCTTTGACAAAACTCTGAAGTTTTCCGATGTGAGATGGTGTAAGATAAAGAGCTTTAACCTTTTAAACCCTCTTTATATGAGGACTTTTTACCACAATTTGACGAATTGTCACCCAAGAATCATTTAAATTCAAATATTGCTTTATTTGAACAAGCGATTTTGAGGTATTCGAAGCTGTTCTAACAATTTCCCGCTCATCCCGGTCAGAGAGCTTTGATTTACGTGGAACTCTCTCTCCTTTGTACCGTATCCTTGAGGAATCGCCAAATAATTGAGCACTACTTGATGGAATCGTCCAATCCGACGAGCAATTTCTCTGATACCAACATTTTGTTGGTGAAATGCATCCATTTGTCTTTCTTCTCTCTCCGTGAGCACTTTTCCCTTCGGCATTTTCCAGATTTACTGATCAAAACAACTAAAACAACGGAAAATGTAACTGATCATATACAAACTTGACACTTGAAAAAACAAAAACATTCGTTTACGCTCAGCGCTTGCACATACACATATGAAAATTATGCAGTGTGTGGTAGTCACCGAAACCTACACACTAGAATATAAATCGAAGCATTGTTCGTTTACAATGCCACAAATCAGCAAGATCATCACCTGGTCTTATAGAAGTTGGACAGAGTGCCTATATCTATGAATACCGCAACGACCAAAAATATCCACCAAAAGACTATAATTCCACTACTGTTCTTGTGGTATGATACCGTTTGAATAGACTTCTTAATGTTCACTTTTGATTCCAATTAGAATTTGTGAGCCATGCAGAACGTACAAAGCCAAAGCGATGCTCTTCAAAATACGTAGAACCATACGAGTATCAAAGCTATTCCAGTCACAATGAACCGAAGAACTGCGAAATTTTAATCAACTATTTTTTATTTGAATGAAACGTTGAAAACAGGAATTTGGCTTAGAAGACCCGGTATTATTTGCAGGCGAGAAGATTTTTTTACTCAGTAATTATTTAATCAGGGTGATGCACTTTAACATGAGTATTATTTGAAAAGTTACAGTCCAGAAAATTTTTATTGTATAGAAAAATGTGCGTTTCCATTGAGTAGAAATCACAAAAATCAAGACGGACACTGTTTACATGGGTTTCCATCGAAAAATGTATTCCCACAAGTAATTCTTTCATGAATAAATCACTATTAGCTCTTTGCAGTCTTATTAAATGTTGATACAGGTGCCGTACTGGTCGAAATGAATTTTTGTTTAAAGAGATTTTGTTATCTTTCCACACTAATAATCTCTTTTCTACTCCAATACCGTTATTCATTATATAAAGAAACTTCGTATTAATTCGTGAACTAAACATTGAAAATCGTTTAGAAAAAAATGTAAAGTACAGTAATGCTTCAGAATCCGGACGGCTTTTTTTAATCCGAAAACTTTATCATCATTGACATGTTTAATAGATGCGATAGATAGGTACAATTGAGACAATTTAGTGTAGTGTCAGACATAGTACCTAGATGTTGAGAAAAAATGTAAAAACCCAACAAGAATAAAACAGAAAATGCGAGATAAAAAACACATTCAGAAGATGATTATGAATTCCGAACGGATCGAATATTTATAATGAAATTTCTTAATGCAGTAGTTTCACAGGAGTGTGTTACAAACCCTAGAAAGAATGGAGTGAGGTTTATCGATGTTTGATATTTGGTTTTTCTATTATAATGGAATAACAATGAAATAATAAGCTTAACACAAATCAATAACTAATTTTTCTCAGATAAATGCTGTTGACGAAATGTGTTCGGAATTCGAATCATGTTTAAAAGAGTGTCCGAATTTTGAAGCAGTATTCATTCGATAACTGGGCGAGAAAGGAAGCTCAGCTACCGACATTCGCTTGCTAATTGTAAAACGTCAAATAAAATCGAGGGGAACTTCAATGAATTATTTGATTTGCGTTGATCGTGAAATTGGATAAACAAAAGTTTTCCCCTGGAAGTTTTGCATTAAGTGTGACAACAGGTAACGTGTATTTCGATAAGGACACTACAAAAGTAGTCCGATATGGACAGCTAGGGTTGCCAATAGTATTTTTCAAAAAACTGGAATATTGCTCTTAAAAAAACTGGAAGGAAACTGGATCCGAAAAAATCTTTTTATTTTAAGAAGTTCAACTTTGATTTATCTAAAATCTTTTTTTTACCTACTCCAGTGCTTGAGAACTACAATTTATTTCGAACGTTCGTTTAGTATTTATATGGTCGGTGTTAAGTCAGACCGGACCATGTGACATTTTTATGATTTCGAGAAAAACGAGTTTGAAGTTTGGTGCTATAAAGGGCTTCCATTGAGCTTTCAAAACAATTTCGATTAGTTATTCCTGCTGTACGCGTGATTTTCCAAATCTGATAAATGTGGAATGTAGCTTACACAATGTTTAACCTAATGCAATCAATGACTCGAAATTTTTGATTTTTCTACTTGGTTCGCTCTGACTTAACACCGACCATATGTAGTTCATAAAATAGCGAATAATTAATGGTTTAACATAACAGTTCAAAATAACGTTTCCCACAAATCGAACATTATTGTAAAACAATATTTGAGGAGCTTTTCTTCTTGGACCTCTAGAAAATACTTGAAAAATCACCGAAATTTGGAATTAAGAATTATGTTGGCATAAAAAATAGAATGCTTTGGGTTCCATATTCATATCAATTAAAGCCAATGGAGCACTTTGACCCTATGATCTACTGAACTTTAGAATGATTTGGAGGACCTATAATATTTATATAAACTCAGCAGGTGGGCTCTATGAACCGATTTGAGTAAGATTCCTTGCTACGAACATTGCACCAGTCGTTGAAATAGTAGATCAATTGGTCTGGACTTCAGCATGTTTTGAAGACAAAGTAGTACGTTGCCGTATTGAATTCCGAAGTGTAAGCAGAAAGCAGAAAGCAGAAAGAATCCAGTTTAAACTGGAACATTGGCAACGCTGGGTTACATCATATAGGTTCAGTAGAACTTGAGATATCGTGAACGCCAGCTTGAAAACACTAGTTTCAAGAAAACTAGAGACGTGTAAGATGTAAAGGTGGAAACTGAATGCCGCGTTGTGCGTTGCTTCTCATCAGCTGTCATTGCTTGCATTTTGTACTAAAACATTCGCCCGACGCTATCTGTTGATTTGCAGTCACAATCTAGCATTCGCGTCACCACTTTTCATGTAAAGAAAAACAAAATAAAATTCGCATGAAAATCTTGTTCTTGTTGTGTTCACGAATCAGTTGAATGTTTTTAAAAACAACAAATTGACATATCCGCGCTGGCGGCATTGAGCTTCGTTCACAAGTTTAGGGGAGCATGAAAGCTGATTTTCAGTCGGAATGAACACGTTTTCAAAATTAAAGTTATGAATGAAAATTAGCTTTTCCATACCAAACTAGTATTCTATTTAAATGAAAAAACATTTTTGTTTGCAGGTGCCGAAAAAGTCACATACGAAAATTGTTTATGGAGACAACTCTATATAATGATGAAACAATTCAGCAACAATGTTGGAATTGTTTAGCCATATGGTTGAATGATAGTCAGAAACACGTGTTTCAAGTAATCAAATAACATGATGTGAAAATTTTCATTCCAATTTTAGAATTTAAAAACCGGCTTCGTGTCTTCTAATCTGATAGAGATCACACTAATGAGTTTGGGACCCAAATTATGGCCCTAATTTGAAGTTGCCACCAGACGTCGACACCATGCCACTGTCATCGCGAACTCGGCGCAAGCAGTTTAGAACAAATGTTAGCGTTTAGTACAACGATGCCGATGACGCAACGCATTATTGTGTTCGACTAAATGGAAACACATATATTTAAAATGAAGTGTCAAAGCACAATTGTCGCAACGCATAGCGCGGCATTCTTAATACCAGTGGCGTAGAGAAAAGCCTTCACACCCGAGACGGAAAAGTTGTTTTTATGACGATTTCCGTGCACCATTCCTTCCATTTTGTCGATGTTTTCATCAGTTGGAGAGGCGGAAAGATTTGAATGGCTTTTTCCATTCACGTACCCATGTTTTCGACATAGTCGAGTCACCAAATGTATCCTGGAAGATTTTCAATGTTGCGGCACAAGAAATTTTGTTCGAAACACAAATTTAAAAACAATATCTTTGACCAAAAGTATTTTTCATATCAAAAATCGCTGAGAAAGAAAAAAAATGTGGTTCTTAATGACGCTGTAAACAAACTAAATGACAGATCACGTTCAAAATTAGGTAGTACCAACTTAAAAAAAAGAAAAAGGATCAGCGGGAGGATTTGAAATTACGAAGTACCGGTATATATTTGAAAGAATATATAGGAATCCAAGAGGGGCCAGACTGGAGGGCAAGGAGTATATCGAATGGACATTGATGTAGTTTAGTCGCAGGTTGTGTTGTTCTTGTTATGGAGATAAATTTTGTTCATGCCAACGGTATCATGAATAATGTGTTTTGTGTGGAGGAAAAAGGAATTATCGATATTGGGAGCCTGAAAATGGAGCTATCACGGTTCTGGAATTTAGATGGCCAGGTTCAACGCGGAATTGCTGCTGATTCCGAGTTCAGAAAAAAAATAAACTCAGCAATGGTGCTCGTTTTTTGTTAAATGAATACTTCAGTATGTTGTGAACTACGAACTTTGTCGTACCGCGCAGCTTAGCTCGCATGTACTTCATAGTTTCAGCGGATCAGCTTAGGATCTCGGGAATCACTCGGATCAGATCATTTCAACACCTGTAGAACGTATTCCGAAAAGAGATCAGAAGTAGTCAATGCTAGAGATGGCTGGCTTTGGGGATAGCGTGAAATGGAGAGAGAGAGAGAGAGAGAGAGAGAGAAAAGTTAGTTTTTATATTTTTTTATATTTGCAATCGATTTGAATGGGTTTTTTTTATCGGTATCGTGTCGTTGACGCCAGTGGAGTTCTTCTTGAAGGGTCGAAATATGTCTGCTTCAATGGATGATGTGACACCGAAACAATCGGCGGTGTTATTTTTCCGAAAAACTTGACGATTTTGGATGATCCCGAACGAAAAATAATCCCATTTTCTTTTGCTCAACTTTGTTAATCGTTCCATTTTTTTCCTTATTGAAATTCCACTTTCTCTGAATTATAACTGCAACATGCCACAATTGATTTATTGAACAAAAATTCGAACAAACGAATTAATTCGACGAAAAACGATCGAAAATTTGAATTTTTGCCTGGACTTTCTTTGAGCCAGTCCAGATAAACATATACCAAAAACTTTTTGACGTAGGACTACGTCTAACCGGAAGATATAGGAGGTGAAATGGAAATCTAGGCACTGAACAAATAGGAAAAAATGCAAGATTTGGAACGCTTATAACTCGAGCATTTCTCAATAGATCGTAAAGGTTTTTGCATCAATTGATAGGAAATATATCTACGCATCTATCATAACGAATAACATTTCATTTTTCTTGAGATAAATAATTGAATAATTGTGAAATATAAGCATTGTCAAAATGCACTATGTGCCCATTTTGGATTGGTCCATTTTATGCTCCTCAAATCGTACCGACCAAAACGGGCAACCAGAGCAGCAGCGAAATAGAATGAAGTACGATTAGAAAGGAAAAAGAAAAAAAATGAACGAAACATTGGTCGCAGTCTCACACATGCGTAATTCTCGATCCAGCCAGTCAGCTTAAAAATCCCCGCTCCGCTGCCGTAACGATCATACTCATTCAAACCGTACACCACATCAGTTCACATCACAACACATCAACAAACCAACCCAAGCAACCATGTCTGGACATGGCAAAGGAGGAAAAGTGAAGGGAAAGGCAAAATCTCGCTCGAACCGTGTTGGTCTGGAGTTCCCCGCAAGGGTAGCTAGGCCGAGCGCGTTAGTACCAGTGCACCAGTGCACCTAGCCGGCGTTATATAGTTTCGGCCGCCGAAGTGATCGAGTTAGCTGGCAAAGCTGCTCGCGACGATAAGAAAACCCGCATTCGAAACAGAACACATTCGGTTCGGTGGACATCAATACAACAGGCAGTTGCAGCGAGTGGCGAGTGGCAAACGCAATCGCTAAACAGAAAGGTTTAGCCGAACAAGATGGGGATATCGAGTGATAACAAAACAATAAACTATATAGATTGAAGATAATTTTGTGATCCTGAAAAGGACCCTTTTTAGCCTGCATGTGAATCCAACGAGCGAACAAATCGTAATGAATGTATTTTTTTGCCATCGCTGCCTTTTAACGCTCATTCGTTCGTCTCGTTGGACTCGCCCCTTTGGCTGAGTCTGCCGATTTGTCTGTATCCTGTGAGTGCGTAAAACACGCGGACCCCAAAAAAATATCTTATTTTATTTCAAACCGTAAACCAGTGCGGTTGTACGGCATCGTTTAACATCGCATCGCATCACATCATAAAAAGAAAACAAGCAGCAACGTGGTCGTGTGGACGTAACAAAGGAGGACAAGTTAAGGGAAAGGCAAAGTCTCACTTGAACCGTACAGGTCTCCAGTTCCCTGTTGGTCGCATTCACTGATTGCTCTGAAAGGGTAACTAGGCCGAACGGATATATGGTATATCTAACAGCTATTATAGAGTTTCGGCCGTCGGAGTGCTCGAGTTGGCTTGCAAAGCTGCTCACGACAATCAGAAATCACGCATCAAGAACAGAGCAGCTTCGGTTCGGCGCTCATCAAGGCAACAACTAGTTTCAGCGAGTGGCAAACGCAATCGCAAAACGGCAGCAGATAGAAGAAAGAAAAAGTTTGTTTATACAGACTGTTTTGGTGGCAAAACCAGCCACCGTAAAACACGGCGCTTTTCAGGGCCATTAAACCTTTCAAAGAAGAGTTATTAATAGTTTTTCACAATATCAATGCATTCTAAACTGACATAATATGACATATAATATAAACTGATTTTTTTGTTTATGCTTGTTCTTGAACTTATTGGTGGTCTTTTAAATTGATTATTCAGTTTTCACAAACCCATGTATGGTTTCCGAATTAAAAGTGGCTTCAAATTACAACACATTGTATGCAATATATTTAAAATATATATTTAGCAAAAGCTGTCCCATTTGTATAGTCCTACGTCACTCCGGTTATGTCACCGACATTACCCACCCGTCTTTTTCAAATAAAATTCGCCCAAAAAAGTTTTTCAGATAAAACGAAATTAATCGCAATAAACACAATTTTTTACTTCATCTCAACAAAAATTTAATTTCAACAATTTCAACCCCTTTAAAATACCCTATACAAATATATTGAATAAAGACAAGCATATATACCCCTCATTGTTTTCAAAAATGTAATATTTATTTCTAATTAGTTTGTTTGATTTCTCTCGAATGTTTACTTATCTGTAATAAAAGAACAGCCGTAGATAAATAGTCGAGGCAATAGTTGAATTTAAAGCAGAGGACAGTTAAAAATACATATCTTTTAAAAATCAATAACGCCATTTTCTGTTAAATTTGAAAGCATAAAAATTATATGCAACACATAGGAGCGAACGCTCAACGTTCATTTCAAATTCATTACTTCAATGTACATCGTGCTGAACGTGTTCTCGCGATTCAAAACAGTGTACCCCCTCGTTCCGATCCCTTCTGAAACCCACTGACGGTCATATCGTCACTGTTGCATCACTCACTGTCAACATTCTCTCTCTCCGTTGCTCCATCCTTCTCTCGCTCATGCATGTCACCGCGCGAGCAGAGCGAGACACCACGAAGATAAACAAAAACAACAAACACGAATGCAGCACCGAACAAAAGAAACACAAGAAACACATTTCCTCGCATTCGAGCTCACACATTGGCAAATTGCGTGCGTCGAAGTGGTTTGACATTTGGTGGCTTCGATGTGTCAAAAAAGACACGCAGGGAGCCGTCGGATTTGTGTAGTACAGTGATTCGTCTCTAATTGGACACACCTGTAATGCGACACGAATAATTGGACATTCGATCCTCTAATTGGACGTTTTTGTAAACATCATTTGTGCAAGTTTCTACAACACTAAAAATTCCAATGATTTCCCTATTTTAACTTGTTTTTCACATTGTGTTGTGTTTGTTGAAATGTCCAATTACAGATCACAATCGTTTCTAATGCAACACTGAGTGGTGCCTCGATATGTCAAATTAGAGGCAAATCACTGTATTCACAAAGCCCTAAACATGTGTCCGTGCCGTTGGAATCGTTCGTACGCGGGTGTGCGTGCCAAATGCAGCAGTGTTCTCGCCAAGTGAAGAGACATGGTGAAAATTTTTGTCCGCAGTCAGTCAAGTCTCGCGAACAACAAGCAGAAAAATCGTGCAAGAAATCCGAGAAAATCGAACCAGTCGTGTCGGTAAATGATTACGGTCCCCCGGTGGACACCGACGCGGACCAGTCGCGAGTTTCTGGGGTGCGCGAGACGCATTTTGTTCGTGGTAACATTTTTAGAATCCATTTTACGATGAACATGTGAAGAAAAACAGGATCCAGCCAAGTGGGCACTGTCATCGCACGGGAAACGGCTCGGTATGGATTTTGCGTGAAAATCGACCAATGTCTGTCTGGTGGTTTTCCATCATCCATTTCGATGTGAATTTTGTGTGCCGGAGGAAGAACAGTTCAAAGTGACCTCGAGTGAGGACAAACCATAATCTTGCAACCAAAGTGCCACTGCTGAGTGAAATTGTAAATTATTTATTGTTTTCCTGCGAGCAAAAGTGTGTGGACAAGTTTTGGTGTGGAGATGTAAAAGGACAACACCTTCCCCGTGCTTGTCGCCGTCGTCGCGGCCGCCTACGATTCGATTTGATTTTGCTTTGCCTTTCAGCCTGCGCCCTGGAGCTAGACGTCCCCCGGAACCAATTCGTGTGTGTCCCATCTCCCTTTTCTGGCTGTTTGCTTGTCACAAGGCCAAATTCATCATTAAAAACGACAATGGTTATCAATTTTTGCGGTGCATTTAGACATCCTGTGATGATTATCCATCGGCCTAGGATGGATGATGGCAGGATGTTAGTTGCCGGGTCGGCGAACGGTAGTCCGGCCTTTTCGCTGAGTTGAAAAGCACAGAAAGACAGAAGAGTGAGAAAGAGAGGGAACGAAAAAGAAGGAGGCATGTTTATTGATTTTCCAATATTGTTTTTCTTCTGTGCAGCCCTCGCTGCTGTTTGCTGCTTTTGATATGCGATGCGATAAAGCGATTTCCAGGTGGGGTGAATCTTGACAATCGTTTTTTGGATTTTTTTTGGAGATAGCTCGTTTCAAATGTATAGAATAATGGGCAGTTAATAAAACAGGAATACTGTTGATCGATTTTTGAACCGTTTGTAAGAATTCAAGTATGCCATTTCACCTCCTTTGTATACATTTATGAAAATCTGATTCACGCAAAGTAAATGACTGACTGACAGCCTAGTAAGCGCTGAACAGGTGATCTGCCTTTTTACTGATTTTTTTGCGTATTAGAAGCACTGTTGCTTTTGCATAGTTCGTAACATCGTCAACTGTTGTAATCAAGGTATCGAAAGAAAACCACCATATTTCGCTCAATATTGCTGATTTGTAAATGTCAGTAAAATCTGTACGATCGAATCGTTGAATCCAAACACATCTTTGAATGAAACTATAAGCATCTAAGTATATATAGGGGAAAGTAGGTAAAGACGGACACCCTAAGGTGTAATCTCAATTTTTACACATATATAGCTTTCATGATCGCAGTTGTACAAATTGAAACTTCAGGTCCTTTTCTATCATAATTACCGTTGATACTAGTAAATTTATTCCAACATTGATGTATTCTGGGTCATTGAAAAAAATGCATCGAAATACTATTTCTTCACATGGTCGGGAAAGACGGATATCTGGAATGGGTAAGACGGACACTAAGGTGGGAAAGATGGACACTTACGGAAAAGTTGTAGTTTTTGTACGTATTCTAGTGTTTTCAGCATTGAGGAGTGTTCTTGAATTACGCTACGATTCGAAAGGCTACTCATGTTGTTCGTGGACAGTTTCATCCTTGGAAGGGAACGACAGTAGAGGTCAAATACATGCACTCCATGCAAAAATTTCTGGATTTTTGCGGGCCATTGTCCTTGCAAAGGAAGGAAAAGGATCTGAAGTAACCAACAACTTGTTCACGCATATTTTAAAAGACCTCCTAGGAAGACGATAATTCATTTGTAAAGTTTAATGATACACTTAAAAATATTTCAAAACGAAAGTCTATATATAAAGCATTAAAAAAAATCCATCGATGGTTTAAGTTCATTTGAGTATTTGAATTAATTCAATTTTCAGTGGGAATAAAAAAAAACAAGAAAAAAAGAAGAATCAAGAGCAGTTTTGACAAATAGTTGCAGCAGAAGTAAAGCATTCAGCGTGGAACCATGAAAGGCATTATAAGCATATTGTCCAACCTGTCCCGAAATTTGAATCAGAAAACTGGCTTCCGCATTTCTCGCATAGATTATCAGATGAGGTGCCCCCTTTGCCCTTATTTTGCTTAGGCTTCTTCGAAGAGCGTTGTTTTTGTTCTTTTTTTGATGGTTTTAATGTCTTTCGATGCTTTCGCCTTCTTCAAAGTGTCAGCGTACTGAGCAGACGTTATGTCAGCTGCCTTTTCTGCTTGGCGTTTTCTCTTCGTGACTCTCGAGGTGACCATTTTCGGTAACGGAAGTATGATCGACGGAGATATTTCATACACCGGGTTATTGGCCGTTGAGATGCTGTCCGGTTCTGCTAAATCAGCCATGATGTCTTCGGGAAGCACTTGAACTTCTTTATCCTCACAGGAAATGCGATTTACGGTCGATTGACTAGGCGCACCTTCAAGATGCAATCGAAACGTCTCTTCTTCACGAAGAATCTCAGGATCGGGTTGATCAGTCACCGTGGCCGGGGCACAGTCATCATCGGAAAAAATATTGCGATCAAATGGATAAATTCCTGTCTTACGAACCCATTCTCAGCAATTTCCGTAGTAGCCGCCTTGATTAATGCAGGTTTCATGAGCTCGGCAACGCCATATTGGCTGACGACTTTACCTGGATTCTGTTGTAGGAAGCGCTCTACTTCCTGTGCGTAGTACGTCTTGAAAGGTGCCATAAAGGATACATCAAGCGGTTGAAGTTTGTTGCTAGTGTGAGGTGGTAAAACTAGAACCTTAACAAAGTTAGCTCTAGCTTTTTCGGTAAAAGCTAGGTTCTTCGTGTGCGACGAGTGGCCATCAATTATGAGCAAGGCAGGATTGTCTTCAGAAGGTTTTACATGCTCCAAAAAGTGATCGAACCACTCATTGAAAATTTCGACCGTCATGTAACCCGATGCATTACAGGAAAATTTGCTTCCACGTGATGCCCCTTTCTTTAAAGCTTCGTGCATCCGCATGCGAAGAAAAATGAAGAACGGCGGAAGATGCTGTCCGGTTGCGGACATGCACATTACTGCCGTAGTTGTTTCTCCGCGTTCCGCAGATGTAATACCACCAACCTGTTTTTTGCCTTTCAATGCCGCTACCTTAGACTTCTTCGGAGGAACCTATAAGAAAGTATGAATAAAAAATTAAACTGATTTTTAAACTAACAATGCCAAAACAAATACTAACGGTACAAACACTAGTCTCATCGGCGTTCAAAACACGATCTGGCGTCAATTTGGGATCTTTCAGCGCTTCTTCCAGCAAATCGTAAAACGCAGATACTGCTGGCTTATTGAAGCCTCTGGCTCGGGCGGCAGAGGTAGCTTCAGGTTTACGGAACAACAATTTGGGATTTCGTTTCAGAAAATTGCTTAGTCAAGCTTTTCCAGCCATCTTGGTAGACTTGTTGAACGGGTGTGGCAATCCATTTTTTTCGGCCAGATCAAAAGCAAGCTTTCGAACATTAGTCATCGTTATTCCATAGAACCTCTTTTCCAAATCCAACAGATGTTGTACCAGCTCCTCTTCTTGTTGAGAATTGAATACGGAATCAAGAGGTCCTAGCCGAGTTGATACAGTTGGACTTGTGAGGTGACGAATCAGTGTGGATCTTGGAATTGCGTAACTTCTTGCTGCTGTCTTCACCAGCGATCCACTTTTTACAGCCTTAATGGCTTGCTCCAACTGCTGAGCGGTCCATGACTGCCGGTTACTCTTGCGCTTGTAATTTGTAGGCATCTTTATAGTAAAACCAAAAAGTTTTGTTAAATACCCTAGGAAAAAATGAGTGTCCGTCTTGCCCGAACTGGCAGCTTTTTTTTTCGAATGACCGTAGCTCTTCCTATAAGCGTTGAAAAATCTCTGATTTATCACAGGATAGTTAATGATGGACTAAATAAACACTTACCCGTTGGAGGAACACGTAAAAAACAAAAAATCACGAACTTTTCGCTATTTTCTACGGAGTA
Source organism: Toxorhynchites rutilus septentrionalis (assembly GCF_029784135.1). Lineage (NCBI taxonomy): Eukaryota > Metazoa > Arthropoda > Insecta > Diptera > Culicidae > Toxorhynchites > Toxorhynchites rutilus. Next base: position 181,938,274 of record NC_073744.1, on the reverse strand, counting down.
AAAATTACATCGAATGGTGCACCCGCGAAGATAATTTTTGTTTTGTTTACAAGCTTGACAGTTCGCTCGCTGGAAATCAACAGTGTCTCTCGAAAGTATTGATACACTTTATTGAAAGTTTTTGCATAACTAAAATATTTCTAAAAATTTTAGTTAATGAAATATTAAAAGTGTCCATCTTACCCGCAGTGTCCGTCTTTACCTACTTTCCCCTACAGTTTTTTCATGCCGAACCGATATATTAGTTCTCAGATTTTCGTGAAAAATGGAAGTTTTGTTCTTTATCGCAATATATTAGACCAGCAATTTTTTTAATTTCATCATTAGGGTGCCATTTTCATTTCCAATGATTTTTTCCAAAATATTTAAAATAAAAAAAGACGGGTGGGTAATGTCGGGGACATAACCGGAGTGACGTAGGACTATACAAAGGGGACAGCTTTTGTTAAATATATTGTTTCATTTTCTTCTCCTACGTGAATACCTACCTATCTACCTGAAAAATGGATTAGTTTACTGTTTACTCTTTATGAATATGTTGATGGTTCTGAAAAGAACCTTTGGTGTTGTGTTTTTGTTATCACTCGATATTCCCATCTTGTTCAGTTAAACCTTCCTGTTTAGCTATTGCGTTTGCCACTCGCCACAGCTTTCACAGTTGGAAAATTTCTTCCCATCCAGCTTGGGACATGTTGTTCAGTAAATTACATTTAATGCAACGTGCCGGAGAAACACTTTGCCACTCACTGAAACTAATTGTTGCCTTGAAGCTGCTCTGTTCTTGATGCGGGTTTTCTGATTGTCGTGAGCAGCTTTGCAAGCCAACTCGAGCACTCCGACGGCCGAAACTCTATAATCGCTGTTAGGTATACTGGTGCTCCGGCACCAATCCGTTCGGCCTAGTTACCCTTGCGGAGCAATCAGTGAATGCGACCAACAGGGAACTGGAGACCTGCACGGTTCGAGTGAGACTTTGCCTTTCCCTTAACTTGTCCTCCTTTGTTACGTCCACGATGCCGATGCCGTACAACCACACGGGTTTACGGTTTGAAAGAAAATAAGATATTTTTTTGGGGTCCGCGTGTTCTATACTCTAGCGGTACACACTCACAGGATAGAGACAAATCGGCAGACTCAGCCAGAGGGGCGAGTGCAACGAGACGAACGAATGAGCGTTAAAAGGGAGCGATGGCAAAAAAATACATTCATTACGATTTGTTCGCTCGTTGGATTCACATGCAGGCTAAAAAGGGTCCTTTTCAGGATCACAAAATTATCTTCAATCTAAAGAGTTTATTGTTTTGTTATCACTCGATATTCCCATCTTGTTCGGCTAAACCTTTCTGTTTAGCGATTGCATTTGCCACTCGCCACAGCTTTCACAGTTGGAAAATTTCTTCCAATCCAGCTTGTGACATATTTTACAGTAAATTACATTCAATGGCACGTCGCATTATCACCACTCAGTGTCGCATTGGAGGCGATTTTAACCTGTAATTGAACATTTGCGATGACAGTGGTACAGTGTCGACTTTCAATGTGGGGTCATAATTTGGATCTCTATGTTTACAAAAATGTCCAACTAAATATGTCGCATTACATGTCCGTCCAATTAGCTAAATGTCGAACTAATTGTAAATTACTGTACTTTCAATCTGGAAACATATTAAGAATTGGTGAAAATTGAATAATCAGGAAAGTCCCCAACTATCAATAAGCTCAGAACAACTGCCAAATTCACATACTCATCAGATCCTGGCAAACAAATTATGAAAACATCAATTTGTGTTTTATTATTATTTTGGATAATGTTTTAGAAAGCATTGAACTTTATTTCCTAAACTCTTTTTTGGAAGGTTTAATGGCCCTGAAAAGCGCCTTGTTTTATGGAATGGTTCCAATTTAGAAAACTTAGTACTCGTGGTTTTGAAAAAAACCATTTCGAACGCCCTCGATGCCGCCTTGTTCTGGATTTGCCACCAAAGCAGATTATAAAAAGAACAAACTTTTTTCATCTGCTACCTGCTGCCGTTTTACGATTGCGAGCAACGAACGGGAGCAGAATCAATCTATTAAATATCAACTAAGCGGGAGGATCAACGAGTACAAGATCTTCACGAACTCCGAGCGCAAATTATACAACTATTGCTGCGGACGTTGGAAAACTTGAATTTGAAGAACTCTCGTCAGTCGATTCGGTACTTTCGTATAAGCGTCACCGGAGCCGAAATACAATAGATAGCAATTACTTAACCGGGAAAACGTTTGCCGTCCGACGCTCGCTAACGCTCGGTCGGACCTAACTAAAGGATCGTCTCCTATGTTTCAAACTAACCGGGCAATCGATGGAAGGAGGTTTCCGATTTAATCGTACGACACGATTCCAAAGACTACTTACTTTATTCAGAGAACCTTGGGTTTTTATACAATATTTATCCTATCCTAATTCTAGCCTAAATTCAAGTCTAATGTGCGAAGGAAAGAGAAAACTATAATCGTTCTTGCTCGTTTGAATATTAGTCCTTTACCTATCTCTTATCTGTGATTCACCACATGCAACCTGGTTAGAGCGAACTTAGCACGATAAGAAATGTGTGCGATCTATTCGGTCCCTTTCCTTTCCGTTATTATATTGCATTGGGTTTTATTGCACCCGTTACCGGTAGGTGAGATTGTTATTTTAGGATCGTACACACGGTTCGCTTTTGTCGAATCATGTTTTCCTTCTGTCCTTCTTTCGATCGTTTACGATAATGAAATTGAATTGTCTAATTCTTTCGATTTCTTATAAGTGCCCAGCGTATGAAATTTAATACGCAAAAATGCCCGTTTTTGAAAAGCTGTTTCTGATTAAACTTAAGTGTTAAGCGCATTTTAAATGATACCACATGACAATATAAAAGTTTTTTTTTTGTGTCAGTGTCATTTTATCTGCCATTTTTGTTATTCTGCTGTGTATTGAAGCTTGCAAAGTTCGAGTTTAATGGAGTCACAAAAGTAAACATGAATTTATCAAAGTTTTACCTCTAAAAGGATTCTAAATTGCTCAAATATGTGACACAACACTACTAGACGAGTGTAAAAAATTATATCTAGCAAAAAATCCGAAGAAAATTATGAAACCGCAAAAAAAAAATCTATGTTTACTTTTGAGCGTACGCAATTTCATACGCTGTGCAACTACGATATATTTTTTTCTCAATAGGATATATCAGCTTCCCGATAATCCGGAGGAGCTGTCCAATTATCTGATTGATTTGGACGAAGACGCTTTCGAAAATCTAGTGTCAACAAATGATATTGATTTTGTCATCGTGCCCCCAAGCAGTGGAGACAGCGATGTGGATGCTGGAGATAGCGACTCAGAGGACCATTGTATGAGTCGTATTTAATTATTTACTTTTCAACGCCGAAAAACTCAAAAATAACGAAGCAGCACAAGGAGTTACTCAATTTTGGGATTGATTGTATCTGAATTAGTCATTTTATGCTAGATGGAACTGGATTTTTCTATTCTTCTGTTATGCTTATTTTCTTTTCGATTTTTTTCCGATTTTCAATATTTTTCAGCTAGATTCGACATTGTGATTTTCGTAATAAATTGAGTATGCTTCTATAAATTCCACAGGGTTGTCCTTTCTAACCCAGATTCTAATAATATTTTACGACTTTTCATTCACGTGCACGACTTGGTTTGCTCCGATTGTGGGTAACAAATTACATTTATTATTCAGATTGATCGGAATGTGTTTCAGCAAACATTTCGATGTGGCAAAGGCTTGCCCAAAATTGGTCATTGGTTTCATCAGCTGTGTAATGCCAGATTGGAGCACCACTTATATGCACGACGGTACAGGAACTCCTACAAAACGATAATTGATAAGTGGTAGTCGCACTAGAATAGAGCCCCGTAAGATGTTTTGAATTTGTTTGTGGCACAGTTTGTACACCATTGTTACCGTTTTCAATTTCAAAGATTGCATCACCGAGAAAAAAGGAGAGCATTACGCCAGCATTTGCTTTGCCCGCGGACATATGATCTCATAGTTCCTTCGCAATCGCTTCAAGCCCATTCGAACCACATTATCTGATCACAACGCAATCGATGAGTGCATTCAAGTGACGTTCGGTTGGTTATTTCCCAGCAAACTTACAAATAACGATTGGAAGTGATAACGCCGCACCCATTATCAATCAAAAAAGTCATTTTCATCCCATTTGGGAACTGCAGCCGGGTGGTTGGGAGATGGGTGCAAGGCACACGCACGAAGAACATGCACTGAATGGAAATCCTGCGGACGTTGACCTCCGGGCCGGAGTTTTCCGTCTCTGAGCAGCAGCAGTCGGGCGCGTTCGAGCGAACATCAAATCCAATTAATTGATTGATGCCAATCGATTTTTGTTTTCCTTTATTTTCCATCCCTAACGTGTTTATTTTGTTTTTCTCATTTGCTTCCCAAAGAGTCAAAAACAGTGAAAAACAAACAAGGTGTGCACGAAAATGAGTGAATTTTACAGCTACTAGCAGCAGCAGAGCAAACATCACATAGCCAGAGATCGATAAGAGTGAAATGTGCGCGGCGCGTTGTGCGGTGAAAAGTAGCGAAATAATTGTATTAGCATATAGCAGCATACTTAGCGTAAAGTGAGCGCATCGAGTGTGCCGTGATTTTCGTGGTACGGAAAATATCCGCCGGAAAGTGTTGCTGTGCGAGGTGAAGTGTTGTTGTTGTGTGTTGCTTCAGCGGGAAATCCCCCGGAGAAAATCCCTTCCGAAGCCCTCGGGGGAGGAGGAAGCGGAGGGATAATTTCACCACCGTAACATTCGCTTGGGTGAATCGAGCGCAGACCACCCCCTCGGGTGGTGTTGAGGAAAACACGAGCGCGAGGAAAAATTCAGCAACAACAGGAGCAACAACCCGGGTGGCGCAACAGGACACACTGAGTGGCTGCGTGTGGCGGAGGGAGGCGAACAGTCAGCCGACAGTCAGTCAGTCAACCACTTTTAGCAGCAGAGTAGCATTTACCGAAATTACAAAGGGGGAGAGACGACATCACATAACACATCGACACAAAGAGCAACATTTTCAGCAAAGGGTAAGTTTGCTCCCTTTATCCTCGGTCTATTATATTGTGCCATTCCTCCTTTCCCACTCCGCAACAGTCGCGTCCGTCCGTGAATGTGTGCGGTATTTTCGTTCGCTGCTCGGTCAGAATCCCATGGCAGCGGCGGTGCGTGAGTGCGAATTTAATGCGAAAATGTTTCTTAATTACCATCGCCGCGGATTTTCCACGCTTTGTGCAATGATGCAATATTGTTTGCAATAAGGATTTGTTTCGTTTTTTTTTTCAATTAGCTTATTGTGTATTTTTCGCAGAAAAAAATCATTCTGGAAACAACGCTTTCTCGCCAGGGTTACCATATCAACAGAATTATGTGTTTCTGTGTTTCTACTGATTTTTTTTACTTTTTAAAACCAAGAATCTGTAGCTAACAGTTCGGTTGAAAAGTACATAAGGTTGACGTCTAGATGGCGCATCGTGCAAAAATCTACTTGACTATCACAAAGCACCATCGTTCAATGGATCATGTCGAAATTTGACACCAATCGGTCGATGAAGCATTGAGAGTAGAGATGGGCAAAACGGTTCATTGCAGTGAGCGGCTCAGAGCCGTGCGCTCAATGAATAGAGCCGGCTCATTTGAGCGGCTCGACGGCTTTTTTCAAGAAATGGTTTATTCGGATATGTAAAGAATGGAAGACATAAAAAATAAATTTTTAAACAATAATCAGTGCAGAGAATAGTAAAAATATTACTTCACGGAAGGTTTTCTCTGATATACAGTCAACTCTCCCTAACTCGATGTTCTGTATCTCGATATTTTCCCTAACTCGATGGATTTCATGGCACCTTCGATTTTACAAGCATTCTTCTCTCCATAACACGATACCTCCCTAACTCGATGCCTCTCTTACTCGATGTGTTTTGATTCATTTTTCCATGGATTTTCCACCTCCCTAACTCGATTGATTTTCGCGTACATGTTTTTGTGCGTTATTACCTCAGATTTCAATTGCCCTTGAAAGTGAAGACGGAGTGTTCGTGTCATCAAACAATTTCTTTTCAAGTATGGAAAACCACGAGAAACCTTTCAAGCGAACAATCAAAACGCTAACCATTGCGCAAGGTTTGAGCATCATCGAGCAGGTCGAAAAATATGGACGGAAGGGGTCTGAAGCTGCAAATAATTTCAGTATTGCACAAAGTGCGGTATCAACACTACTCAAACTAAAGTAAAAATGGAATCGGAATGGAAAATTGTATCTAGACCAAAAGCATATAAGGTTGCTCAGAATCGAGAAGCTGGAGCGGTCAATGAATTTTTGTCTTGTCAAGCTAGACAGAATAATTTACCCCTCTTCTATTCTTCGGGATATGGCTTGAGAATTTGTCCAGAAACTGGGAATTCCTAACTTCAAAGCACAACCAACATGGACGGGAGTGATATTCCGCTGGCATAATTAATGCGTCGTGAGCTTGCTGATGTCGACGGTACAATACCGTTCGATTGCTCAATATCTTTTAATAATTAGTGCAAAAAGGACTAAAAGGTGATTTGCTGTGATCTGATGCCAGATACCGATATACTGGAAAGTGTTGAAAAACCTGAGAAAAACGCTGAAGATAATAGTTCTATTGAGATGTTAATTCGAACGTTTAATCAAACCTGAAGAATATGTCCGGAATATTGAAATCAACTGAAAATGTTCCTGTGAAACTATTCGAACATTTCTTTGTGATTGAACAGTTCCTGCGTGATCGTTACAATTCAGTTTGAGTAACATACTTAATCAATATTTTTTTCTTTGTTAACCTAGTGCCTCATGCAAGTTGGACTCGATTATATACAAACTCGATTATATATGATTCGATTATGTAAAATTTAGGACTCGATTGTATACAGTTTGAAAAAAAAAGTTTTTTTTTATAATTCAAATATGAATAATTTCAAGAAAAAAAATAACCTTTCAGCATTAAGGTGAAATTTAAGTGGCTTTTATAAGTACAGTGGGTTAAAAATCGCGATTTTTGAAGATTTTGATTGAATCTTCATCAGGAATTGTTTATATCGATATTGCAGCGAAATTAAGAGAGATAGAAGTTGGGCGTCAAAGAACAAATTGTAGAGAGGTTAGAGAGCTTTAATTTGATTGATAGAAACAATCAAGTTTTGTATGAATTTTTAGGATAAAATTAATAATTACAAATAAAAAAAAAACTTTTAAATTTTCCGCTTCAAAAATGTTCAATCCACTAATTTAGATGTTCCACTACTATTCCACTACTATATCCTACTAAATCGGATTACGTAGCATACTTTTCAATGTAGAGTCAGTTTGAGCCAACAGAATCCGAAACAAAGAAAAAGTTCTATAAGTCTGTCATCGTTGAAATTCTAACATATGCGTAGAAGGATTTTTTTCGTGAAATATAACCGTCTATCACCTCCTGAAAGATTCTGGAAAAAAATATTTTTATATGAGAAAGGTGTTTTTTCACTTTAAGGGAATGAATCAAAAATTCAAATTCATACCATAATTGGGACACTTACCCTAATATATGACAATTTGAGACATAAAAAAAAATTAGGAAAAAATGTTCTGTATCTCGATACCTCCCTAACTCGATGGTCCCTTTGGATATCGAGTTAGGGAGAGTTGACTGTAATTTCCATCTCAATAATCTTCTTTATTTTTTTTAATTTATAATCATTATATTTTCAATGTTATCTGATGAAAGTCTACTACATCTTTCACAGCAAACTTGTCTTGCTTTCGGAAAAACTCGCTCACATGATACTGAAGTCACGGGGATACATAATATTTTAAAAAAATGGTAGAGCCGGGGAGAGATAGATTTCCTTTCATTCTACCAAAGCTAAGGGTCGCTTATTCTCAACCAATGTGGCTCCGCAAAATATTTATCTACAATAGATATTGCAACAGCTTTTGGATCATGTGAGGATCGAAGATTGCCAACCAATGCATCAAACTCCTCCCATACAGATGACCATCAACGATTTGTAGTAGTTTCGTAGGCGTGTATTCTATGGATGTCATTTTTAGCGTTCTTATCAACGACTAGTGTGCATAGTTGTACTTTCTGTTATCCCCAAAACCTTGCTGCTTGAAGCGAGGATCTAGCAGTATCGGTTATGCTACTAATTCGTTTGACTCAAGATTTGTAAAAAACATTACCAGCTCCGAAATCAATTCATTACAGAGCTTTTTATAATCACTAGGGCATATAACTCGTAGAGCTTTTATATTTAGAATGAACTAATAATCATGTCACTTCGTTCATTTGTCAAAAAATATTCATTCAGCCATTTATTGAGAATTGATTCAGATGTAACTTCAAACAAATGATCACTATAGCAACGATAGTCTTACGTCGACCTTGCGGTTATACCCCAGAAATAACCCTCCCCTAGTTTTGAAACTAAGAATCTGTAGTTACAGATTACAGATTGTGGAGGTGATCTGGCATAGTTGTTACATCCATATCTCTCGCACTAAAGTCCACGAGTTCAATTCTTATTCCCGGCATTCTTCTGAAATGGAAGTAAACGTAACGAACCAGTCATAAGTCACATTGAGGGAATGGAAATTTAAGAATTAGATATCTGTCGCGTCATAAAATTGTTTGGACATTCCTTAACAATACATTGCAATATAGAATATATTTAATTTTTTTAAGAGAATGTTAAAAAATTGAAATATGTTTCTTTTCTTTATTTAATATAGTTTAAGAAGATAAGGTGTCAATGCCTAAAGTATAAATAGATCATACTACATAAAGCTAAGTTTAATTTGGTTATATATTAAAATGCGTTGAAAATTGAGCAAATTGGTCTAGTCCGTATTAAAACAAATACACAAATTTTATAATGGCAACCCTGCACCTCGCAGCTCGGAGGACTCATCGCATGGTGAAAAATCTCTTTGGTTCCCTATTTGCGTCGGTTACACACAAACCGGTCACAATGTGCTTTGGATTCCCTATGTTGCTCTGTGTGCAGAGTTCCCCCTCGACATTCTTCGGACGGCCAGGACACAACGCGCCACTCGACTGTCTCGCTGTCGGGGCGCGGGTGTGTATGCTATTTGCTTTGCTTTTGAGTATTTTGTTATTTCATTTTGTGGCGTGTCAATGTGTCCGGTCAGCGCACGGATTCCCTCCGCTCTACCGGATTCTTGGTTGGCTTGGTTGGCTCGGTCACGGTTGCACACTGTCAAAAAGGTTCCAAAACTTTGGAAGAGATGTGTTTGCGCGCTGACACTATCGAAGAAAAAAATGTGAAGTTAAGTTGCAATTGGAAGAGCAGAAAAAGTCGGGTAGGAAAACCAAATTCCCATTCCAGCATGACATGTTTGCTTTCGCCCACAACGCGAAAAACAAATCTGACAATCTGCCATCATTGACACGATGGCGATGAATTATGTTCGTGGGAGGTCCTCCCCAGATTTTGTTGCTCTCCCGCCTTTTGGGTTGCCTTCTATTGACTTTGTTGCATCCATCCACGCAGCGGCAGCGGAGACAAATTGGAATGCGAACATATGGAAAATGGAATGAAAAATGGGAGATGATGGTTATTTGCTTCGAGGGGAGCTCTTTCTATCCAATGATAGCGTTAATATGTGGTTCGTGCTTTGGAAAGATCTCTATTAGTGTGCGAATACTAAAAACGGAAATTAATCTAATCAGAATCTCACTCAAATTATGACAATTTTCAAAAATAGTTGTTTCCTAGACTGTCACTCATATATTCAGACCTCGTAGTGAGAGGGCTTACCAGAAAATGTGTTCTAAATAAAACTAAGGCAAGTTCGGCAAGTTCGAGAATGTCAAGTCTTGAGAATATCGCATTGGAAAACAACAAAGCTTAAAATTAAAAAAAATGAAAACTTAAAATTACACACTGTATGTCATGAGATTGTCTTTTAGACCTTGACATATCATACGAAACAATTGAACACATTTTTGTTGCGTTAAGTATAACACGCATCGCGTATCTGAACTATTCGGAAGAAACATTGAATGGAAGTTGATGAGCGCTACTTTCCTTTTTGCATTGGCGATGCTTTATTAATGAAACGCATCACAATTGTTGATCAGACACGCGTGTTTTTGTAGGTCTATGAAAAATGTATAAAATATTGGTTTCTTTGGCTTTGACAACATTCGTTATTGTATCGCATCTAAAAAACTATCGCTTTGAACGATATTTACGAGACAATTATTGAAAAACATCGGATCAGTGAGAGAGACACAGCCACTAAATGAGTTAATTGGCGGAGAAAAGTTTTGTGTATCAGAGAAACATTTCCAATTATTGTAAATAAATATAATACTGTAACTGGATACCCTTACTGAGGGTTATTCATTTGTAATTATGATCTTGATTTTCTTTCCTTTCATAGTTTGGAGTACATAATTCAAATGCCCACTGCGTGACTGCTGAAGAGTACTATGACTGAGTACTGTGACTTTTGAAATATGGTTTGTCCGAATTCAGTTCCAACACAACATATTCTTCGAGAAACGCGTAGTGGACCATTGGACAGACCATTCACAATGCTAGAATTTTCTATGGCTCTGCTTTCTTCGAATAACTCTTCGAAGCGATATGATTGAATTCATTCTTCTGAAAAATCTTCCCGATATCGCCAAAAGATGCTTGCTAGACATAATCAACGGGAAAACAATATTGTTCCGTCTGAATGGAGGCAAGTCAAAGTGATAGCAATTCAAAAGTCTGGCAAACCAGGGTCTGACCGTAACTCATACCGTCCGACTGTTATGCTTTCGTGCATTAGAAAATTGTTGGAGAAAATGATCCTTTGTAGACAAAAGATCGAGACAAATAATTTCCTATCAAGTACACAATTTAGGTTTCACAAGAGCAAAGGAACAAACAATTGACTCGCGCTGCTATCCACAGAAATTCGACTGGATGTTCTCCAAAAGAAGTAACTGGCTTCAGTATTCCTGGACAAAATAATTCGTTGTATAATTTATTGTCAGAAAATGGAATGAACTTCACCCTCGGACAACTACGTCTTTCGATACTGTACCGGGGTGTAAGTTCAAAGTTTGGAAAGCGAGAGCGTGACGCTTGGAGTACAAGGTTTTGAACATTGATAACTCTTTGGCGGTTGAACGAAGCAGTATCACTTCATTCGAAAGATCAAATGTTCAAGATTAATATGATTGTTACTTCTTGATCCAAAAAAAATGGGTGGGTTATATCTATGATATAACTGCAAGGTTGACGTGGGACTATCGTTGGATTAGTAGGCATTTGTATTGTATTGATTATATTATCGATTGCATGAAACAATTTTCGAATTCAATTGAATGCAACATATTTGCTTCGTAAGTAAAAAGTTTGAACAGTTGTCATGAAATATCAATTCATGCATTGTAATAGATTATGTTCTTCGTTACAAGTAAATTTAATGACCGTCCTTTTAGGTTTGATATGATGCCTAGGATTACCAAAATATGTGAACGAAAGAATTGTCAAACGATCATTGTATTTTACATTTCCCTCTGAAATTATTGCATCTCTCATGTTTATGTAGTTCTCGAAACGCGAAAGTTCATTCATCTCTAGTATCTGATATGACGATTTTCCCAGGGTTCTCAGTTTGGAAGTACGTTTTAGGGAAACATATTCCGGTCTGCACAAAGACAAACGAGTACAAAACTACTCACAGTTTTCATATATTTGCAATGCGGATTCCCCCAGGCATCTCTGTTTTGAAATCCATCTTAGGGAAACATATTTCGGTGCGAACAAAAATACTCCAGACTAGTAATCCCCGATAATCGTTCGATTAATCGTTTAATCGAATACTTCCTACAGAAATCGATTATTTGTCGAACGAATACCAATAATCAAAGCGAACGAATAATTTTCGTCGATTAATCGATCCAAACGCAGAGAGAAAAAACCTACGGCCGCTGCAGTTTTCTCCTGAAAATCAATCATTATCTTTGGCGCTCCCTTAAGTTCGTAAACGAAGCTCAATGCCGTCAGGCGGAATGAACACTTTTTTGATTACATATGGCTTTCCAGCAAATGAGAAATATTAGTCAAACTAAAGGGTGTGTCACATCAAATTGCATCACGGAAAAAACGCTGTAGAAATTCGCCCAGTAGACCGATCCTTTTGAAAATTTTAGACAGTAAAATAAAAACTATTAAACAACTTTTGGCATTTTTTTTTTATTCATACTTCGAGCCCAAGCCCGTATGCTCGCACCTTCCTCTTTACCCCGTCCATAAGGTTCTGTACAACGTCAGGTTGTAGTTTTTTTTGAACAGAAATACATTTTCTCTTGAAGTCCGCCTCCGATTTGACATCTTTTGGGTTCTTCCGGGGGGCCTGCTTCATAATCACCCAATATTTCTCTATTGGGCGAAGCTTCGGCGCGTTGGGCGGGTTCATTTCCTTTGGCACGAAGGTGACCCCGTTGGCTTCGTACTACTCCAACACGTCCTTTGAATAGTGGCACGAAGCGAGATCCGGCCAGAAGATGGTCGGGCCCTCGTGCTGCTTCAATAGTGGTAGTAAGCGCTTCTGTAGGCACTCGTTAAGGTAAACCTGCCCGTTTACCGTGCCGGTCATCACGAAGGGGGCGCTCCGCTTTCCACAAGAGCAGATCGCTTGCCACACCATGTACTTTTTGGCAAACTTGGATAGTTCCTGCTTGCGAATCTCCTCCGGAACGCTGAATTTGTCCTCTGCGGAGAAGAACAACAGGCCCGGCAACTGACGAAAGTCCGCTTTGACGTAGGTTTCGTCGTCCATTACCAGGCAATGCGGCTTCGTCAGCATTTCGGTGTACAGCTTCCGGGCTCGCGTCTTCCCCACCATGTTTTGCCTTTCGTCGCGGTTAGGAGCCTTCTGAACCTTGTATGTACGCAGGCCCTCCCGCTGCTTGGTCCGCTGGACGAATGAACTTGACAAATTCAGCTTATTGGCGACATCCCGGACCGAACTTCTCGGATCATATCTAAACTGCTTAACTACGAGCTTGTGATCTTTTTCACTGACGGAGCATCCATTTTTGCCGTTCTTCACCTTCCGGTCGATGGTTAGGTTCTCGAAGTATCGTTTTAGTACTCTGCTGACCGTGGATTGGACGATTCCCAGCATCTTACCGATGTTCCGATGTGACAACTCCGGATTCTCGAAATGAGTGCGCAGGATTAATTCACGACGCTCTTTTTCGTTCGACGACATTTTTCCAAATTTACGAAAAATTTACAGTGAAGCATGGCCAACGTGAGCTATACACTCTTATCTGATTATAAGCGAAAGTTGAAGATATAATTCCTATAAATTAAATTTCTACAGCGTTTTTTCCGTGATGCAATTTGATGTGACACACCCTTTAATTATTTCTCTCAGTGTTGCGATTAATCCATTATTTGGGGCGATTAATCGTATCGAAAAACAAACTGCTGAAAACTATTCGATTAGCTGATGAACGATTAATTTAAAAAATCGGGGATCACTACTCCAGACTTGCATGTACAGTAGAACCTCGATTATCCGCGAGCGGTTGATCCGCGGTACGGATTATCCGCGAAAGTGAGTTCCCTAGTAAATCTATAAACCTTTCCGAAATTTGTCTATGAGTGGTAGAGTCTTATTTTTTGTTTTGGTCATGGCTTCCACATTATCTGATCACTGATGTACACGACCTTACAAATTAATAGTTCAATAATTTCTGTATTGATGAAACATAGTTTTCATGATAAAATATATATTTTTCGTGCTTGTACCTCATTTTTAGTCTTATATTGCATTATCCGCGATTTTCGTTATACGCGATGGCCTAGCCCGACTATTTCGCGGATAATCGGGGTTCTACTGTATTTGCAAAACTGATTCCCCCAGGTACATTGATTTTGATGTCCGTGTTAGGGAAGCATAGCTCGGTGGGAACAAACATACCGCCAACTTGCATGTATATATTTGCAAAGCGAATTCACACTGGTACATTGATTGTGAAGTCTGTGTTGGGGAAACCGTAAACCGGGCAGATCAAAACTTAGCAGATAGTGCGTCTAGATAACGCATTTTATTAATTGTGATAGACGCGTAGAAATGTTTCCTATCAATTGATGCAAACATCTTTCCGATCTATTGAGAAATGTTTGAGTTATAAGCATTCGAAATCTTTCATTTTTCCTGCATGTTCTGTGTTTAGGTTTTCATTTCACATTTTCATATACTCCGGTTAGACAATGTCCTATGTCAAAATTGTTTCAATAGCTGAAAAATTGCTTCGAAACATACTATCGAAATCACTATAAATATAGCAATCACTTGAAATATCTTTTCAGTTGCGATTGGACTGCGGTTGGCGCATGATGCATGATGATTCTATTTTGCTTTCGCATGGAGTGGTCTTGGAAAATTGTTTGCTTGTGAATGTGCCCTAGCGGAGGAATATTCGCACACATTCGACTAGGTGTTTCGTGATGTAACCCAAGATCATCAGTTTCTATTCTGCTTTCGCATAGAATTGTCAAGAACAATATCGTGTATTGTTCTCTCGAAAACAAAATGAATCATGTATCAAATATCTTCAGTTGCTTTCACAAAGCCACTCAAACCCCTCGGTTCTTATCAGGACCGCCAACAAGTTCGAAAGAGTTGAATTATATTAATTTTATACTAATAATAATTCCATACTTATACGAATGAGTACCACCATACTAACAAGAAGAACTCAGAAATCTTTTAAAATATATATTCATTCGTCCATTTCAAATTGATTCCGATGCAATTTCTTTTTTTTTCTTGACATTGAAGTTTATTGTGGCCTTTATGTTAAGGAACAAAATAAAATGCTTTCGATATTTGAATAGAAATATGACATTTGTATACCCTGTTCAAAGAAAAGACGATACTCATATAGAATAAGTAGATAAATTTAAAAAAGACAAGATTTTTCGATGATCGATTCTCTGATACCGATTTAGTGTTACAAGTGGAAGGGATAAAAATCTTTTTCATCTGTACTTTTGCTTCAGAAAATCTGTTCCATCGAAGATATTCGTTCCAGAAAAAAATCTGTTTTATTAGCATAAAAAATACTCATTCATTTCATTCAAAATATTACATTTGCAAGCTTCGAATCGCTCGTGCGTTTGATGATGCTTATACATAATCTTTCTAAATTTAGATTGCATACTACCATTCAATAAAATTTTCGATCTGCCGTCACGATGTTTAATTAAATCTTTTGATTCACAAATTGGGTTCATCGTGTCGTTGCTAAGCCGATTCTGAAGCTCATTCTTGTTTTGATTATATTCAGAAAAAAACGAATGCCGAGGAGTGAGACATAGTGAGACCGACAGAAACCAGGCATCGAAGCGCCAGAAATACGACCGAACCGTTAGTTTGTTTATTTTCTGAAATGGTTATTTCTTTCCGGTACAATTTTACTTTTAGGGCACCGAATTCGTTCTCCAGATCTTGTAAAACCCCATCGCAGAACCCCGAAAACCCCAGCTTCCTATACAACGTTGATGCTTGGCAAATTAAAAAAGTTAACGAGATTAAACACTGCAGCAGCCTTGAGCTCCGGATCATTAAAAACGACTCTTTCTCATTTGTTTGATCAGATTCCCGAAAAAGCTGCTAGATATATCCTTAAAAATTATCTGCTTTCGCCATTTATTGTTCTGGTAGTTTCTTCTGGCAGCATAAATATTCTTGCCACTTTTCAAGAGATCTTAAAATTCAGTGGCATTGAGACAACGTTAGATTTCTCGCAGATATTAGTGAGGATAGTTAGATAAAAATCTTTCAGCTCTCCATGCTGAAAGTTTTTTAAAGTTTTTCTGTCTGGAAAAAAACAATTCAATCTCGAGCAGAATAAACCCCAACAATCCAACAGAGATGTCATTGAATCTTTGAGGGCAGTTAGTATTCTGCATGCAGTCAAATTTTTGTCGCAGTTATACTGAATTCTTTTTCGTCTGTACAAGTTCTTTCAAAAATCTCTATCGCAATCTGTGCCATTTAATATTTTGTTGCATATAAAAATTACTCATTTGTTTGATGATTGTTGCACAAATTCTTGCTAATTTTTGATGTTGTTATAATCAGAAAAAATCATTCGACAGTTGCCGAGGAGTAATAAATATTGAATGAAATTGTTTGCCACAGAATAAAGCTATCAGAAGGGTCAAAGCCGACTTTTTTCCTCACAATCTCGACAATCTTCAAAAAATTGAGGTTATGGATGAGACCTCTTAGCATTCGGTCGTGATGGATGGTGTGAGCGTTGTGGAGCCCACCACGGAATCCGGGAACCAGCAATCGAGCTGTACGGAATGCCGACGGCCGGACAGCGCGGAAAATATGGTCCAGTGTGACAATTGTGATGGTTGGCAGCATTACACGTGTGCGGGAGTGGACGGCAGCGTTGCGGATCGTTCGTGGGTGTGTGCGCGGCAGCGTCGCCATCTTGAGGAGCAGCAGCAGCTCATTGACAACGTGCTAGGTGGAGAGGCAGTCATCGGAGAGGCCTCAGGAGGCTGCGATAATTGCGTTTCTTCACGGGAAGTGAATTCCGAAACGTTTTCGGGTGAGCGTAAACGACCTCCAACTACACCTAACCCCGAAGCTCCCATATCATCGTCCGTGCGTCGCTCAACGCCATTGTTGGGTGTATCACGACTAAACGAACCGCCTATGGTTTCAATTCCATCTGATGTGCTGGACGAACTCGCTCTAAACCCTCGGCAGGAGGTACAGGACCCACATGCTGCTTTATCGGAACTACGGAATCGCGTCGAACGGTGTGAAAGGCGAGCAAATCCGACCCCGGAAGAACTGGACGCACTACGTGTACAATTAGAGAGGTGTCGAGAACTTCTGGAGGGATTCCAATCCGGAAACGATGGAAGCAGAAACCGATCGTCGAACACAAACCAACCGGCAGCGGGTCAACTGTCAACGCTGGCGGCGAGCAAGCCGCTTTTGGAAAAGCAGACCGGTGCGATCCCGAAGGCGAGTCGCAAGTTACCACCTGTACCGGAAGGTGATCAGCCAAGAGGACATTCAGCAACTGGAATGGACGATAGCACCGACCCTCTTTGGCCATTGAGGGATGTGGTAAGCCAGAATAATCCGCCCGTGGTAAGTCGGAAAGCCGCATCGATCGAAATGCGCCCCGAACATATGGAACTCCCAGGTAAGCGTCAAGCCTTGAGCCATTTGAGTATATTTCCATCACATAATAGCTCCACGACCATTATAAATAAAGATACCCGTGAGCAGTCGCGAATTGACGCGCGCCCGGGAGAATTGTATATGCCTCCAACAATATCTTTTAATCAGTCGCGAGAATCACTCGCGCGTCCAAATGAATCAATAATGATTAATCAAAAAATATATCAAACCGAACACCGCTCGACCGGTGAACAAACGCGTGAAACTCCCCCGCGTACGGTTGATTTGTCTCAGTACCCTCGTCAGTCAGATAATTTTCAAATAAATCAAGTGATGCCTCCCTCACGATCAGTTAGTGCTCCCTCACAACAACAGCTAGCAGCAAGACAGTCCCTGGCAAAGGAACTTCCTCGATTCTCCGGTGATCCCGCCGACTGGCCGATTTTTATTTCCAATTATCGTTATACAACGGAAGCCTGTGGTTTTTCGGATGGTGAAAACATGCTTCGTCTGCAACGGTGCTTGACCGGACCAGCGCTTGAAACGGTGCGCAGCCGGTTGGTGTTGCCAGCAGCGGTTCCCCAGGTGATCCAGACACTCCGGATGCGGTTTGGACGTCCAGAATTGCTCATCAACGCATTGTTGCGTAAGGTGAGAGAAATCCCAGCACCAAGGTCAGACAGATTGGAAGGGTTGATCGACTTCGGGATGGCCGTGCAGGCTTTATGCGACCACATCGAAGCGGCGAATGAACGCGCTCATCTTTCAAATCCATCGCTTCTGCAGGAGCTTGTAGCAAAGCTTCCCGCTGATCAACGAATGATGTGGGCGGGATATAAACGAGGATTCCAACACGTAGACTTGAAAACTTTCGGTGATTATATGGCGTCAGTGGTACAAGACGCGACCAGTGTGGTTAGCTTCGAGCCCGAGGTTAAGAAGAACAGCGCTCGCGACCGCCTGAAGAACAAAGGATTTGTGAACACCCATACAACAGACAAACCAACCAATTTCAGCGATTCTCCAAAGGAACCAAAAGAGTCAGCTAAACGTTCCGACTGCTTGCACTGTAACCAAGATGGACACCGGGTGCGAGAATGTGGCGCGTTCAAGCAGCTGACTGTCGACGATCGTTGGAGAAGAGTCCGTGCATTGCAGCTGTGCCAGAACTGCCTGTTCAACCATGGCCGACGTGCGTGTCGGGGACGGAAGACCTGCGACATCGAAGGCTGTCAGTTTCGCCATCATCCGCTCCTACATTCGCCTAGCGGACCTCCGAAGTTGATAGCACCGAAGGTTCAGGTGGCCGAAAATCATACACACCACCACTCGAATGCTTCTACACTGTTCCGGATCATTCCTGTAACGGTGTATGGGAAAGATGGGTCACTCAACACGTTCGCATTCTTGGACGAGGGTTCTGGCCTAACGTTGGTGGAGAACGACCTGGCTACGGCGTTGGGAGTAAATGGCACTCCACATCCACTTTGTCTCCGATGGACTAGCGACACTTCTCGAATAGAAAATGATTCTAGACAAATTACCATCGA
Organism: Toxorhynchites rutilus septentrionalis; assembly: GCF_029784135.1. Taxonomy (NCBI): domain Eukaryota; kingdom Metazoa; phylum Arthropoda; class Insecta; order Diptera; family Culicidae; genus Toxorhynchites; species Toxorhynchites rutilus. Next base: position 181,919,451 of record NC_073744.1, on the reverse strand, counting down.
GATCGCTGGAATCGGGCAAACCAAACTACACAAGCTTGTGAACGTAAGAACCGTCAGTAACCTTGGTCTTCCTCGTCAGAGTTTCCAGATGAAAGAAGCAGTGCGGTTGTACCCACATCTGAAGGGCATTCCAGTTAGCAGTTATCAGAACGTGAAACCAAAGATTCTAATCGGTATCGACAACCTGAGGCTGGCTCTTCCTCTGAAGATACGAGAAGGTGATGGTGCGGCCCCAGTAGCAGTTAAAACCAGACTAGGCTGGTGCGTCTACGGGCCGCGGGGAAACAGCAAGCGCGAATCATACAGTTTCCACGTTTGCAAATGTTCCTGCGATGAGGATCTTCAGGCAACTGTAAAAGAATTTTTCGAGATTGAAAGTGCAGGAGATATTCCGCCTGAGACGTCACTTTCAAAGGAAGATCAGCGGGCATTAACCATCATTGAAACAACGACAAAACGATGTGGTAACCGCTTCGAAACGGGATTGGTCTGGAAAGAAGATCATGTGGAATTTCCAGATAGCTACTCGATGGCTCTTCGACGTTTGGAGTGCCTCGAGCGTCGGATGGATCGCAATCCGGAGTTGAAGGAGAACCTTCACCGGCAAATGCGCGAATATGAAGCAAAGGGATATGCGCACAAGGCCATGCCTGAGGAACTTGAAGCCGCCAATCCAAGGAGGATATGGTATCTCCCGGTAGGAGCGGTGGTTAACCCCAAGAAACCGGGGAAAATTCTACAGAAATTAGGCGAAATCCAGCAAGAAGCAGTCAAGCAGCTGAATCTGGTGGAAGGAGGAAATACGGAAAGGGTCCTCGGTATGCTTTGGAGTCCTACAACTGACGAATTGAGTTTCTCCACTCAGATGAACGACGAGATGCAAATACTGATCCGTACAGATACACGTCCAACGAAAAGGCAGGTGTTACGATGCGTAATGACCTTATTCGATCCTTTGGGACTACTTTCGCCGTTTATCATTCACGGCAAAGTTCTGATCCAGGACCTGTGGCGAGAAGGTACGGACTGGGATGAGAAGGTCAGCGATGCAGTTTACGTAAAATGGCAGAGGTGGATACAAATGATCGAGTATATTTCCGATATCCGCATCCCAAGATGCTACTTCAGTGGTGCTACTCGGATGACATATGAGAATTCCGAAATACACGTGTTTGTGGACGCTAGCGAAGCGGCCTATTCCTGTGCGGTTTATTTGCGCACGTTCAACGAAGGGGAGAATCCGCAGTGCTGTCTGATCGCCGCCAAATCGAAGGTAGCGCCTCTGAAACCCTGGTCTATTCCCAGACTGGAATTACAGGCATGTGTTCTAGGCATACGATGGGCGAAATCTGTTGTAGGCCATCTCGACGTTCCCGTAACCAAGGTCACGTATTGGACAGACTCCAGAACCGCACTGGCCTGGATCAAATCAGATCCTCGGAATTATCGACAATTCGTTTCCTTCCGAGTAGGCGAAATTCTGGAACAGACAACAGCGACTCAATGGAAGTGGGTACCATCGAAATCCAATCCTGCGGACGAAGCGACGAAATGGGGAAGTGGTCCGTACTTCAATCAAGACAGCAAATGGTTCCGAGGGCCCAATTTTCTGTGGCTAGCGGAAGAAGAGTGGCCCCGTGTTAAAGAGCCAGTGGTGGCTACTGCAGAAGAAATGCGAGCGTCGATTCTTCATCACTGTACGATAGAGACAACCATAGATTTCCACCGGTTCTCTACCTGGGAGAGACTGCAACATGCCACAGCATATGTCTTGCGATTCCTGAACAACGCATCCAAGAAGCAGCCGAAATACTCCGGATCACTACAATAGGCAGAACTGCATGCTGCCGAAGAAATCATCATCAAATTAACTCAACGTGAAGCTTACACAGATGAAGTTGCTGCATTGTCGAATAAAGTCCTGAATAAATCGGGACAGGAGGTCATCGGGAAGAACAGTTCCATATACAACCTTATGCCGTTCCTGGACGATCGTGGCCTGCTACGCGAGCGTGGCAGAATTGAGGCAGCTGAAAGTGTACCACATGAAGTGCGACATCCGCTGATCCTTCCGAGGAAGCATCACGTCACTGAACTCCTGGTAAACAGATATCATCGCCGCTACAGACACGGGAACGCAGAAACTGTAGTGAATGAGTTACGTCAGCTTTACACGATTCCACGACTTCGTTTAGTAGTGAAGAAAGCAAAACGCGATTGCGCGCTCTGCAAAATTCGTCGGACTCGACCAATGATTCCACCAATGGCGCCGCTTCCGGTTGCGCGTCTGGCCCATCACGAACGACCATTCACCTATACGGGGCTGGACTATTTCGGGCCGCTGCTGGTTAAGCTGGGAAGGTCTATAGTTAAACGATGGATAGCACTCTTCACCTGTCTGACAGTGCGTGCTGTCCACTTGGAAGTCGCTTACACTCTATCAACAGAGTCATGTATCTCCTGCGTTCGTCGATTCGTGGGACGACGGGGATCGCCGGTAGAATTCTTCAGCGACAATGGAACGAATTTCAAAGGAGCCGAACGAGTACTGCAGCACCAGATAAACCAGGGACTGTCCTCGACATTCACCAGTGCCAACACGAAATGGAGCTTTATACCACCGGGAGCTCCACACATGGGAGGAGCTTGGGAACGCTTGGTGCCTTTACGGCTATGGCTGAAGCGTACATAGAAGGGAAGCTAGATGACGAGGGGCTGCAGACACTGGTCGTGGAGGCTGAAAATATAGTAAACTCAAGGCCTCTGACGTATCTACCACTCGAGTCTGAGATGGCAGAGGCACTCACACCAAACCACTTTTTGTTGTTGAGTTCAAACGGGGTAAAGCGACGAGGCGAAGATGTGGCTCTGGGTCAGTTGAACGACCTAGTACGCCGACAAATTCTGGGAAAATCCTGGGAACTAATACAACGTCAGTTGGAGACATTTTGGCAGCGCTGGCTAGTCGAGTACCTGCCCGTGATTCGCCGACAAGCCAAATGGTTCGACGAAGTCCGAGCGTTGGAACCGGGTGACGTGGTAGTGGTAGCGGAACCTACAAAGCGAAGTGGAAGGGAGAGAGGACGAATCATCCGTATGATTCCTAATCCGGATGGCCGGTGCCGAAGAGCAGTGGTGCAAATCGGAGGAAAATCTTCAGTGCGACCGGTGACTCGGTTGGCGTTGCTCGACGTGGTAAATAGATGTGGAGTTCCGGAGGACTCCGGACTACACCCGGGGGAGACTGTCAACGCAGAATTCGCCGAGCTGGCAACCCTATCCACCGGCATTACTGAAGGGGCGAATCGGCTGTCAACGAGCTGAACGGTTGCAAGAAAAGCGGGTGATTTCAAGCGTAGTGTCAAATTCATTTCCGCTTGCCAAAGCCAAATTTCATTTCCAAATCAAAAGCGAGTGAATAAGGACGTGTTATTAAAAAGTTAAATAGAAGTGAAAAAAGAAAATAGGCAAACCAATTTTTTGAAGCAGGTAAAATTATATTAAAATAATTAAAATAAATATTTAATGAAATTGTTTGCCACAGAATAAAGCTATCAGAAGGGTCAAAGCCGACTTTTTTCCTCACAATCTCGACAGCATATGAAAAATATTAAAATGCGAGCGAATTGTCATTCCTTTCTTGGCAACCGATTTTTGTCCAGCAGAGATTTCTTCACAGAACAATTTCATATTTAGGCACGGTTTATTATTCCCCATAATAAGAACCTATGAACCCTTCCAATACTTCTTTGATGCTTGATCATTAGGAATGTTTACGGGATTGCAGCAACCTTGAGCGTCGAATCACCGAAATCAAATATCTGCCTCATCTGTTTTACCATTTCCATTTGCTATCAGTTTACCACTCCAGAAAATCTGTACCCATCTGTACTTTTGTACAACAACCTGTAATCTGTACCGTATAGTATCCGTACCAAAAAAAAAAAGAAAAAAATCTCTACCTTTCCAGATAAATCTGTACGTGTGGCAGCACTGGTTGTAAGGCGCCTCGGACTTCCCCGTGATTGGACCAGGAATCAGAGGCGCTGTCGTGGTTCGTCTGATCATGAGTGAAGAGTATTCAAACCAGGCGGTTACACTGGATCCGTGCTCACAAAAAGTTTTTATTCGTGCGATTTCTTATATAATGTTTCGTACGAATGATTAAGATAAGGTGGATCTTCTCTATATGCGAAGTTGTTTATTTCTAACTATTGCAATTCAATGTTACCACGGCCTCGATGTACGGGCATTCGGGTTCAAGAATTGTAGTATCAGAGCATCACAGAAAGGTGATAAGGTTTGGAGATCCAGAATTGGAGGCACTCCAGGCGTACTTCGACAAACCCTTCCGTAGCATTTGCAAACTTTGGGGATGATCCGAAAGAACAGGACACTGGGTTTCATACTACGTTTAAGCGAAGAGACCTCGAACGACGTTTGCTGGTGAGCTAACAGCTGCTCCAACGTTAGAATCGGGAGGAGTTCTTGCGTCGGATTATTACTGTAAATTATTCAATACCACAACCCACAACGAAAAAAAAAAGTCGTGGATAATCGCAGCAATGTGTGGCTCCATGTTTCGAAACGGTTTCTGCTGTTTATTTGGCGGAACCGTCGTATCATTAACTGTTGAAATCAGGGGAATACATCATCATAGAGACTCGCTACTGAACACAACCTATGCGTTTGCGTCGAAAAAGGAAAAAGGAAAAAGGCCGCAATAAAACCAAAAAAAAACGAATAGATGATTTTTAGAGGCGAATGAACTGCAAAGTTTAAAGCCTCTTAAAAACAAAGCAAGAATGAGATGATTTTGTTGCACAACATCGCTCGACCACATGTTGTTCCAGTCGTTGCAACTTTCCTGGAAACACATCAATAGAACGACCTACCCCAACTACCATATTCTCAAGATATCGTCCCTTTTGACTACCATTTGCTCCGATCGATATCGCATGGTCTAGCTGAAAAACACGTCCATTCTGACGAAGAAACCACGATTTGTGGATCGTTTCGAAAGCTTAGTAGACTAGGAAGGATCGAGGAAGATGAGAAAAGATTGTGGCTCGCGATAAGTAATACTTTTAAGAATGAGGAATTATTTTTTTGGACAAAAACAGGAAGTGGGTTATATCTATGGTATAACCGCAAGGGTGACGTAGGACTATCGTTGATTTAGAGATCATTTGTATGAAGTTGAATCTGAATTCATTCTGAATGAATGAATATTTGGAGAACTTCGAAAACGAGAGCGTTACGTTGGAGGCACAAGGTTTTATGCATCCAATATTGGATACGGAAATATCCTACTGATGGGGAAGAATAATCTTCAGAAGCTATCCTGTTGATTGCGATTGATTGAAAAATCACAAAACCTAATGTATTTGGTCACAGTGTTACATGGATAGAAAACATTAAAATAAACTCTTTCATATGAATGTAATTTTAAATTCCCAGAGGAACTGGCAGATTATTTTCAGTAACGATTAGATATTTCCACATTTTCCTCGATACTGGAAGCCCACCAGTGGTTAATGCTAACTCGATAACCATCTGTTAATAGCACTTGATTGAAAAATATTTGGTCACAGTGTTACATGGATAGAAAACATCAAAATAAACTCTTTCACATGAATGTTTTTTTTAAATTCCCAGAGGAACTGGCAGATTATTTTCCGGATCTTTCTCGATGCTGAATGGCATCCAAACGGAAGGAATTCCGCGCGTGTATGTGTGTGCGTGTGTGTGTAGCGGCTGCTTCGAGATCTTCCCGGGGAACCGTTTGTGGCATCACTCTCCTCCTGATGGATTCCTTTCTAGCCTAACGTGCACAAACAGGCTCTTGGTGACACCGTTCATCCGCGCTTTCATGATAAATGAAGAGCTTCACCACAACAGCGACAACATGCTCCAATCGCTGTTCAATTAGAACTGAGTGGATTTCCGAGCGGCGCTCGCTTATATACCGATTGGTGATTTCAATAGCCTGTTTTTAAAGCAATTTTAAGACTATTGAAACAAGTTTTTGGATCAGAAAGTAACAAGTATAGAACGCGTAGACATTTTATCTTTCGAATGAAGTGTTTATCATACCATTTCGTTCAGTTGTTTAGGAGCTATTAACACTCAAAATCTCGGTCTTCGGCGTAACGCTTTCGTTTTCGAGATTTTACACCCCGGTATAGAAATGAAAGACGTAGTCCTACGTCAAAAAACGCCGGATAACAATTTGTTCACCCGATATGTTTTTAAGTTCAACTGTTGTGACTCACCTAGAGCAAACTCTTCGGTTGATTTTTGTCGGCGGTTATTTTCCACTAGGCGGTACTCGCAATGAATGTTTTTATATCACTGAACGACGAACATTAAAAATGGCCGTTTGAAAAAGAAACACCCTTTCAACATTTTCACGGTGTCATTTCCTCCAATCTTAACAACAGCAAAAACAAAAAAAAAACAAGAGGGCGATAATAATATTTACGAGCTGTGAAGTAACGATTTTAATCCTTTACATCCCCCACAAGGCACGCGTCTGTCCGCAGGGGTCACGCTGGTTTGTGGTTTTACGTCCAATGTCCTGAATAAATTTGAATACAGTGCGCGGCGGCGGCGGTGCCCAAAAAGAGGGGACATTTGCTGATGGCGCTCGACTAATCGGGACCGTACATAATACTTGTACACATAATGGCATGTCCCTTTTGCTTGCTTTGTTTTGTTTTGTTGTGTTTTTTTTGTCTTTGCGTGCCCTAATAATGCGATATCTAACGGTGAATTATTCATGGGAGTTTTAATGCAAATCGAGAGATTGCAAGCGGTTGCAAATATGCGAAGCAGATTGTTGATCAAACGCTGACTCAGCAGCCCCCGGTGGGGTCGTTGTAATTAACACCTGTCACGAATAGAAATTGCGGCTGCAAGTCACGTGGCGTGTATGATACGCCTGGTCGCGAAAGCAAGAATACTAATGACGTTTCCCAGCAGCAGTCGATAATCAGCAGTCAGTCAGTCAGTTCCCGCAGACATCTTCCGAACGTTCGGTGGGGGATGTGTGAGTGCACCACGATGGCAAGAATAGAACAATATGTGTGGGTGGTCTCCGGTAGAAAATTCCAGCGTCGTGAAGCGCTGAATTTGAATTTCAGATTGGTTGTGTCACTTGCGAGCGAAGTAAGAGTGGAACGAACGTCTTCCTCTTCGCTGCGCCACTATCGTGTGCATTCCGTAGAAAAGCGGAGAGAAAAAAATGTGCACGAGATATGAATTTGAATAATTATTGCTCCCTGCTGACACTGTTAGCGCAGTTGCGGGATTGCGGTCCATGGAACGACCTTGAGTGAGATGTGTATTCTATCTATAGCTCAGTCGCATCGCATGCTGAGAGGGGAGCTTACGATGCTTTCGCTTACTGAAACCTTTTACTCTCTTCCCTTCGGGGGGTCTTCCCATTGTTCAAGCTGTGGAAATTAGTGTGCGAGAGTCATTGAAGCAGATAGAAGCAGCTATGGCGCCAACTTGAAAACGACATTGTCAACGAGATAAGACAACAACTCGCCGATAAATATCGTCTTGCGATGTATATTGCAGTGACCCGAACAACAAACTGCAGCTGGTGTTCTCCTCTCTGCAGCTGGGTTAAGAAATAACGGTTTCGTGCAATTTCGAAACGGTTCCAATCCATTGCGCATCGAAAATGGAAATCCCCTTCCTCCCAAAATGCGAACCTCCACGAATGGTTGAACTTTAACCCACATTAATTACTTTCCGACAGCGCTCTGTTCCCGCTCCACAGTGAAGCTAGAACTGCCGCTAAGGGGGCGAAAAATCTGCTCAATCTCAATCCGAGCTTTCTTCCACTCGTGAAAGTAAGCAAAAAAGAACATCCTCTTCGATCGCTGTGCTCCCCAAGCGAGCACAGGTGTGGAAGGGTTGACGCTTCCTTTGCAATCTCATCCCAACCGCAGCGCGTCGGAAGCGCATAGCGACGAGAACGACGAGTGCCATAAATGCAATTTGCTGCATAAGTCGACCATCGCACCCACCGGTGGGTGTCTTCGAATCGCGCGCTTTCTATAGAGGCGCCAGATCCGTCTTGCCGACCAAAAAAGAAAAAAAATTCGAGAGCGTCGGATCCTGGGAATATTATTACCATGGATGACGTTAGATGGATCGACGCAAAGCACGCCCCGCTTTCACTGTCTCCCGTTCCTCCCATCAAACGAAGGGATTTTCCATGCATCTCGTACGTTGTGAGCTGCGACCTCGACTAGTAGAGGTGCTATATGGGTTTTCCTTTCGAGCTGATGTTCACGAACACTCTGCATCCCGGCGCTAATAGAAATTTGATATCCATTGAGGACCGACCAACTGAGGAAGTGGGCTGATTGATTCCACCGACGATGGACTAATTGAGAAGTTCTCCATTGAAACAAGGTAAAAGGATTCCAGCCATCTGTTACATCCAATCCATTCATCAAGTTTGTGATATGTTTCCCCTGTCTGAATTGCTAGCACTCGAGAGATTAATTAGCCAATCTTACGTCAAATAAAGAATGTTATCTTATTGTTGGTAGAAATTTGGAGAACGCATGGGATGATTGATAATATCGAAGAAAATCTCGATCTTAAAACGAAGTTTCCACGAACCCATGTGCTCCTTAAACCTACATAAACTGCACACCGGACACCCCTACGAACTTGGTAAAGGCTTCATTCAAACTTCTGAACCTCGATCGGCCGAAATTATTGGATATGACACAACTAGATCCAAGATGCTGTGGCTCGATGAAATGATTCAAAACATCGGTTTCCATGTCGTCTGGTGAGGAGCGCGTGTGTATTTCTGCATCACACGCATACATTATTGTTTTTTTATGTGTTGCCAAATGTAAATTGAAATTTTTATCATTGAGCGTTATTAATGTTTCGTTTATTCATGAATGTGGAATGATGAGAGTGAAGGAACCAAAAATGTAGTAGCCTGTTACTGTGTGTATGTCAATTGAAAAAAACTGCCACGATGATTATTATAACTATAAATAGGGCATTAAAACTATAAATAGGGCTTGTTCAAAACTAAAATAACTTTTTCACTTGTTTCGTTCTCTTCAGTAAGAGTCATATTCGATTAAGTGTATTATTTACGCATATTGAAAGTAGGTTTTTTCCATTTCGTTCTTTTTTGTGCTGTCGTTTTTGTTTGGCTTTGAATTTGGAACGAATTTGACGGTTTAAGAAACTGCTTGAATAGGCTATATTCATTATCATTGTCGAAGAGGTCCATTTTACATGCGAAAGGACGCTTGCAGGTTAGGGGGTCTTCGTACCCACTTGGTTACGCGTTCGCTTACTAAGCGATCGATCGTGAGTTCAAACTCAGGGCCCTCAATTGACCATCTTTGTGTTGTTATAGAATAGCTACGTCCACGCAACCATCATCAGCTATGGAGATCGATCCACGGTGGAACAAAGATCGATTCATCCATACAACTGCTCTGCTCTGCAAGAAACATCGGGCTGCTGTTCTATAAATAACCCAACAATGATCAATATCAACTGTCTCCGCTGTCCGGTCTGCTGAACAATGGAAGAACAGATAGAATACCCTTACGCCTAAATGGCTACTACAGTATAATTTACCATAATGTAATGGAACAGAAAATATAACGCCTAAATGGCTACCACTTCTACTGTGTGATTTACAATTTATAGAAACATAAACATATGTACATGTACACGATAAAAACCCGGCTCTGTTACAGATAAAATGCTAATAAATAAATGGGATAAAAAAAAAAGGACGCTCGCAATTTCCATTGAAAGTTGTGCAGGGTGGGCCATTTAAAGTGGAAGGATTTGTTTTTGCAATAGCAAAGTAAAGAAGTGGAATTTTAATTTTTTTTTTGAAATTCATTTATTTTGGTCCAAGGAGATTTGTTCTAACTACTTTTTGATTATGATATCTCGTAAATGACCGCCTCTGGCCTTGACCGCAAAATGTGCCCTTTTTTCGGCATTTTCCATCACTTTGCCCAATGTTTCGGCCGATATGGCAGCAATTTCTTGTCGGATATTGTCTTTCAGCGCAGCCAGGGTCCTTGGTTTACCAGTGTATACCTTGGATTTTAAATATTGCCATAAAAAAAGTCAGGAGGCGTCAAATCAGGTGATCTCGGTGGCCAGTCATAATCGCCGTTTTTCGATATTAATCTTCCGGAGAACATTTCGCGCAATAATTCATTCGTGGCAGCCGCTGTATGGCATGTAGCGCCGTCCTGTTGGAACCAGTAATTGTCCAATTCATTTTCACGAACAAATGGCAATAAAAAATCGGTTATCATTGTCCGATAACGCTCCCCATTCACGGTTACCGTTGCTCCAATATTCTCGTCGAAACGTCTTGGTCGTTGTCTGGACAGATGACTGGCATTACCAACACTACCAGACGATATAAATTTGGCATATAATCGACGTATAGTGTTGTCTCCAGGCGATGTTTTAACTTTATTTTTATTTTTCCACGCACGTTTAGTTAACACAATTGAGAAGCTATATTGAATGTACAGCTAAACAATTTCAGCGCGTTGTTTAGGTGTGTATTGTTCCATGTTTAAAATTGTACTGAAATGACGCTTCCAACGCGGTATGACATTTGTTAATCTGACATCTCTGTCAAAAGTTATGGGGTTGCCTGATGCTTCCACTTTAAATGGCCCACCCTGTATTATTTCATCAAAATGGTCCGCAAAATGAATCATATGAACGTGGAGTGAAACGAGCATGTACAGAGGAGAAGCGAGAGAGAGAGAGAACAGAAAATTTTTCAGCTTGTATGAGTATACTGTGGATTGAAATACGACTCATTATTGAATGGCGAATACATCGCCATTCAATAATGAGCCTGTCAATTGAGGGGAAACTGTAAGGCTCTGTTTATAACACCAAGAAGAAAAATAGCGATGCATTCACCAGCTTGTGTATTACTCTCGCGAGGGAAAGATTCTATAAAATCAACGGCTCTTCGCATACCTCTCAAACGTTCTGCGGAAGATTTATTCCAAAAATATCGGTGCAATAAAACCACAAACGGATTGATTGAGAAAATTTCGTATCCCTTCGTCAAAAAATGCGGCCGTGTCCTAAACACAAACTCCTACAACTTTTGCATTTTAGGACTTCAGGACTCAATGGTTTTAAGATTTCTCAATTATTGAATTTTGCACTTATAGGATTTTATGGTTACAGGAACTTAGAATTATTAGACCTACAGAATTTAAGATTTTTTGACAACTTGAATTTTTTTGAATTTTTCATTAAAAAATTTTGCAACTTGGATTTTTTAATTATTCGGCATTTAAAGTTTTCAGATTTTGATAATTTAATTTTACTTTTATTTTCCAATCAAATGTTTTTTTTTATTTTTAGATATTTGAATTTTTGACATCTCAAAATTTGAATTGAATTTTCAAAAATAAATCTATTGTTTTTTTTTAATTTTCGATTTTCTGATTTTTTTGTTTTTTTTTAAGATTTTAAAGTTTTTAATTATTAAATTTCCATGTTTATGTTTTTTTGACATTCCAAAACTATTAATTAATTTTAAGAATTAAAACTTCCTCAATTTAAAAAATGTGAAATATTTCGAATCGTTTTTTTTATTTAAAATTTCTGAATTTTTTCAATTTTTGAATTCACTATTGTTCTGGAATTAAATCAAAACGCCGACTCTTTTTAGCGTAATTCTTGAAGCTAGAAATTTCATGTTTCATTAATTATTCCAGATTTAACAAGTCTATCGTACAACGAGCTTACAAATTCGGTACAATTTCGAATTTTTTTTTTGTTTTAAATTTTCTAGGGAGCAACTTGGAAGCCAAAGAGAGTAAAAAACTTTGGATAATCGAGTCTAAAACTCCGGATAATCGAGTCCGCCCTGTATTTGATTTTATCGTTTTTCGTTTCAATTTTCACCTTTTTGTTTTTTTTTGCCATTTTAATTTTTTTATAAGTTTTCGAATTTTTCTTCTCTTTTTTTTTCTAAAAATTGTTTTCGATTGGAAAAATATTGAGATACAGAACATCGAGTAAAGGAGAGTTGACTGTAATTTATTGTAAATTGTTGGATTTGTTTTATTTTTGATTTTCATTCTTTTTTTACTTTTGATTATTTTGAATTTTATGATTTTTTTCAATATTAATTTGATTCTGATTACTTGAAATTATGAAAAGTTTTTAGATTTTTGTTTTTTAGTTTGCATTTTTTTTTTGAGATCTTTTAATTTTTTTTTTTTATTTTCGAATTTTTATATTTTATTTTCGGAATAATATCTCTACGAACACGTGTCAATTTGAAGGAAGAAAAAAGAAAATAGACATCAATATATATTTACCTCGATCAATGCATAAAATTGGAATATGTGGAGATGGGATATAAATGCAGCCGATTTTTGTAATTTTCCTTATAAAATTTGAAATGCGTCAAAATGACGCTTAAACCTAGTGTTAATGTAGAGTAGTTATGGTTTTAACAAGGCGATGCAGCATGCCGCACCTTGATCATTTTACCTTGCCCACACACACAATACTTTCAAAAAGAGATACGATACAATATAAATATCTCAGTTCTAGGTACATTTACAACAAAAAAATATTTTGTCATTATAACAATGGAACCAAACTAAACAATTTGAGTTTAAATTCACTGAACCCTAGAATCTATTAATCTCTAATTTAGCAACGCTCCCATTCCCCCCACACTCCCGCGATCGATGGGAATCGCAACAACAGTTGGTACGAATTGTCGTAATCTGTCGACTGCGACACTTGGTCACGTTTCCAACATTTCTACCCGCGCCATATCACGGTGCTTCGCACGCCTTTGCACAGATGGGGGCACCGTGAGCGTGAAAGTCACAAATGTTCGTGCTCGAAAAGGCACAAATTATTACAAAACGAACAAAAACGAAAAGGAAAGATTCATTCGTTCCATCCGGAATAGTCCGGTCGACAGTTGGTGGTGCAAAATCGAACACTTGGAGCGACGAAAACGACCTCTGATATTAGAGTTTGCATTGGCTTTCGAGAAACAAACCAAATCGCCCGAAGAAAAGTTTTTTGGGACCGAAAAATGTGTGGAAGAACGGAGACAGGGAGTGAGATCCTTATGCATTCCTGTGGTGTGCGTTTCTCGTGCTGCTTTTCCTCCGCTGGGCTCATCATATATTTATGGACCACAATAACCGTCAAGGATAATGGCCTTTTAGGCTAGAGAGTAGGGCTCCCACACCGCACACACAGTGCATTCGATCTACTCGTCCCGGGCTGGCTTCGGCTTGTGGGTCCAAGCATCTGTGTGTTGTCTTCTTTTCCGCTTCCGGGGAAAAGTACATTTTCCGGGCAAATTTCATCATCTGGTGATGATGATGGCGTCTCGGGAGCGGAGGGGGGTGGTACGGTGGGAAAAATCCACTGGTGGATAGAAATGGCTTTGCACACGCTGTGTGGCGCTGTAATAGTTTTTGTTTTATCGATTTTTCTCACCATGCTTTGGGCTCCATTCTTCTCCTCTTTTGGGAATGTTAACTGCTGCGCTGGGGGATGGGACATACGAACGAAGGGAAGTTGCAACCGAGAGGTAACATGAAAGAGACTGAAAGTTTGCTGGCGGAATTCGCATTTCTTTTTTTTTTTGCTGAATCTACCGTTCGATGATGCTACTGCATGGACGGAGATTAGATCCGACCGATTGTCGTTTCCAAACCAGCGGTGGAATATACTTTAAGTAGCTTAAACAGACGACTGTGGATTATTTCCGGCACGAGTAAAGCGATAGTTCGCTTCCCATATTGATGAATGTGCTTCCGTTTCCTTCCACGTTCACTGCTGCTGCTCATCCGTTTATTTTTCGAGCATCGATTCGTCTTCTGTTTGATGAGGCTACACTCTTAACGTGCTTTGTACGTGCAAATTGACTGATACGGATCGGTGGTTCCGCCGGGACTTACCAACAATCGCACATGTTGTGTCGAACTCGAACGACACTGGGCCATCAAACATTCCCCAACTACCCAACGAGACACTTCTGGGGCAGTTACCATCTCCGCACTAATAAAAGTGATACAAAAGTTATATTCACGCGTGACTCTCAGCATCCATCTTCATAAAGGTGAAGAAAAAAATGAGTGGGTGACAAAAAGTGGGGATGACGTCCTTTAAGAATATTATTAATTCACATGATCTTACAAGACTTGTCTTCCCTGCGTTCATCCTCACACGGGACCCGGGACACATTGACCCGGTATTAGGTTTCACCTTGGATACAGCGTTGGTTACAGCGCTCAAAAATTAATGAGGGCATCTTTCTCCTAAGTTCGTAAAAGCGCTTGCCTTTTTTACATTTATACTCGACACATTTCCGCCGGCTGGTAGAATGGAAGCAAAAAAAGACTTTCCTAAGAGGAGAGGAATGGTGGCGATGTTGCGATCATTTGATTCTAAAAAAATGTCATTCCATAAGAATAGGCTGATAGATTTTGGAACGCACATGTATACTACCACATAATCTGTTATTTCTTTTATTCGTCTACGAGAGTACAATTCAATTCAGTTTAAATTCTGAATCACTTAATTCCAAAAACTGTATTTTGAACTACAACAAACATTTTTCCGTACTAGAATGTAGTACCTGATATTACATGATCGTGAATGGATTAGCATCTCGCAGTAAGTGCCTCTAAAAATTGATATATTTTCGTTCATTATGACGTTTCTTTTTTGAAGAACAGTCTCATTATATTCCCAACCATCAAACACAAAAGATTACCATCATTTTGAAGATATATTCTATATTCTGTTTTAAACTCACTGGAATCCCTCAGTGCGAATAAAATCTGGAGGATACAGTCCAAAAATATAGTGCACGTTCGAGTCGGATATCCTAGCCACTAGACAATATGGGAAAAATATGTATTTGTTCAATCATTCCACAGAAACACATCGTAGAAAATCTCAGGCTAGTTGCTCGAGAGCCTAAGCTTATTCTATTTCAGAAATGCGATGTTCGATAGGAGAAGGCTGACATTTAGGTTTGAAGATGGAAGGTATTGAAGTTTTAGTAGAAATCAGTTTCCAAAGATACAATCGAAGTTCTTCTTAACCTGTTCGTCGAATTGATGCATTCCGCGAGAGTTTTGAAAAAGACGGACTGTATACAAACAGAAACGATGGATCAATAGATAGGAGGATAGGATACGACGGAGCAAAAGATAGGGAATCAAGGGAGTTCTGTGCAGTAGATCCCAGATCGATCATGTTCAAATTGACGGCCGGTACGTTTCGGACGTTATCGATGTTAGTTAGGTCGCAGAACAGCAAAAGGAGTGCCGTAAAGCAACAAATAAAAAAAAGATAGGATAGATTGAGTAGATCACTAGTAGTGTTAGTGCGTATCAGTGACCACTAGGGTGCAAATGAATGTATGGGAAAAACCGACCCTAAAATTTAAAAAAGTTACCCTATACTAGAGGTGGCCAAAACGGTTCATTTCAGTGAGCGGTTCAGAGCCGCTCGTTCATTTGAGCGGGTCTTTTTTGAGCCGAGACTCTTTCAAAAAGCGGCTCTCTTTGAGCCGAGACTTTTTCAAAAAGCGGCTCTTTTTGAGTCGAGACTCTTTAAAAAAGCGGCTGTTTTTGAGCCGAGACTTTTTCAAAAAGCGGCTCTTTTTGAGTCGAGACTCTTTAAAAGAGCGGCTGTTTTTGAGCCGAGACTTTGTCAAAAAGCGGCTCTTTTTTGAACCGCGGCTTTTTTTTCGAGCCGTGATTTTTTTTGAGCCGAGACTCTTCCGAAAAGCGAACATTTTTTAAACCGCAGCTTTTTATTGAGCCGAGACTCTTTTGGAAAGCAAACAACAGCAAAAGGAGTGTCGTGAAGCAACAAATAAAAAAAAAAGGTAGCACGGATTGAGTACATCACTAGTAGTGTTAGTGCGTATCAGTGACCACTAGGGTGCCAATGAATGTATGGGAAAAACCGACCCTAAAATTTCAAAAAGTTACCCTATACTAGAGGTGGCCAAAACGGTTCATTTCAGTGAGCGGTTCAGAGCCGCTCGTTCATTGAAACGAGCCGGCTCATTTGAGTGGCTCTTTTTTGAACCGCGGGTCTTTTTTGAGCTGAGACTCTTTCAAAAAGCGGGTCTTTTTGAGCCGAGACTTTTTCAAAAAGCGGCTCTTTTTGAGTCGAGACTCTTTAAAAAAAGCGGCTGTTTTTGAGCCGAGACTTTGTCAAAAAGCGGCTCTTTTTTGAACCGCGGCTTTTTTTCCGAGCCGTGATTTTTTTTTGAGCCGAGACTCTTCCGAAAAGCGGATATTTTTTAAACCGCAGCTTTTTTTTTGAGCCGAGACTCTTTTGGAAAGCGGCTCTTTTTTGAACCGCGGTTCATTTGTAAAGAACCGTGGATCGTACGCTCGTTCTGACGAACCGGCTCAAATGAGCGACTCGTGAGCGCTCGCCCATCTCTACCCTATACAAAATGTTTACCACCTCGAAAAAACACCCTATGCCAAATATCAGCTCAATCGGATTTAAGGGAGAGTGGCGTCAAGCGGTCAAAGTTTTAGTTTTTCGAACTTTGTTTATTAGTGTTGTAGACGTTAAAATTTGAGTTTTTTTGAAAACCGAAAAATGCCCGGAAATCGGGGTTTTAATTTTTTTTTTGATGCCAAATGTCTTGAACTTGCATGAAAATTTTCTGTTAAAAATCGACTTTTCAGACGAAAAAACGTCCAAGTGCCAAAAAAAAAATTTTTTAGTTTTTATAATTTTTTCGAGATAACAGTAAATCTCGACGAGTAATGCAATTTTAAGACATTCGGCACTAACAATTTTTTTTTGAAAACCCCGATTTTCGGTGATCTTTCGTTTTTCAAAAGAACTCAAAACTTTAACGTCTGTGACACTAATAAATGAAGTTCGAATGAGCTAATATTTTACAAAGGGTATATTATCATGCAAATCAACATTTCGCAGCAAGTTCCGAATGAAAAATCGAGATAACTATTTTATTGGTACCCAAAACCATACGTTTCGTTTCGTATTCCGAAAAAAAGTCCCAGAGTGTCGATTTTTGAAAAAACATTTTTCTTCGAAATGACACTAGATCTCGACGATTCATGCAATTTTAAGACATTTGGCATCAAAAAAAAAATTCGAAGACCTCGATTTCCTTTACTCTCCCCTTGGGTTCGATTTTCAAAAAACTCAAACTTTGACCGCTTTGTGCCACTCTCCCGTTGCTAATATTTCCCTGAGCTAATATTTGCCATAGGGTGATTTTTCGAGGTGGTGAACATTTTTATGAGGTAACTTTTTGAATTTAGAGATGACCATTTTCATTGGCACCCTAGTGACCACAGTCAAACATTCTTCTTCTTGAATGGCACTAACGTTTCCAATGGAACTTTCGCCGAGTCTGCCTCATCCACCCAGCAATCAAAGACAATTCCAACGCTTCGGACAGCTTCGACATAGTGGACGTAGAGTTCCAAGAAGCCTTAAACCATTTCATCCCTGATACTAGTCTTGAAACATTGTGAACAAAATCATTATATTTTTTCTAGTAAAGATTGTTTTTACAGGGAGTAATTTGTTTTCACTCACTAGTTCGGCTAATCGTCCAAACAACGAGAAGATGCAAAGTTCGTCATGACTATATTTGCTTTCGTTTTACCAACTTTCAGCTTTAATTTCTATCACACGGAGAAGAGAGAAAAAAAACAATCTGAGAAAATTTTTGTTTGGAACAACAAAATGTTCATTGTAAGAGCCGTCTCCTCCTCAAACGCGAATTTCCATTTGTGCACATCGCAGGACCCGAAATTAGTATTCTGTGGGAAGCAACTTTTCGAGAAAAGTAAAGTTAACCTTCACTCCAAATGTTGCGTGACGCTTGTGTGATAAATTTAGAACGAAGGAAAATAAAAGCGCCGGATATATTTGATTCGATTCTGGGAATTCCATCTGTCAATTTCGAGCCCAATGCTGATTGACATTTTTGTGGTCCATCTGGAATCGATAGATTTGTCGCTCATTAATCGACCTTTCACAACAAGCCAACCCACACGGTGAAACTGCCCGCAACAGTGGCAGCAGCAACAGCAGCCGTGTCCTCCCCCTAGGCGTCATTCCCATTTTTTTTTTGCTGTTACATCGAATCCTTCGCTTCTGCAGTTCCATCGTGACAAAGCGCTTTCATTGAATACTAATCTTTTCATTATTCACGTTACGTTGTCTCCGTTTTCTCGGTTGCGAACAATTCGCCCAGCAGACTGACTGGACTGTCTTAAAAATAACACAGGAACAGATGGCGCCCCGTTCCAGTCTCTCCCGATCCATGGATGATTCAGTTCCACCGATTTCAGAAGGGTCAAACCGTGACTGAAAAAGGAAAGAAAAATAGCGCGCGCGGAAAAAAAATAAGAAAGAAGCTTGTGGATGTCGCTTTCGCAGAAAACCGTGCTCACTGGTTTATGCCCGGGGAGGCGAAAAGAAACTCGAGCGTGATTCAAAAAGGGATTAAGAGTAATGGACCCTAGATTGAGTTTGATTTATGTTTAGCGATACACAATGTATATCAAATTTGTGCGATTCTCACACAGTTCCCATCAATCGGTGTGGAGCTCTGCCCAATACCACTCGATGGCTATGTTTTCGTAATTGTGTGTGAACCTTTTCGATTCCAATTCGATTTGACAAAGCCATTGGGAAGCGCCTTCGATCAACCGGGAAAAATGTATTTCGGCGCTCTCTTGATAGACTATTATCGCTTCAAAATCAGCTTCCATTCCCCAAGGAAAAAAATCTCTGTGCTTATTATTGTATATAGAAGAATTTAGGGTAAGACGCTCAGTAAACATTAAATTGTATAATTTGGCATATTGTTTGTCGTGTATAAAGTAGTATCAAACCACAATCGTATATAATTTCGATCGAAGCATACATTTTGTGTATCAAAAATCGTAGGAAATACGAAAAATCTGATTTTATTTATCAAGACAGATTAAGTCGTAATTGGGTAAGGTACACCGGGGCAATTTAGAACGGTTTTTTCGTAGTTCACCTTGAAAGTTATCTTATAAAATCACTAAATCAATAAATTGAAATCTGTTTGCTGCATATACAAGGTATGACAGATGCCTTTCGATAAAAAATAGAGATTCACACTGGATGTTTCTAAAAATATAAATTTTTAAAATGTTTTGTTTTCAAGTTCATTGTTTCAACTTGCACTGTGAAGCGCGGTAAGAGTTGAAACGCGAATAATTATGAGTTTGATGTGTGATTTTGCTTCTACAACTACAACTGATTTATGAAACACTAAATTGAATGTATTACATACGCACAACTGGTTTGGGTACACATGAGATTTGGGGGGAGTAGTAGGGTATCAATGAAAATGGTCATCTCGAATTTCAAAAAGGTACCCCATAAAAAACGTTCACCACCTCGAAAAAACACACTATGTCAAATATCAGCTCAATCGGACTTAAGGGAGAATTAGTGTCATCTCGAAAAATTTTTTTTTTTGTCAAAAATCGATATTTGGGATTTTTTTCGGATACGAGACGAAAAGTATGGTTTTGGTTGCCAATAAAAATAGTTATCTCGATTTTTCATTCGGACCTTGCTGCGAAATGTTGATTTGCACGATAGTATACCCAAATGCAAATTATTAGCTCATTTTGGACTTCACTTACTAGTGTCGCAGATGTTAAAATTTGAGTTTTTTGAAAACCGAAAAATCACCGAAAATCGGGGGTTTCAAAAATTATTTTTGATGCCAAATGCCTTAAAATTGCATGACTCGTCGAGATTTACTCTTATCTCGAAAACAAATTTTTGTAAAAAAAAAATATATATTAGCGCTTGATCGTTTTTTTGTCTATGTCGATTTTTCAAAAAAAAATATTTTGAGATAACTGTAAGTCTCGACGTGTCATGCAATTTTAAGACATTTGGCATCAAAAATATTGTGATTCGACATGGCCAAAAACATATTCCAAACACTTTTGTCTTAAATTCCGAATAGCGTAAATGCAATTTTTTGAAAACATTATAACTTTTGAACTGCTGGACCGATTCAGATGATCGAGATATCAAATAAAAGCCAAAAAGCCAATTCTCTTACTTAGAACAATATTACACTCTAAAAAAATGGATTTCGTTTTCGTTATTATTGATTCTATATGATTTTTATAATTTACATGTTTGCTGGACCGAAGATGCTATATAAATTTTAGGCTGTATCGATACCTGTAAATGATGTTAAAATAAAGCCTATGAACCAAAGAATATCAGGGTTTTTCATTATTCAATTATTCATAACAATAAAGTTTAGTAAATTTACATTTATAAATGAAGTGTTCGGAATTTGAAACATAACGGTACGTTGTGGGTGTGAAAAAACGATGGAATATGTAGTAAAAATGCATGTTTCATTCTGTATAGATTAAGATGGCCGTCTTATCCTGTTCTCCCCTACTGTGCGATTCTAAAATACTAACGACGAAGCTTTCACTTCTCTTTTTATCCATTACTCAGAATCATCTCACCGGTGCTAGACGAAGTTGAAACAAAAATAACGCAATTCACTTGAAAAAAAAACACTCAACTGAATAGAGAGTGCGAGGGAAAGAATCCTCTGAAGTCATCAAAGCCGCTTGCATAAATTTACTGCCATATTCCCCACCAGTGGCATCTACCTCGCGCTGTGCCACTAGCTCCAACACTAGCGCAGCGTTATCATCAGGCAGGTTGTGCGCAAGAGGACAGACGAAAGCATCACCCATTTGAGCCCGCCGCCACCATCACCCACGTGAGCGTCGCAGCAACGGCGGATAATGAAACAGATTAATGTCTCCGTCGTCGGCCTATCCGGTATCGAGAAGGACAAAGGTCAGCTGGGGGCGGGCAAGTCCTGTCTGTGCAATCGTTTTGTGCGACCCCGAACCGATGACTACGCGATCGATCACATCTCCGTGCTAAGTCAGGTACGTGTGCATCCTAAAATCACCATTATAACTTTCTGATTCTCATTTTCTTCCCATTGTTCCTACAGTCCGACTTCAGTGGCCGGGTCGTTAACAACGACCACTTCTTGTACTGGGGCGAGGTCCGCAAAACCTCCGACGAGGGAGTCGAGTACAATTTCAATGTGGTCGAGCAGACCGAGTTCGTGGACGATGCCACGTTTCAGCCCTTCAAGGTGGGCAAGATGGAGCCCTACAGCAAGCGATGCACGGCAATCCGGCTGTGCTCGCAGGAAAAACTGAAATACATCTGCAAAAGTCAGCTCGGTATCGAGCACGAGTACGAGGAAATAGTGCTCGCGGAAGGGCGGTTCCTGGTGGATGGGTTCGTGTGCGTTTTCGACGTCAGTGTGGTCCCGAACAGGACCGTCGAGAAGCAGGTCGAGTTTGTCACGCAAATCATCAACAACATTCTGAAGAACAAAAAACCGGTTGTGCTGGTGACGACAAAGAACGACGATGCCAACGAACTGTACATCCGGGAGGCGGAGAAGATCTGCTCCCGCAAAGAGTACAAGGGACAGATTGTGATGATTGAAACGTCCGCACACGAAAGCATCAACGTCGACCAGGCGTTCATCGTGCTCGCGCAGATGATTGACAAGGCGAAGCAGCGTTCGAAGATTGTATCGTACGCGGAAGCGGCCAAACATCGAACCGACCTGCTGAACGCCAGCTCCGAATATGTAACCCGCCTAATACGCACCCAAATCACCGACCACCGGTCGACCTGGGTCAGCTCGTTCAAGAAGCTCTCGAACCACAAGGAGTGGCTCGATTTCCTCGAGCTGTTCGGCAAAGAGGCTGGCCAGCGGATATTCCGTCGACACATCAAGAAACTCCGCGAAGATTACCAGGCGTTGAAGCTTCAGCGATACATGGAATCGTTTGGCTGTGTGCTGCAGGAAATCCTGCCCGACATGAACAGTATTAACCTGGAGCTGGACGCTTTTAATGATTGGCAATCGGTGCGGGCCTACTTCCAGAGTCACGTTGAGTACGAGCAGTATTTCTTTGATGCAGTCGAACGGGGTGGCAGCTGGGCCGAGCTGAGCGATATGAGCGACATGGAGGACGAGAGTCGGATACCGTTGGATGTGCTCAACACGCCGGAAGCGGAGACCGTCTTCCGGAATCACATGAACGAGCTGCAGCAGGAACAGAAGCGGTTGGAGTAAGTAGAGGGCAACCAATTTGCGTGGTGTGTTGTGATGGTATGCGTATGTTTGTGTTTGCGTTCGTAGGATGTTGGGAAGTTTCTTCGAGACGTTCGGATGGCGGCAGTTTGCAGTTTTGGGGTATTAGTATTAAAATTCAAAGTATTGCCCATCGCTAGTCACAGCTTATTCCCATCTTTCTGGCAATTCACGGATCCCTTTGCGGATATAATCGGCCGGTTTGTCGGCTAACCACGAATCGATCCAATTTTTGGCTTCATCAAAATTGGAGAAATGCTGGTCAACCAAACCATATTGCATCGATCGAAAAAGGTAGTAATCGGACGGAGCAATGTCTGGAGAATACAGCGAGTGGGATAGGAACTCCCATTTGAGCGTTTTCAAGTATGCTTTGACCGGTTTCGCGATATGCGGCCGAGCATTGTCGTGCTACAAAATAACTTTATCGTGTCTTTGCTCGTATTGTGACCGTTTTTCCTTCAGTGCACGGTTCAAACGCATCAATTGTCGTCGGTAGAGGTCCCCCGTTTCTTTTATACCGTTGGAGCAGTTGTCCGCACGTAAAAAAACGGCGTTCGACGTCTCGTGGTTTCAATTCATACGGCACCCAATGTCCTATCTTTCGGATCATTCTCATTGCTGTCAAACGATCGGATATGATTTGCTCAGCTACTTCAATTGTATCTGCAAGTTCTTGTTGCGTTTGTGACGGATCTTGATCAAGTAAAGCCTCCAATTCTTCATCTTCAAACTTTTTTGGCGGTCCGGAACGTTCTTCGTCTTCCAAGTCAAAATTACTACTTTTAAACCGCACAAACCACGTCTGACACGTTCGCTCAGTTGGAGCATGGTCTCCATAAACTTCCATCAAAATGCGATGACTTTCCGCAGCTTTTTTCTTCATTTTGATGAAATGAAATAACACTCCTCACAAAATCACTCTCATTGGTACGAAATTCGACATATTCGAAGTGGCAAAAAACTATGTGGTTTACACTTCAACTTTTTGACATATACTGAAAAAGACGCGCAATGACAGTAGCTTTCCAACGAATGTCTGGAAATTTGATTCACTAGAATAATAATCAAGTTACGCCATCTGTTGTAAAATCGAAGAAACTGACCGGTACACATAATAAAATTTATGCACAGCATAAAAGAGTTGTGTACGACATAATAACAGAGGTAGTACGGGTCAAACCCGAAAAGTGGTTTCCGCATTGTCGCATGGTTTTATTAAAACAAATTATGTAACAGAAATGGTTACATAAAAATTGGACTTGAAATAATATAAAAATTAAATAAATATAAAATAAAACTTTGGAACATAATCTAACAAAAAAACACTAGTGTTTCCACGCTTGTTTTGTTAGTTGGCCCAGAGGGCAAGGATGTTCTCAGGCCATGGCTCCAGGCTAGTGGAGAGGATGTCGTGCCGTTGAAGGTGCTAAAATGTTCTTATTCCGCTTCATCTCGGAGGGTTGATCCATTATTCACACCTTAGACCATGAAGATTTTTTGACGTAGAATTACTTCTTTTAGGAAGGGCGCTAAATCAGAAAACAGGTCACGTTTTTATGAAAAAAAGTTAGCGTTAATAACTATTTTCACTGTGAACGAATTCTCATGATTTGCATACCAATCGAACCGGAAATTCTCGGAAAGATTTGTTTGATATGCTATACATTACAATTCGCTAATCTCTAAACTGTTTAAATTCATGAAAACTGGAAGAACTTCCTTTTTTCCCATACATTTGTTCTGCCGATACCCGTATTTCGAATGCTTATAACTCGAACATTTCTTAACAGATCGGAAAGATGTCTGCATCAATTGATAGGAAATATTTCTACGCGTCTATCACAATTAATAAAATGTTATTTTTCATGAGATGAACAATTGTATAACTGTAAAATGTCAAGCGTTATCTAAACGACCTAACTGCCAAGTTTTGATTGACCCGATTTACGGTTTCCCCAACACAGACTTCAAAATATATGTACTTGTGGAAATCCGCTTTGCAAATAGACATACAAGTCGGGGGTATTCTTGTTCACACTTCAAAATCAATGTGGTTGGGGGAATCTGCTTTGCAAATACATGCAAGTCGGGGGTATTTTTTGGTGTTGAGTACTTTTGTACTCGCTTGTCGTTTTGCAGACCGGAATGTTTCCCTAAAACGTACTTCTAAACTGAGAAGCCTGGGAAAATCGTCATTTGAGATACTTCTTTATGTAATGTGGACGCCCCATCGGATGCTCGAAGCCGTCACGAACACACGAAGCACAATGTCGTCAACGCTAATTTACTTCGTTTTGTTTTGGTTCGACTTTCTCGAACCGGACCCACTTGTTTCGGGTTGGGATCGGTTTGATTCGAGTCGGGTTTCGGCACGTCCACATTTAGTCGGCTTTACCGGGCGGCCAAGGCCGATTGGCGTAATGTAGACGCGTCTTAGCATTCCATGGGGATTGCCCTGCAGAGAACTGTGAACCACCTTTCGGTCCAAAATGTTGGTGGAACTTCGCGGTGTCAAGCGGTAACTTCCGTTTGGAAAACAGTCCGATGTGAGCGATTCCATTAAATCGATCAACCGCTTCATTCTCTGCGATGCCGCTGTGTCCGGGAGCTCATATGAGCACAGTGTCGATCAATAGGGCTTGTACCCATGGGCATCAATAACACTCGACAAATCGGAGACGACCAGTAGTGGCTTGGGAAATAGAATTGTGGTAACCTCAAAAATGTCGGCCACCTCGGCCGAGAAGACCTGGCAGATGTCCGCGAGTTTCTTGCTGGAAATCAACCTTCGCTTACCATCGCTTACCTCAAATCCAACGCCTGATTATCCGTCCGTATCCTAGCAGACCGTCGACTCCGGCTTGAGAGTTGGTCCTGAAACCGTTGGGGACCTCCAGTCGTTCACGCCAACCAGGATTGTTTTGCCATGCCCACCCGCTGCAGGATCGTGTTATTAAGGACGGTCAGGTGGGTCTCTCCCCAATCGCTGGTTTTCGAAAAGTAACTGGCTTTAAATACATCTCGTCGTCCTTGACGACCGCGAAGTTCCGCTTCGCCGGAGAAAAATTAATTCTATTGCTGTAACGACACGGCCGGTCTTGACTTACGTTTCGCCGGACAACCGGAACCAGGCCTTCGTTCAATGCTCACGATCTTTTCCAGAAGAGTAAGGATATAATAGATACAGGAACGGACGTATCCGGCGGACTCGAAGTACTTGACGATGTCCACTTCCTTCGCAATGGGATGGAGCTCTCAGTACGCACAAACCATGAAGCGCAGTTGCTTCACTTTTTTCACCATAACTTCCCTAGTTCAACTGATAGCGCTGTCAAATTTTGTTTGGAAACTTATGGGTGATTGTGATTGACGATGCACAACTGGTCTCATCACCCTATGTTAAGGTGAACGCATGAAAAATTAGTAAAATTCGTCCATTTTTTTAATGCAAGTGTTATGGGCAGATGAAGCGTGTTATCGTTCGGACTGCCGGGAGAATCCGATAAGAAGAAACCAACGGTGAATTAAGCAATTCTGGAAGTACTAGAAAATAGAGGGAATCCTGAATATGTCGCTCCCGATACGGAAGTGGTTCAACAATAAAAATTGTAGATTGTGGAATAAAATTAAAATTTCAATCTCCAAATCATTTTTAAAAATGATGCAATTATGGAACGTAGTACCTTTGAAGAACAACTTGCGTATCAGAACACATCTCCTGCACTCCACGTCCGAACATTTCCTTGAGAGAATACATTGCTTTGTGTGCAGAGGGCTAGCTTTGTGAGTGAATGATTAAGATTTCCCTGTTGCGGTAACTTCAGCTTGCTAGTAGAAGTAGTTTTAGAGTACGCTTGTCAAACATTGTGATACGCCTGTGTAGATTGTGGTCTGTGGTTTTTCTACCTATTTGATGCGAGTGTATTTTGTTTGAATCTAACAGAAATCTCTCTATTTCTCTTGTATCTACTCCCTGTCTTGGCTTGCGTTGTGTTGTGAAAACTAATCAAACAAAAAATACTACTGCCATGCGCTAACCACTACTAACTCCTAATATCAAAAGGATGCCAAAGAGGTGATTGTGATTTTCAGACACTTTAATGCAGCAGTAGCAGTGTAATGCATCCGTTTGTAACACATTTAACATATCTGTCTCATTTCTTAAAACAAAACAGATGGAAGAAGCAGTTCAAGAAGCTGCTGGAGGAAACCGGATATGTGACACCTGGGAAGCAGCTGTCCGAGGTGCGGGTACTGTTCATGGGTCGCGAGTGTTTCGAGGCCCTGTCCGAGCACGACTGCCAGCAGATCTACGACAACCACCAGCGGGAGCTGATCGAAACCGCCAAACACAACTTCCAGGAGCTGCTGATGGAGCACGCGGATCTGTTCTACCACTTCAAGAACATCGAACCGTCGGGGACGATCACTCAGAACGATGTGAAGGAGATCACTGACGTGCTGCAGGAGGATTTGCGCTACAAGCTGCTCGATCGGCTCGATCAGGACCGGAAGCTGATGCTGTTCCAGCATCTGGGTTTTGTGCACTGCCCAATCCGGGAGCACTGCCCGGCGTTCCCGAACTGCATGGATGCGTTGATCGAGCGGATACTTATCGCCAATCAGAAGTGAGTTTTGGTTTCGTTTTCATGTTTTTGGATGAGGCTATGAATTTGTCTGTTTGTTATTTCACAGTCTACCGAACCCGAGGTTCATCCAGAAGGACGGCCAACTGCAGCTGAACCTGATAGTGATCGGGTTGGATTACATTGCGAACGATTTCATTGACAAGGTGCACCAGCACTGCAACGACAACGGGGAGTACATCGTGGATGGACAGATTTACGGACTCAACATTGAGACCATCAATCGGGAGAACGATTCGTTTTCGTTTGACCTGGCATCGAAGGGGCTTATCTGTTGCTACTCCAACAGGCAGACATTTACCTACATCTTCGAGGTGCTGGATCGATTGTTGGCTGATAATATGGATTTCAAGGATAGTGTAAACAATTTGCACATTGTGTTTATGAGTGATGAGAAGAATAGCGAGAGTACTCTGCAGCAGCTGCAGAGCGATGGACAGTCCCTCGCGGAAAGATTGCATTGCGTGTTTATCGATGAAAACGAGTTTTTCGCTTCGGGTCAGGAGACAAAGTTTGTGGATACCACGCTGAACAGCGTGATCGACTCGATCCCGTTCGAGGAGCTGAAGTACGGTATGAATCTAGCCGATATTCCCGATTTGAGAATAATTTTGTGCATTTTCTGTGGAGACCCATTCTCCATCGAAAACTTGCTGAGTTCGATGATGATCGAACAGTCCTGCATCAACGCCGGAGAGCGAAATATTATATTCGAAATGTTTCTGGGCGATTCTAAGCGACGGGTGGAGTTGATTTTGTCTTCCTACCATGGGGCGAATGCATTTCGGGATGACCTCATCCACGGTTTTATTCTGCTGTATTCCAGTAAACGGAAAGCGTCTCTGTCAACATTGAGCGCCTTCTCGTTAAACATTCCAAATCTTCCCATGCAGATTGTGTCGGTATCGGAGCAGGGCGGTGTCAATGCTTTCTTCAACAACGAAGTGTCCCAAATGCTAATCACCGAAGGCAATGCTATTGCAGATAAACTGCGTGCCCACTTTGCAACGGCCTCCGATGACGATAACCAGTTTAAGTTTGCCTCCTTCGCACCCTTCCTCAAGGAAGTATGGGATAAGAAGCCCGAAATCGAACACGCATTCAACATGGAGGAGCCCCTTACCATTGATTCTGGCGAAGGAACGATGGAACACTCGATGCACCATCATCACCAGCAAGCTCCGCAACCTCCACCACGCTACGAAAGCTATCTCATCAATGGTTCGTCCACGACGTACCGCGGGCAGCATCCTCATGGCCACCAGCAGCAGAAAATGCTCTTCGACAACCGTTCGATCAACTCGTTGGACGACCTGGACAACCTGAAGCAACACCAGCAGCAGTATTCCAATATGTATTACTACGAGGATAGCAGTGACTTCGATAAGGGTGGAAGCAACCAGGGCTTCCAGATATATCCGCCTCCAACAACTCCGCCAGAGCCGGCGCCACCAGATCACCTACTAACACCGTCCTCAATTCTGCGGCAGCTAAAAGCGAATACCGTTTCGCAATCGCAAAGCAGTCTGGAGGAAATTAACTGTAAGTCAGCTGCATCCCTCACTCTCCTTCATTCCCCAGGGCATCGCTCATTCATCCAACTATTCATATATTAACTCTAACGGTGGCTGGGCGGGCGATGGCGGGTCTGTGTCTCTATCTCTAAAACTCTAATGCGCATTCACGGAAACACTAATCCAAAACATCATTTTCTACGCCATCTCTCCGTTTTCTTTCATCTCACCCAAACAGCGGACGTCAGTGGATCCAAGGACTCGATCAACACATACGATTCAGGTTATCTTTCTAATACTCTATCTACCTCCCGTACATCACCACTACTAAATGTTTGCCTCATCAGAATTTCTAATTAGTTAATCATTTACCTTTGTTCCATCCTTGACTGTAACTGTCACTTTATTCTAAAAGCAAAGAGAAACTATCTGGACAACAACTAAGATCGTATGAAGATCGAAACGTGTCCTAAACTCTTAACATGAATTTCCGTGTTTACGTATAACTTCTGTATTTCATAATCAAACTTCCGTTAACAAAAAGGTTATGGGCCCAGTTACGGCTGGTGGTGGAAATTAGAACGGTTCTTGTGAAAATCGAAAGATTTTGTCAAAAGTTGCAATGCTATTCGATCTGGTAGCGGAAGAAAAGCGAAGACGACCGACCTCGTGAAGGCAAAGAAGGTGGGGCATGGTTTCCATATCTACAGAATAATCTATATTTATACAGATTTTTCAGTCTTTTTGAAACCAAGAATCTGTGGATACAGATTACAGATTTTTTAGGTTTCCATACAGATTTACAGATTTTTCAAAATAACGATCCAATATTAGTTATGGCTTGATCACAATAATATTTTTTTCTCAACTCACAAATTTTATTCATATAGGATTCGAATCAGACTGCATGAGAGTCATTTTGGCATTCATGTGTAGCGTGTAATACTGTTTTCTCATGTTCAATCTAAGGCGAAAAGATCTTGTGAGTGTGAGCATTTAGCCGAGGAGAGGAGGTTGTACAAACCAACATTGCAAACACATAGCTAATATGTATTTATTCATTCCCGGAGAGTTTCGAAAATTTCCGACATAAAATGAGATTTTGGTGATTATTTTTATCAGTTGCATATTTTTTCGAGTACGGTCTTTGCAGTCTCACCATGAGAGGAAATCGATGTGTAGAAAATTATCCTCGATAAGAAGATTAATCTCGCTATAGATGCCGGAACGGGAAAGTATGACAGACCATTTATCGGAAATAACCCTTCTACAGAATCGTCTCGCTGGAATAGGAGAAACGATGACAGACCACTGGCCAGTGTCTATCATTCTCTCGATTCATCCTCGAAAAGTTCTCCAACCGTCGCAGGCGGACTGGACGGCAGCAAAACGTGTCGTCAGATATTTGCGTGCGACCATAGATTGTGAACTACAATTCAAAGGATCTGCACTAAAGCTGATGGGTTATTCCGAAGCAAATTGTGGTCTGGGGACCACAAATGTAGCTCTCTAATGTCGGCACTGTACATTTGATGTCGCAAATGAAAATAACTCATACTACCATCTTGATGAAAATGTTCGCGAAATTTATACAAAAAATGAAAAACACAAGATTATACATCAATATCGATTCTGTCCCCTTCAAAGTACTTCCCATCTTCGACTGCAACGCACTTATGCCAGCGCTTGATCCAATCCTTGAAACAATTATTATATTCGATTTGCGGTATGGCCATAAGCACCATCTTCGATTATTCCATTATTTCATCTCGGGTATTGAAACGTCATTCAAATAGGAAAAAGTCACAGGGAGCCAAATCAGGTGAATTCGGTGGTTGCTGAATGGCATTCATTTCGCCAAATGTTCACGAATAACGATTGATTTTGTAAATTTTGCAAATTGTGCAGAATCGAGACACGAACAATAGCAGATGTACTCAATACAGCGTAACTTTTAGGCACGAAGTCAGTTTTAGAATATTAAAATTAGAATGAATGTTGTTTATTCGCTTAAATACCCATCCCTGATTCTCATTTAACCGTTTGTACATTTTCTATATTCACTTATCTATATTTACATTTTCTGATATTTTTTACTTATTTTTACATTACTTTATTTCTGATATATTTTTTTATTATAATATAAAATAATTATCACAGTTTTCGTTTACTATTATTTCAAAATTTGCACAAAAAATACTGTTAATATATTTGACCCACCAAAAAATCACTTCATTCGTGAACCCGAAAAAGTTCTTTCATTACAGAGTCAGGTTTGAACTAACCCAGGTTCAAAAACGATTTCGCTATAACTGGACAACAACTAAGATCGGGAAAAGATAGAATAACGTGTCTTAATATTAATTTCCGTGTTTCACGCATAATTTTTCTGAACATCCCCACCAAACTTCCGTTAACCAGAACTAAAGCATTCCTCTCGTGATATTGTATTGCGACTAATTCTAGAAAAACCCTAATGCTCAATAGTCTGAGACCAAAACAAAATCCGTTTGAACGACACATCTCTCACACACCCCACAGGTTGGCTGGATGATGGCTTCCTCATCCCGAAGCAGGACAACAAGCAGAACGAGGACCTGTGGAAGAATGTTAATGCGCACCATGCCTTTACCACGGGGCGAAGACCGAACCCGACCTCGTTCGCGAAGAAGATTCGCCCGAAGGGCCCGAGCCAGACACTCAAGCAGCCGGGCAAACTGAACCTGAAGAGCTTCGCCATTGTGAACGAGGCAATCGCGCGGATGAATCTAGGCGGCGAAAGTCAGGGCAACCAGGTTGGAGGAATGGTTGGTGGCGGTGGCCAGCAGCAGATGAGTGAGAAGGAAAAAAAGAAGGCCAAGAAGCTACAGCAGCAGCAGCTGGAGAACGCACCCCTGGCGGCTCCGGAAGACGATAGCGAGGACTACGAGGATGAGGCTGGCTACGAGCAGATAAACGACGCCTTCAGCGATGCCGTCAACAACGTCGCGAGTCAATTATTTACCACCTTCTCCGGTGGACAGCAGCGAGGTGCCATCGTTGACGGAGGTGGCCAGCAGGGGATCGATCTGACCGGGGGCAAAAATAAGCTTAGGCAACGAAGGGAGAAGGAACAAAGTTAGTTTTCACTTGACTATTTCTCCGTTGAATTTTTAATTGATTTTTTTCCCTGCAGTATTCAACATTCCAGAGTATTCGGATTCGGAGAGCGATTCGAGCTCGCTGGAGCGCAAACGTTCCACTGATGGGTACTCCAAAATCAATCGAAAGCCACAAACTCACAAACGGCACCGTAAGAAGCGCATCGCAATTCCCGTGCAACCACCAAAGATTCCCCTGGGTCCCTTCGGCGGTGGTGGCGGCGGAGGAGGGGGCGGAGGTGATGGCGGTGGAGGTCCACCAATGATGATGGGAGTAACCGGAGGCGGACAGCTGAGCTCGGCGCTCGGTATGCCGATGATGTACCAAAAGCTGAAGAACGAAAAGAACATCGGCATGGACAAGGACAAGCAGGAGGATGAATCGAGCATCGATGTGTCCTCGCCTCGAGATAATAATTCACCAATTGTATGTATTTTTATCAAACAACCGTCTGTCAAGGTTTCACATTTTGTTGTTTCTTCTTCTGGCCCAGTTTGGTGTCCTCCCGAAGATGGGTGACCGGGAGAAGCTAATCACGACAAAGCAGAAGAACTGGTTCGGCAAAGAAATCGATCCCAACAAGAGCAGCTCCAAAGATTCCAAGGACTCCGATGGCAACTCGAAGAAGATGGCCGGCCGAGCTTCGAAGAGCTCTGGTGGTAAAAATTCGAAGAATGCTCCACCGGTACCGCAGCTGCCAACTCTGGCTAGCTTCAAGCAGTCGGATAAAAATCTGGTGCCACTGTTTGTGGAGAAATGTGTCAAATTTATCGAGCAGGAGGGCCTAGACTCGGAGGGTATCTACCGAGTGCCTGGCAACAGGACCCATGTAGATCTTCTGTACCAAAAGTTTGAAGAAGGTAAGTTATGACATGAAAATTTGAATAATCACTCATAATATTCCCGAACAGAAGTCGACTTCGATATTGAGAAGCTGGACATTCCCGTCAATGCGGTGGCCACCGCACTGAAGGATTTCTTCGCGAAGCGGCTGCCATCGCTGTTCAGTGCCGATATGATGTCGGAACTGGAGGAGATTGCCGGCTCGAGACCACTGCAGGCCATTAGCAGTCATAGCATCGAATTGAAAAATGATAAGAGCTGTCGGCTCATTGCCCTTCGGTCGCTGCTCGGGAAGCTCCCGCCTAGCAATTTTGCCATCCTTAGCTTTATTTTCCAGCATTTTGTGCGGTAAGTAACTCATAATCAATTTTTCATTATCAGGATGATAAGAAGCTTTTATGAAAAGATTTCTGGCTAAAATATAGTGTAGTAGTGCAGTAAAATGATCATATTAGATGTATACCTAATTTTTCAAATATTTCAACCCATATTCAATCATCTGCTGTTGTCTTCTACTTTTTTTTTCCAAAATATATATTTAATAAGGCACATATGGCGTTAGCCTGACGGGTCCGGGAGTTCAATATTTTGACAATTTTAGTTTTTTTTTTATTCTTTATTTGAGAGGCTGGTTCGCCTCTTTATCGACGGCATTGCCGCAAGGTTTCGTTGGGAACAGATTGCACATAAAATTATCACATAAAAATTGGACGTAAAAATTAAACACATATAAATCCTTTTGCGAGACATGACTTAACAAAGAACTTGCTGTTTGCTTGTTGGACCAGATGGCATGGATGTCCTCGGACCATGGCTCCAGGCCAGTGGAGAGGAAGCCATGCCGTTGAAGATGCCGACGTGTTCTTATTCCCCTTCATCGTGGAGGGGAAGGAACAAGGATCTTCTTGACTGATCCATTGTTCAGACGCTAGATCTTAAAAAATAGTTCGGCATCTTTTAGGTAGCAGACAAGCGCTGCTACTCTTGCTGGATCGTCCTTCAAGATGTCTCTTACACTCCCGCTGATTCCATGCAGGTTTCGCAGATCATCGAATTTCGGGCAACCATACAAGAAGTGCTCGACGGAGTTGTGGATTTGGCAGAGGTCGCAGAGTAGATGGAAGGGTCCTCTATTGAATCCGTGTGAGACCGAGCAGTGATCGGTCCTCAATCTGGACAGGATTCGTTGTTCTCTCATTCCTTTAACATCGTCAAACCTGACAATCGTGCCCTTGACTTTTCTGAGGAACTGCCCCTTCTCTGCAAACGACCTTTCGGTTCAAAAGGTGCGGAAAGAGTTGGTGATCCACAACTTCACATCGTCAAGCGGCACATCCCGAGTGAAGAACGGTCTGGTGTGACCGATTCCGGCAAACCGGTCGGCCGCTTCATTCCCTGCGATGCCGTTGTGTCCGGGGACCTACATGAGAACAGTGTCGGGCAATATGTTCTTCCTGATGGCCTGTACCCATGGATGTTTGGACCTGGTCGCACCGATGGCATCAATGGCACTTGCCGAATCGGAGATGATCAACAACGGCTTGGAAGATGAAGTTGTAGTTGCCTCGAAGATGCCGGCCACTTCGGCCGAGAAGACCTGGCAGATGTCCGCGAGTTTCTTGCTGGAAATCAGACTATTATTATTATCGCTTACCCCAAATCCAACTCCCGATGGTCCTTTTGAGCCGTCCGAGTATCTGATCTCGTGGAGACGGTATTTTTCTGCTATGATGGCCTTGAAATATTCTTCAATTTTTGTCTTTCGACTATGTTAGTAATATGTGGTGCATCTCTCTTGACTCGAGGAATCCAGGGTAGAATAGTCACTGGGCAGTAGAATCTTCAGCTCGTGTAGAGTTGTCATGAGCGGTACAACCTTTGGCTCTTGTTGAATGATCAGTGGACTGCACAACCTTTGGCCCGTGTATCTGTAAAGAGTGTATGTATGAATTGCCGCGACTAAGTACAAGTTTATAGATCGGATAGGAGGGATATGAAACAGGGACACAACGAACAGGTATAGATGAAGCAGAAGATCAGGATGACGGCTACCTAAGATATCACGGACAGGGATATCCGATTGTCTGCCTTGTGCTCTCAGTGCTCTTGAGAGCTGAGAGCGAGCAGCATGGAACCGTAAAACCGTAAAATTAGCTATTGATACGGTTGAAATAATTGGTGGCAATATAGTTGCCTCTGCCCGTTAGCCCCTGAAACACTGTTTGCCGCTGCCTTGTAAATTCACTTTTGCGCCTTCGGTTATGCAAGAATCAAAACAATATTTCCAGAGCAG
Source organism: Toxorhynchites rutilus septentrionalis (assembly GCF_029784135.1). Classification (NCBI taxonomy): domain Eukaryota; kingdom Metazoa; phylum Arthropoda; class Insecta; order Diptera; family Culicidae; genus Toxorhynchites; species Toxorhynchites rutilus. The sequence continues at coordinate 181,884,732 of NC_073744.1, read as the reverse complement.
CGAAAAAAATATTTTTCTTTCAAAATAGAGTTACGAAGAAAAAAATTAAGTGCACCCGTGGCCGAGTGGTTAGCGTCTCACATTATCATGCCGGGTGTTCGAGTTCGATTCCCGTTCTGGCCGGGGGATTTTTCGTCAAAGAAAATTCATTCGACTTGCACTGTGGTCACGCGTATTCTAGAGCTTGCCCTCGGAATTCATTCAAGGCGTGTTATTTGGCTTAATTTGGCTCTCAACTAAGTATTAATAAATGACGCTAGTTAATGCACACGTTGAGACGGCAAAAGTTCCACAGGGAACGTTAACGCCATTCAAGAAGAAAGAAGAAGAAAAAAAATTATTATTTCATCAAATAAACCATTTATTTTATTGGAAAACTGCACGTTCTAAAACAGTAGATCCTAAACAGTACGATTACCGTGAAAAACTTATCTACTTGTTGCTTTTTCAAAGGAATTTAAACATAATTTTCTACCGGCACTCTAAAATCGTGGTTTTGTTACATACAAATGACTCCCAAATCGGTATCGTATATTTTTAGCAGCCCAAAAGAATTGGAATATTGCCAGATACCTTTAGAGGTTTTTGGTTAAACTGAAATAAATATTCCAAGTACAGCGAAAAATTTTTGTTTAGTGGGTGGTTACCACGGCCTTATTATTATAATATAGTTACCACGGCCTTATAAAGGGTTCAAGACGGGCGAATGTCTAATTAGTTAATCATTTACCTTTGTTCCATCCTTGACTGTAACTGTCACTTTATTCTAAAAGCAAAGAGAAACTATCTGGACAACAACTAAGATCGTATGAAGATCGAAACGTGTCCTAAACTCTTAACATGAATTTCCGTGTTTACGTATAACTTCTGTATTTCATAATCAAACTTCCGTTAACAAAAAGGTTATGGGCCCAGTTACGGCTGGTGGTGGAAATTAGAACGGTTCTTGTGAAAATCGAAAGATTTTGTCAAAAGTTGCAATGCTATTCGATCTGGTAGCGGAAGAAAAGCGAAGACGACCGACCTCGTGAAGGCAAAGAAGGTGGGGCATGGTTTCCATATCTACAGAATAATCTATATTTATACAGATTTTTCAGTCTTTTTGAAACCAAGAATCTGTAGATACAGATTACAGATTTTTTAGGTTTCCATACAGATTTACAGATTTTTCAAAATAACGATCCAATATTAGTTATGGCTTGATCACAATAATATTTTTTCCCCAACTCACCAATTTTATTCATATAGGATTCGAATCAGACTGCATGAGAGTCATTTTGGCATTCATGTGTAGCGTGTAATACTGTTTTCTCATGTTCAATCTAAGGCGAAAAGATCTTGTGAGTGTGAGCATTTAGCCGAGGAGAGGAGGTTGTACAAACCAACATTGCAAAAACATAGCTAATATGTATTTATTCATTCCCGGAGAGTTTCGAAAATTTCCGACATAAAATGAGATTTTGGTGATTATTTTTATCAGTTGCATATTTTTTCGAGTACGGTCTTTGCAGTCTCACCATGAGAGGAAATCGATGTGTAGAAAATTATCCTCGATAAGAAGATTAATCTCGCTATAGATGCCGGAACGGGAAAGTATGACAGACCATTTATCGGAAATAACCCTTCTACAGAATCGTCTCGCTGGAATAGGAGAAACGATGACAGACCACTGGCCAGTGTCTATCATTCTCTCAAAACACCCCCCCCCCCCCCCCCCGGAATCGTACAACTACAACTCTTCATGTCACTCGTTTCTCGTCCGTTTCTCAGCTCAGTTTCGAAGCTGATGTTAGTGTGGATGCGAGAAAAATGACTGTGTTATAATAAAAATTTATAGTGTCGTAGTGGCTGGTATACGAAACGGGAACCTTTATCATCTGAAGCATAAAAATGAGAATTCGTTGCTGAAGCAAGCAACTCATCTGATGGGATGTCAGCTCATCTGGCATCGCTGCTTGGGCCATCCTCATCCGGAAAATATTATCAAGATTATACGAGTTGATTCATGATTAAAACTGACGGATTGTGGGATCCGTTCAGTGTGCGGAACGTGTTGTGAATGTAAGCTTTCTAGATTACCTTCTCCTGAATGAGATTCGAAATCTAATGCGATTCTTGGTTTGATCCATTCTGACAATCTTGTTTTAACGCTCATTTAAAGTGAAACGAAAACTTGATTACTGAGACGAAAAAGTAGTTACACCATTAATGGACGGCTGCATTGTTTACCCACCGTGAACTCAAACATCGATACCAGCATACATGATACATGAGAGAGAGAGAGAGAAACGAAGTCAGTCTGGGGGGAGCCACTGCAATATGCCGTGAAGTCCATTTGACGGTAAGGAATAAAATGAGCGCAGAACGTCGTAGGGGAGAGAGTAACGAAAACGCCCCAATGACTGTTGATTCATGTTGACAGAAAAACCGCTGGAAGAAGCAAAAACTCATTTCCAATTGAGTGCGAAGGCAGATAGCTTCATAGTCCCCTGACTATCCTCAGTTGAATATGACTTTGCCGAGCCCTGAATGTGAACTATAGAAGTTTACTGGGAATCTTATTATACGTTTCTGTGAATTCTCGACCTGATACAGCTGTTGCAACTTCGATTCATCCTCGAAAAGTTCTCCAACCGTCGCAGGCGGACTGGACGGCAGCAAACGCTTGATCCAATCCTTGAAACAATTATTATATTCGATTTGCGGTATGGCCATAAGCACCATCTTCGATTATTCCATTATTTCTTCTCGGGTATTGAAACGTGGTTTCTTAAGTCATTCGAATAGGAAAAAGCCACAGGGAGCCAAATCAGGTGAATTCGGTGGTTGCTGAATGGCATTCATTTCGTTTTTAGCCAAATGTTCACGAATAACGATTGATTTTGTAAATTTTGCAAATTGTGCAGAATCGAGACACGAACAATAGCAGATGTACTCAATACAGCGTAACTTTTAGGCACGAAGTCAGTTTTTGAATATTAAAATTTGAATGAATGTTGTTTATTCGCTTAAATACGCATCCCTGATTCTCATTTAACCGTTTGTACATTTTCTATATTCACTTATCTATATTTACATTTTCTGATATTTTTTACTTATTTTTACATTACTTTATTTCTGATATATTTTTTTATTATAATATAAAATAATTATTACAGTTTTCGTTTACTATTATTTCAAAATTTGCACAAAAAATACTGTTAATATATTTGACCCACCAAAAAATCGCTTCATCCTCGTCTTCAGCTAAACCATAGTGAACTATGAAATCATGGGAACACGATCACCAAATGTATGCTTCTACTTTTTGAACATCGTCACGTATCACGAATTATGTTAAATCATTCGTATATTTCTATCTCTTCCAGTGTCTCCGAGAACTCGAAGCTGAACAGCATGGACAGCAAGAACCTGGCGATCTGCTGGTGGCCCACGCTGCTGCCCATCGAGTTCACCGACATGATGCGCTTCGAGACAATGCGGCCCTACCTGGAGGACATTGTGCAAACGATGATCGACCAGTTTCCGTTTCTGTTCTGCGGCGAGGAAGCGTTCGTAATGGTTTGATGCAATGAGGAGCAGCAGTACTAGCAGCAGCAGTAATATTAAAGCGTAGTTGCCGCGTTGAATGGCGACGAGTGAGTTGTTAATTATTTTTCTTAGTTTATTTTTTTATTCGCCTGATGGTTATAATACTTTGGCTTGATCGGAAAAACAGGTCAACTGTAGGTGAACATTTTTGCACCGATGCGCCCGGTATTAGAGTTTTTTTCACGCATATATGTTTCGTCCGTTTTTAGCTAGGCATTTAAAAGAAAGGATTCAAAGAAAAAAAAATATTGTTGAGCTTTTCTCTCGCGCTCCAAGGGGGCGCGAGGCAAATTGCTCCACACAGAAATATATAGTCGTGTATTTATAGTAGCGCTTTTAAGACATATATGTGGGCGAAGGCGAACGCAGCCAACGAGAGATGCTTATTTTTGTTTATTTCGTCCCGCAGTTTTAGAGAAAGAAGAGAGCAAAGCCAATTCGATCCATGTTGAGAGCAAACATACGAACCGCGTGGTGTAGCAAAAAAAACAATAGAAATGTTTTCTCTGCAGGTGTATATTTATTGCAAATATTGAGCTTGGTACGTTTTCACCCAAAAAAATACACCATTTGATATTAATTATTGCTTAGACGCGCGCGCCCCGATTAATGAGGAGGAGGATAACGTGTATTTAGCGAGTCGCTACTTATTCCCTTAGGAGAAGAGAAACAACCAACACATTCTATTATAATAGATTCGAGCGTATTTTAACTGGTTTATCAGTACACACACATTTGAGCATTATAAGGAAGAACAAAAAAAACAAGAATATTTGTATATTTACCTGTGTATATTTTAAGGAAACAATCCAAGTAACAATGCTCTATTAGTGGGATAACAGAGAGAAAATTGTCTTTAAGGTAGTCCGTTAAGTCATTAACAACAACTATTGGTAATTGTAACAAAATATGTGGTGATAAAGTATAATACTCTTTGTAGCTTTTAGTTATCGCGCGTTTGCGCGGAAACGAACAGAAGGAAACGAGAAGAGATCTGTTCCAAATTTGCATTTGTTTGAACGGCATCTCTCATCAGAGCGTATCATGAATCGAATCACACAAGTGACAACGCATTGTTCAAACAAGTAACACAAAGCAAGAAAACTATGATATATATGTATACATGTGTATATGATCTTAACGTTAGAAAAACACACGCTTCAACAAAAAAAGCCACTCTCCCGATGCTGAGACTAACGAATCGTGCCATCCTGAAGTAGTGAATGTTTGAGTTTGAGTTATTCTCTCGAAGCTGGGGAAGCCACAGAGGGCGTGACATGCTTTTTTACCTTCTAAACAACGCGCCAATCCCATTGATTTCACGCAACTTTAAGACACAAAACGAATTCGTCCTTTCTATTAGAGAAGAAGCATACGCAACCGAGTGCAGAACACACGCGCGAAAGTTAATTGCTTCCGTTCGACCGTTTATTATTTCTGTAACATTTGATAGACGCTAAAAGTGAGAAAGTAATGCGCTTTTTATGCATTTTTGTTTTCTGTTTGTGACATTTTTTGTTTGTCTCGTTTAGTTCGAATTATGTTCCATATATATTTCGGAGAAAAGAGAAAATCATGTTTATTTTATCAGAGCATTTAATCCTAGGAGAAACTAATGTAAGTGTAAAACAGACAGAGAGCAGCACACTCCGCGAAGAGAATAAAAGAAACTGTGTGTATGCAAAATATACATATAAACCACACACACATACATACACACACGAGAGAAAACAAAGACCGTTCTTTAGATAGAAAGTTAGATTTTTGGTTTCTTGTTCGAAATGGGGACTTAAAAAAGAAAACATTAATGTAAGATCGTAGGATTTATCAATTTAGTGAGCGGAACATCCAACAGAGAGACGAACACAGGAAGTGCAAAAATCAGTGTTCCGAATCAATTATGTCAGAACCAAAAAAGTCAAAAAGAAAAAGCGGACTGCGAATGGGTGGGAATTATGGGGGGAAAAACTAATATAATGCATAACAAAAGTTATGTTAAATGTGTAGGTGTATGAAATTTGTCGGTTAAAAGTGGATAAAGAGAGCGCAGCGCAGTGGTTTTTGTAATTGGTGTGACGCTATGTAAAAACAGCTCAAATCAAATAGTGAGAGATAGAAATAGCGGTCAGCTTGTTTCGGTTGTGCTTTGCAAGTTTAGGTTGCGCGAAATTCAGACCTAGGAAAGAGGATTGTTAGTTGTGGTTTAGATCGATGTGTTACACACCGAATATGCGGACCCACAAATGTGCGCGCGAACAGTTTTATTCAGGAACGGATAGATAACTCGGATAGGATAAAGAAAGAAAAAAACCATATTCCACGCAGATTTTTGGTCATGAATATATGTTCATCAGCTACACAAACTAACACAAGAATCAAATGCTGGTTCAAAGATGAGGAGGAATACTTGGTAGTTGGTTTGTTGAACATATGAGAATGTAATTTTATTTTCACTTTCTATAAATTACTCTAGAGATAAAACATGACTATTATGTATAATAATGAACATCTCGCATATTCTTTCATATTAGTTAGAAGTATTCAGTATAGGTCAAGGGTAGAATCATTCTTGATAACCGTTTCTACAATTTTGATGCATAATAGTTATTTCTATATCTCAGAACAAAGCCGAATTGATCCACCTCACAATTAGTATAATCTGAGCTACTCCCATATGGGATTCTGAGGTTTAATCCTTTTATCCTTCCCATTTTCGTGTAATTTGATATACGGAACATGAGATTTGATTTGATTATTTAAACAAAAACTGGTCAGCAGCGTCGATCAGAAGCATAATCTTCATATAAAACATCTGATGGGTTTCGAAGAATTTGCCAAAAGCAGAAAGTGATTCAGATTTTCTTTAGACGGATATCAAAATTATGGAAAAAGAACTAGAGAATAATTTAAAAACAGCATCTTTTGAATGCTTTGCAATGATAAACTCATTTTTTCCTTGTTTGAAACTTATTATCACTTTTTTAATATTCTTTCATTCAAAGTATGCCTTCAAAATAATATTGTTTAAAATATCTATTACGTAAATATACGAGTTCGATTACGTAATAGATATTTATTCGAGTCTTCTCCACCAATTACGAATGTTTGAATTACAAAAACCAGCTCTGCAATGTTGGAAAAACTTTAAAGTTATTATTTCATACTCAAAATATCAACAAATCAATATTATACATAATCAATCATAATGATCGTTCTTTTTGATAAGAGATTATTGATTATTGTTTCTCTCACACTATTACAACGTATTTGTGGCCTCCATTGCCATTTTATGATGTTGCAACTCTCTGTTAGTCTAATCCAAAAAAAATACAACAAAAAAAAAATCTACTCATTCAGGACAATCGGAAGTTTCGCCATGTTTCAATGGGCCTATGGGAGCTACATTTTTAGTCCTTTATTACATCCCAAAGCGCATTTACCGAATCCAAATAAACAAAATTACGTCCTCTGGATTCGTCAGGATTTCGTTTTGAAAATGCCACCAGGCGGGTAAATTGCTGTTTGTTTATCTTTTCTTTCCTAAAAAGCAAGACAAGATTCAAAATGTTAGCAAAAAAGCTAAATAAATACGAAATTAAACTTACTTCATTAAGACACGAGTGGCAAATATACTTATTTTACTACATGACATAACAGTATCTTGGTATTCATAAAAATACCGAGTTCATCAAATTCGTCACGACGGATGAACTCTTCCGGATTCTACTTTTTTCCGGAGGAGACTAAGAGGGCGTTGAGGAGGACTACACCGGTGCAGTGAACAACGACGACGTACCACCCCCGACTATGGATGAAGTTAAGGAGGCCATTAATCAGCTAAAGAACCACAAAGCAGTTGGTAAGGATGGCCTCGTAGCGTAGCTCTTTAAGGGAGGTCCGGGAAAACTTGTAGAGTGTATGCACTGATTGATAGTCAGAATCTGGGACACAGAACAGCTTCCGGAGGAGTGGAAGGACGGAGTAATCTGTCCCATCTAACAAAAAGGCGACTAGTTGGGTTGTGATAACTATCGTTCCATCACAATCCTCAATGGTACCTACAAAATTCTGTCTCAGATCCTCTTCCGTCGTTTATCGCCAATAGTAAGCAGTTTCGTGGGAAGTTCGCTCGACGACGGACCAGATTTTTACACTGCGGCAGATTCTCCAAAAGTGCCGCGAATACCAGGTCCCTCCACCGACAGCTATGGAGGATCTTGGACGAACACGGCTTTCCCCGAAAGCTGACAAAACTGATTCAGGCAACGATAAAGAGTGTGCGGATCTCAGGTGAGCTGTCGGAATCATTTGAAACTCACATGGGACTTCGACAAGGCGATGGACTCTCATGTCTGCTCTTCAAAGTGGCGCTGGAAGGTGTTATGCCGAGAGCGGGCTTGAACATGCGGGGCACGATTTTCAACAAGTCTAGTCAATTTATTTGCTTCGCCGATGACGTGGACATAATCAGAAGAACACATGCGACGGTAGCCGACTTGTATACCCGACTGAAACACGAAGCAGGGCTGAGTGGGCTTGAGATCAATGCGTCTAAGACTAAATACATGTGAGCAGGAGGGACTGATCGCAACAGAGTTCTTCTTGGTAGGAGTGTTGTGATCGTCGGCGGCGAGCTCGAGGTGGTAGAGGAATTTGTCTACCTTGGATTGTTGATAACAATTGACAACAACAACAGTCGTGAAATTCGAAGACGCATAGTCAATGGAAGTCGTGCCTACTATGGGCTCCGCAAATCCTTGAGGTCCAACAAACTCCGATCCCGTACGAAGTGTACCATGTACAAATCCCTAATTCGACCGATTGTTCTCTATGGGCACGAAGCATGAACGATGCTTGAAGAGGACTCACAAGCGCTTGGTGTTTTCGAACGCCGAGTGCTCAGAACAATATACGGTGGTGTACAGGAAAACAGAGTATGGAAAAGGAGAATGAACCACGAACTGGCGCAACTCTATGGCGAACCCAGCATCCAGAAAGTCGCCAAGGCTGGACAAGTTCGATAGACAGGGAAAGTTGCAAGATTGCCGGACAGCAGCCCTGCAAAGATGGTGTTCGCATCGAATCCGGTAGGAACAAGAAGAGGAAGGAGCCCATTGAGCGAGGTGTTTGGACCAGGTGGAGCAGGACTTGGCGAGAATCGGTGCAGCCGGGGAGTTGGAGAACTGCAGCCATGGATCGGGTTTATTAGAGAAAAGTAGTGAATCAGATCTAATCTCATTGGGATGAAGAGTCATAGTAAATGAATAAATAAATATAGAAGACACAAACGTATCATGTCTTCTGATGATGAACGAGTAATTGTGCGAACATTTCGAAAGAACCCTAGAACAAACATTCCTAAATTGGCTACCGAAGTAGCCGGAAGACCTGTCAGCACAGGCACTGTCCGGAGAGTAGTATACGGGAACAATCTGAGGGGTCGTGTAGGTCGTGAAAAGTCTTTCATCTCAAACGTGAATATGAAAAAACGACTGTTGTTTGCTAAGGAATATGTTAACAGACCTAAAGAATTCTAAAACAAGGTCCTTTATACGGATGAGTGATGTAAACCAATCTCTTTGGATCGGATGGAAGACAAATGATGTGAAGGAAACCAGAATTGGTGCTCCAGATTCAGCATTTGGTTCCCACAGTAAAACACGACGGCGATAATCAGTTGATGTATCATACATTGGCGGCTTCTGGAACTGGAACCATGGAGTTTATCGATTCGGCGATGGACAAGATGGCTTCATTGAACATCCTGAAACGTAACCTTCAGTGTCCCGTGCAGAAATTGGGTCTCTTTCAGCAGGATAATGATCCGAAGCAAACTGATCTCATCGTGCGGAAGTGCCTACTCTATAATGTCCCAATAAACTCAAAACACCACCGCAATCTCCGGATTTGAACACTATTGAGTATCTATGGTGGGGAATCAAGAAATGGGAGAGCATTCCGTTTACAGTGACCAAAAATCTGCACTCAGCGCTTGCAGACAGTGCTGAACGCCAAAGGGGGCGATACCAAATACTAGAAGATTTATATTTGTTATCTGTTAACATTTCTGAGCTGATTTCAATTTTCTTTTCAAGAAAAACTTGAACTGTACACTCAATTTTGTAACGTCTGAATTGAAGATTTTTTGTTTTTTTTTTCAAACATGAAGTAGAAATGTGACCATTTTAATTTTTATTGTCATTACAAGATTGTGAGAAGGAAAAAGTTATTTGCTTTTTAACCCCGAAAAACTCAAAAATAACAAACCAACACGGGGTGTATACTTAATTTTTCGATTGACTGTATATCGCTAGCAACATGACGTGTTGATTGAAAAGCAACTTATCGCCCATAATTTGACAAGTTTCGTTCATCAATCAGATTGTTTGCATAATGTCAGGCGTTTTTATTACTGTGGTATGCGAAGGGCAACAAAATATGTTGCCTGTTGCATATTGCGTATTGCAGCTTGCTAGTTGCTTATTGCTCCGGTGTGCGAGCCGTCTGAGGTGTCCATCTTTACCGCACTTTATTATTACATCAAAGTAGTCTGTGAAACATTCAAACACATGCCACTGTCAGTCCACTGTCAGTGCGATTTTGTCACTTTTTATAATTTTTAGAACTTTTAAAATCGAGAAATATTGAAAAAACTTCAGAACTTCGAACAAATTGAGGATTTTTTCTTACTAACTTCGTTGTGTGTGTAACACATGCGCTCTCCGTGTGTATACACATGACATATCCCTTACCTTCTATTTTACGTTCTTTGAGAAGTGACGAAGGTTTCATGAATGTTGGACGGATACTTTTGTCCGTGAATGTCGTGATGATTCATAAAGACACGTAAACATGTTGTTCTCCCAAAAATGGCACAGTATTTGTTGAAGTTAGACGCCTAGATCTATGGTAATATTGATGATAGTGAAGACCACTCGATAAAATGCGGTGCTTCTCCACCGAAGAAAATACTGCGTTCAACGGTTACACATTATCGTAGGCTTGCGGCCAGAGACCGAAATTATCGCTCGGTTGCGAGATAAGTCAATCAATTTAGTTTTCGATGAATCGTGTAATGTTGAAATTTTTGTCTCTTCCTTTTCACAGAATTTTTTTTTTTTCAGAGGAAGAGATGTCTGAGATGAGATCTCTGAAGTTCAACAAGAATGCTTTTTCGTCTCTTATTTAGTACTGAAAATATGGAGCGAGAAATTAAAGCTAACTTTACCAACGTTAGCCATCTTCACTTCCCGATGAACCCTATGTTACCGCATGTTTTCATGCAATGTTTTTAGCTGTACTGAAGAAGTGAAAAACATTATCGGCATCAAGAAGTCACTGAAAATGTAATCATTTTTCGGCAATCATAACTCGCCGAAAAATAAAAATTGGCATTGCGTATTTCGCGATAATCGAAGTGAGCGTGTAGCATTATCTCGCCTCCTAGATTCTTAACTGTTTTTCTCGGCTATCATTTCGATCTCTGCTTGCGACTTTCCACAGACAGTTTCCCTATTGTGCAGAATAAGTTGTATACGTCCTTGTTCGTGGGGAAGTGAAAATCTCATCAACAAACCGTTAATATAGCGAAAATTATGGGTTTGCTATATTCTCCGCCACAGTATCTTGATGAAATTCCTCCTCCGTTGATTGTTGTTTGTAAGGCATTTGTTGAAGCGTCAGCTAACTGATTTTCCGAAGAAAAAAGCTCCAGTTCAATGATTACTCTTGCCAACCAAATTCGTATGAACTGGCGGTGGCGAAATTAGGCCTAGGTGACATTGCATCGGAGTACACACGAAAATTGGATTGTACGATAACTGACGAAAACAAACAAACAATTTCGTTCGCGTTCTAGCAGGTAGCAATGTGACCACACGTATACAATTCTATGTAGTTGTTTACTTTCACGATTGTATACAATTCGTACGGCCACATTTCCGCATCCGCGGTTATTGGATGCCTAAAATATTTGTTCGGCCTGTTCGTCAAACCTGTGGGTGCATGGCTGGGTTACCTTAAATATTTCAGTCGATTTTTTCCATGTTCGATGTTCGATGATTGACATTGTTGTTGATAATTGAAAAGTGGTAAACAAAACAGTGTTTGTACAAAATTAAAAACTTCATCTTAAACTTTAATTTTATCTGTCAAAAAGTGTCAAATATTTGGCCTTCGAACAAACAGTGTATGACCACCTTTAGTGTTGAAGAAGTCGCAAAATAGTGAACATATAATCATGACCATGTCTAGCTGGAGAACTCCCGGTCACATATAACACTAGATGCCAAACCAGAAAGAAAATGAAATGTGCGCACAACCGCGCTGCTATGTGTAATTATATGTTGCCTTTGGATCGACCAACAGAATATGAAATCAACCGACAAAAATGCATGTGAGAATGAAAGAATGACATTCTACCAATCAACGACAACAAAATGAAGTATGCTTACTGCAAATAAACACACGCACCATCATCAGCCCCAAACTAGAACAATAACAGAGAACAAACATGACAGTGATTGTGATTGTGTAACGTAGCCCATCTCACCCGTAATGACAGGAACTTAAAAAACATGGAAAAGGATCCACCTCGGTTAGGTCAATAATAATAAAGATGAAATGCAAACAAGTGTCTGTGTGTGTATAAAATTTTCACCCCCTTGAAAGTTACCGTTAATGTGTAGACTCCACTAACTATACAAAAGGAAATCCACAAAACAACACACCTCATGGAAACCGAATAGTGTGCTAAACTACGAGTGATGGTACCATTTTGTACCATCGCGAGAAAATTTTCAAGAGCCGCGCAAATACAACGCTGAACAAGTTTAAGACAGTGCAATTGATGTTTGAGGATATAAAAGACAGGGGCCAATGGCCTCACTCCCTTCGAAAGAATGGGAAGAGCAGTCATTCTTCGAGTTGATACAAAATCAAGTTTGAAGAAGCAAAGAAAAAACAAAAAAAAAACACGTAGAGCTACTAACGAAGCAAAAGAAAAAGAAAACTAACACTAATAAATGATAAACCAAACAAGTTGTAATTTCGTGTCTTGAAGCAACCAAACAAAATCTCGTTTTTTGAAGAGTTGAGAATAGAGGAAAAAAAACGCCAAAAATGCAAATTGAAGCTCGTTGTTTTTACCCTTTTTTCCCGTTTCTTTTCTAACGATGTCAATCGGCTAGTTGTTCTAAACAAATAAGATAGAAACAAACAAAATACATGTGCAGTGTACAAAATATGCATTCGAGAAAGACAACAACAAAAACAAACTCCTATTGTATTCCTTCCTTAAAAAGGAAAAAAAAACTACTGCTACAATCAAGAGCGTAAGTAAATTCCCCCTTTCCTCCAACTTCCCATTTTCCATCGTGAGCATTTTACAACATAAAAATCTACACAAAAAAAACTAAATGTTGTTACACTGTATCCTAGAAGTTAGTGAAAAAAAAATGAGAAACAGAAAAAAAAAACAAATGGATGTAACACAGTTTTGCATTTCCCTCTTTTTCCCTTCATTTCCGCGCGAATAATACCCATGTTCAAACCAACACAGAAGAAAAAAACACAACAAGTAGCGAGTAACGAATGAAATACTATTTATTTTACTAGAAATGAAAAAAAACTGAACTCGAAATTCAATTATTAAGCCGTAACGAATGATATAGCTAACAAGTGAAGCAAATATTCTAGATAGAAGCGTAACAATGTAACAACAACAATGATGAAACCACAGAATTCAGTCCCAAGCGTTTTTTTCTTTGGTTCGTGTTTTTCGGTTCCTATTGTTCCAAACACCAAACAAAATCCGAGAGTGAAGAGAGAGAGAAAAAAAGGAAGGAAGTATGGCGAAACAGAGAGCCGAGATTGTGATGATGGACACACCTTTTGGTGTTGAGCGAAGCGCGCATCGAAATAGGGATAGGAGCTTGGGAAATTCATAGACAAACAAAAAAAAAACAGCAGCAGCAAACACACATGCCGAAACGAGAATCTTCTTCACTAACTAGCTTTTTGTAAGAGGTTTTTAACAAAATGGAAGAAAAAGTAAAAAAAAATGAATATGACTAGTATTGAATGTGTCAAAGCAAAACTGATGAAAATTGTTTAAATATATGAATAAAAGTAAAGACGTTGTTGGTGTTTTATTGCCAGATCGAAGGCGGACAATCACATAAAGGAAGCATTACAATCCTTCACAATGAGCGCGATTTTTTTTCTTCAATCTTCAATTCTTCAATTTTATTCGTCAACCAATCAGAGTAAAGCGCGAAATCACCCATGACAGTGCGAAAAAAGATAGAACTCTCCAAGCTTTGGCTGCAAAAATCGCGTTGCTTTGATGAGAGACACTACATACATCAGACAGGTGGAACAAAATATGCTTGATGGGGGGAACCTAAATGGTGCGGACTCAATCCACTTCATTCTCAAGCAAATTCATGCATGTTTTCAAGCGATTTCTTGCAATAAATTCTCAGACCACCAGAGATGCCAGATTTACAAATATGTTTGTAAATTTACAGACATATCTGTAAAACATTCATCACATCTATTCATCACATCAAAAATATTTGACTCACCATATGACATTTTTCCATAGTTTTAATACAGAAAAGTTATTATATTTAGTATATATCAATACACATGACGTTAGACCAGCGATATTCAACCTGCGGCCCGGCAGTCCTTCTTGTTGGCCCATCTGGTGTGTATGATGTTCGGAACTCATACACATAAGTACTTTTGCCTTGACATCATTGCAGACGAAAAAGAGGATACGGTTATTCACAATTAATGAACAATTGCATTCTCTGCAGGTAAGGAAAAATCTTGAACGAAAATTGTCTCTGATAATTATTTTCTGTTCTAGACAAGATTGTTTTGCTGAAATGCAAGGAGATTTATCGAAAAATAGTTAAGTTAGGGTCAGGACTATGTCTTCTAAGTATTTAAACAACATCGAATAAAAATTTTCATTCTATTTTCAACAAGTTACATTTGCTTTCGGGTCTGCTTATGACGAAATATGGGTTACTGTTCGATATTGTTACGACAGACATGGTTCATGGCCGTGTGGTGATCTAAAACTTGTATAGCCTTGCATGGCGGATGGAAAATATACACTGCATTTTTTTATAAATAAAAACGACAAGACCGCAAGCCTTGGTGGATGTCCAATATATCAACGGAGAAATACTGTGTTTTATAAAAATTAACACCGCGTATGTTTGTGTATGTGTGTGTAGATCGTTGAAACATTTAAACACACTTACAGCACATAAGTTATTAAGTGGTCCGAAAAATCATTTTTTTCCACTTTTTCCCAAAAATGACAAATGAAAATTAATAACTTTTGAATCACTGAATTGATTTAGATGATCGACATATAAAATTGACCTAGCCTTTTATAAAAAAATATTTAACTTGCGAAAAACATAATTATAATTATTGATTGTAGTCGTTTTGACGTGGGACTACGTCTAACCGGAATATATGGAGGGTAAAATGAAAACCTAAACACAGAACATGCAGGAAAAAATGAAAGATTTCGAATGCTTATAGCTCGAACATTTCGTACTGGATAGGAGAGATGTTTGCATCACTTGATAGGAAATATTTCTACGCATCTATCGCAACTAACAAAATGTTGTTTTTCATTAGATAAACAATTGAATAACTGTAAAATATTAGGCGTTATCTAAACGCCCTAACTGCATCGTTTTGATTGGCCCGATTTACGGTTTCCCTAACACAGCCATCAAAACCAAGCAGCCTAGGGGAAATCGGCATTGCAAATTCATACAAATCGGGGGTATTTTTGTTCCGATTGAAATGTGTTTCCCTAACACAGACTTCAAAACCGAGGTTTCTGGGGAAATCGGCTCTGCAAATAAATGCAAACTGCGAGTACTTTTGTCCTCGCTTGCCTTTGTGCAGAGTGGAATATGTCTGTCCTAACATGATCTTCTAAACTTAGGAACCTGGGAAAATCGTGCAGACACTAGAAGCGAATGAACTTCCTAGTTTCAAGCAAATTCGAGATTCGAGAAGTATGTACACTTTTGGGATGTAAACTTCAAAGGGAAATGTAAAATAAAATAATCGTTTGATAATTTTTTTTTTGTCTTTATTGGAAAGATTTTCAGCCTTAGGCTGGTTCATCAAACGTTTGATAATTCTTCCGTACATATATTTTGTTCTAGTCATCATACCAAACGTAAAAGGTCCGTCATTAAATTTACTTGTAACGAAGAACAATCAATCACAATAAACGAATTGACTTTACACGGCATTTGTTCATTTTTTTCACTCACAGAGCAAATATATTGAACTCAATTGAATTTGGAAACTGTTTCATTCAATCAAGAATTTAATCAATACAAACGAATGATTGCTAAGCTAAGGTAGTTCCACGTGAACCTTGCGGTTATATCATAGATATAACCCACTATTTTTTTTATTTTTTTATGACTTTGGACTAGAGGGCGCTATATATTTTTATATTTTTTCTTGAAAGCTGAGGATTTTTTACACAACATATCTCGATATCAGGGTTGCTATTTTTTCGTTTTTTAGATATGATTTTTAAAAAAAATAATTTTTCCCCATTTGTCCAAAAATAACTTTCTGCAAAAAATCATAACATTTGAACTACTGAACCGATTTAGATGATCGATATATTAAATTGAAGCCAATAAGCAAAATTCACACTTGCGGGAAGATTGGATTTTAGTAGCATAGGTCTAGTTTAGTCACATATGAATATTGATCGAAGACTTAAAACATGTTAAATTTACAAAATTCTAACTTAAAAACGATAATTATAGCATCTCTGATATCGAGATATGTTAAGTAAATACTCCTCAGCTTTCCATAAAAAATATAAAAAAATATAGCGCTCCTATCTTTAACCGAGAAAACTATGAAAAACTAACTCAATCCATAATTACAAAAACAAAATTCAATTTTTTCGCACAAGTAATACTTTTTCAAAGAAAAATAACTCATAAGCTTCAATTTTATATGTCGATGATATGAATCGGTCCAATAGTTCGAAAGTTATGACTTTTTGTAGTGGGAAAAATGGGGAAAAATTGTTTTTCGAACCATCGATTAGTTTTGCAAAATCATATTTCTAAAACGAAAAAAATAGCATCTCTGATATCGAGATATTTTATGCAAAAATTCTCAGCTTTCAATCCATATTAAAAATAGTATCCATATTATATGCAAGTTAAATATTTCTCAATTAAAGCTCATTGGCTTAAATTTGATATGTCGATCATCTAAATCGGTTGAGTGGTTCGAAAGTTATAAATTTTTGAAAAAAGTCATTTTGGGAAAAAGTGGAAAAAATGATTTTTGGGATCACCCTAAAATGGAAATGGGCACCCTAATGACAAATTAAAAAAATACGAGTTTAATGTTTTGCGATAAAGAACAAAATTACCACTCTTGACGAAGAGCTGAGAACCACTATATTAGTTTGGCATGGAATGGCTGTATATATATATACAGAATACAATCTTACGTGCATCGTGATGTACAAAGTATTAAAGAATAAGTGAAAATTAACGTTAAAAGACATTTCTATAGATCTGCACACTTTTACAGACTTTTCCACATTTTTAACAGACATTCACATGTTTTTACAGACTTTTTTTTAAAAATCATCTGGCAGCTCTTCCTTCCACTTTTTATCGAATATTTCCAAATCGCAGGAGTAAACATTTACGTGACTCTGACTTTGTTTGTTTTTATTACGTTCGAAAAAACGTTATGACAAAGAGAGGGGACATTAAAAATGCGTTGCTCAGTGAAAGGCTGAGATGCTCTTTTAGAGATGCAATGGTTAATTAAACAATTGACGGAAAAATGTAGTTCGTTCATTTTATAATTTTACTTATTTTTGCCCTTGACAACAATACCTCTTTTATAGTGTTGATTATCATAAGAAAAATAACACTCCTGATCGTTGGATCTCTTTTGACATTTCAATTGGATCTTTTTTGACAGCCGTTTTGATTCAGTCCGCACTACCTAGCAGTAAACTAATCCATTTTTCAGGTAGATAGGTAGGTATTCACGTAGGAGAAGAAAATAAAACAATATATTAAAAATATATATTTAACAAAAGCTGTCCCCTTTGTATAGTCCTACGTCACTCCGGTTATGTCCCCGACATTACCCACCCGTCTTTTTTATTGCATGCTCTCTATGAGATATATTTCACAACCTATACCTTCTAGTACTATCTTTGGAATCTTGTTGATCATATCAACAATCATTTTCAACATTATTTGGACAGGACAGTTCGGAATAGCAATAAAATTTTGGTCGACGAAATCAATTTCATTCAGGTTGTCATTTCTTTCTAAAAATCGCAACAAACTTACTCCCATTATTTCGCGTCACTTTTTTACCTTCCTCGCTGCTGTCCAGCAGCTTCTCCGACAAAACATCCTCCCGCACCTCATCCTCGCTCAACCGCTCGAACGCCGGGTGCTGCTCGATGTGTTTACACATCCACTCGTGCAGATCCTTCACGTCGGTCACCGTGTAGATCTGGCCACCCGCACGCAGCACGTAGCTGTACTCGCTGAGCAGTGCCGAGTTGATGATCCGCCACTTGTGTTTGGCTTTCTTGAAGTGCGGATCCGGATAGAGGAAGAACATTTTCTCCAGCTGTCCCTTGTGGAAGTAATTCGTCAGATACTTCATCGCGTTCGTTCGAATGCAGGCAATGTTTCGATATTTTCCCTCATGCAAGTTGCGCAGCGCATGGATGCGATCAATCACGTAGTCGGATACTTTCACCCGAATTTCCATGCCGAGCGCCAGCTTGTCCGGATAGATTTCACCGAGGGTTACCAAAAAGCCACCGTAACCACATCCAATGTCGGCAAACGCAACCCGCCGTTCACCCATATCCGGATAGTGCTGGCTCCAATCATAATGATCCGGATGGACCGGACTAAAAAGAGTGGTCATCAACGATCACTTCAAGATGAAAATAACTAAAATACTCACTAATCGAAACTGTGATCGGCGATCGGATTCGAGTGCGCTCGCTGACGATAGAACCGTTTTTGTGGCAATTTTGTATACGCTGAAATTGTGCTGACTTCGTCCAATTCCATTTCAGAGAAACAGTCCTACAATTAATGAGTTCAAAATACAATATTTTCACTAAAAATGCACGTTGTGTACTGGTATGCGGTTCGAAACATATGTTTACCGCTGTCAAAATAAATCACACAAAATGGAAAGGACATATACTCAAAGGTGGGTTTGATTTACTGGTTATAAAGAATTGCATGCAAGTTACTGCACTGCTAGGTTAGCGAACGGTTCGAATGAGCCTGAATGAGCTAGTTCGCCAAAAAGAACGAAGGAGCTGTCGTTCTTTTTTACAGAATGGTAGTGATGATTTACTCATCAATCGATTCAGAGTTTCTCTAAATTTTGTTTGATATGCTACGCAATGCGGTCCTCCAGTCTGTAAGGAGCAATCAACATACCACGTGAACAACTTTAGGGTTGGTAGTGGGTACGAATACACTTGACCACGGTGAGGGTGGAGGGGTTTAGATAATGATCACGTGGACACGCTAAGATTTTTTTTAGTTAAACATTCACGTCTATATCCAAGATGAATGAAATCTGTTCTGTATTGTACTCTATGTTTATCCATAAAAGCATTAAGGTGCCCGATCAACAATCTAAATTTTATTGTAACGCTAAATTTCTTCCCTGAAAGTAAGTAACGTACATGAGTTGAGAGCGATCAATTCATTCCCGTTGGTAGTAGAGAATCATTCATTTTATCGGGCTGGAGGCACCATAAAAAAACAATTTTGTAATATCAAAAATCGCAAAAATGCGTTTGTAGGTACAAATATTGTAAGGAGTGATGATACTCACACATATTCATACGCATTTCCACACATACACGCACATACAAACTCATAAAGACGAAAGCTACGAATCGTGCATTCTGAGAGTCGCGTATGATTTTATACTTCTGGTACGATTTACGATTAAATGCTCCTCTTATTTACTCCAAACTTTGAAAAATCGGCTAGAAAAAACGGCTGAACGTATCAATACGAAACGTTCACAGATGTCTGGGGAATACACTAGGCTAAAAATCTGCCTGCAAACGTTTGAATTTACTGCGATATTTGCAGAGTTACTGTGGATTTTGTAAAACACTACAAAAATCCAGTTTTTGGCACTTTTTTGAAATCGATATAAAAAATTAAAATAATTTTTTGTTTGTCAAAGTAACAAATTATGCATATTTCACCTTTCATATTTTTAACCTTCAGCACGCGAGTGGTGCATGAATGCTTGTATGTGTGCAGATGAAATGAGTATAAAAATGTGTGAAGAACCTCTAAAATGTTTCCCCAATTTAGCCGAGTAGTCTCAAGTTATGTTTGTTTTCCGAAACACTGTTTTTCATCGGAACCAAAACTCCGAAAATACTTGAGCAGCTCATTTTGACGCGCATACCGTTAGAATGAATTTAGTCAATTGGTTTTACGCGGATGACCGTTCTTAATATCAGTCGATATTTTATACGAACATGTCAATATTTTGTAATTTTACATTTCAATGCGCAGTTCAGTTTACGATTTTTGAAGGGACCCTTAGCATGGAAAGTAGTTTAACTGCACTCGAAAAACAGGAAGCTGACCACATACCATGTGAACAACTTTAGGGGATTAGGGCACGAAAATGTCCACACTTTTCCACATTATAGGGAGCGGGTATTATCTCCACGTGCACACGGGAAATAAACATTCAAAAAAACACCATCACATCAATATTCAAAAATCCTAAGAATGCACAATAGGTGCATTTGCAAGTTTTTTTTCCGTTCATCCTTAGTTTTCCTTATTTATCAATCAAGGGATTGAGCTGCCTAAGACTTCGTTCCCATATGTTTCTGAAGGTTACTCTCATAAACTGTGAATGGGCCAGCTTACTAGAGGATCATTCATTACAACATAAAGAAGAAAAAAAATTGTAATTGTTATCACGATTGTTCAATCACTTAACGGAGGAATGAGTGGGAAAGCTATCTTTTCAATCTTCAATTTTGATTAAGTATATTGAATCGCTCATACTGTTCTACGATTCAATTTTGACAGAAAACTGTTATCTGTTATACTATAATAACTCTTGATTTTCTTCTTTTTGTACTATAATAACTCTTTGATTTTCTTCTCTTCACCCACAAACTCATAAAAACGAAAGCTACGAATCGTTCATTCTGAGAGTCACGTATGGTTTTAGACTTCTGGTACGATTTACGATTAAACACTCCTCTAATTTACTCCAAACTTTGAAAAATAGGCTATATATAATATATTCCCGATATCGTTGCCCTCTACACCTACACAAACCAAGATAAAAATATGTACGTAATATATTATAATACCTGAAAGTATAGCTTCAAAATGATGCGCATCTCATCGGTATGCGTTGATTTTTCACGAAGATGCAGCATGTCAAAAATCACTTAAAATTTCAGACCTCGCACTCTTTTCCTCTAATTTTTTTGTCGAGTGTATATAGGGTAAATGATCTTGGTTTGTCCAGTCGTAAATATGATCATGGTTTGCCCACTTTTTTGAATGCTCTAATTCAGCGCTCCTGTGTCAAATAAGGCCTCCGAATGTTTCGAAACATATAAATGAAATTGCCTTTTACATGATTTATAGTAGTTTGATAGTATATTTTTACGAAATCACATGTTTTAAAGGATTATAAAATACAGCTTCTATTTGTGTCAATGCGCCCCTCATTCGAGCTAACTTTTAATCGAGCACCAGATGATTATTTGGCACGTATTCAGACCTTTTCTGGTTTACAACACTTATAAATATTGTAAACATCATGCTTGCTCACCATTTGTATCGGATTTACATAGCTAAACCATTAAATTAACGCATTTTGATGAACTCAATTCTGATCATGAGTTGTCCAATTCAATAATGTTATTTTGTCCACATGATTTCTATGGCAACCGCTTGGCGCGCTGCAGTTTGTTTATGTTTGTTTATGGTGTGCTTTGCGCATAGCAGAAGTATGGTTTTTTTGTGTTGATTGTGTTGAGGTGAACACTTCTAAAATGCCCAAGAAAAGGCAATATTCTGAAGAAAGCCTAAATTATGAATGAATCAATATGATGACAGTACACTCAAGGAATGATAAATGCAACATCTAATTGTGAATTCGAATGTTTTCATTCAAAAATGGAGATTTCTAAAACCGGATAAACCATGATAATTTTTTTGGGCAAACCATGATCAGAGGTGGTCAAACCATGATCATGATTCTTCTTTAAGGAAAATCGTTTAAAACATAAAAATTTGAATAATTTCAACACCTTATGGTAGTATTAGCAACTAGAGACTTGGGGCTTTTCAACAAACCCAAACTCGTATCGATTATGTGTGATTTTCATGAAAAAAATCGATTTGCATTTACTAGTTGCGTAAAAACACCCCAAATTGGACAAACCAAGACGGTTCGACGGTTCGAAAGGGCAACTCTCTTACTATCACGACACGGTGGACTTAGTCTTTTCGGATGAAAAATTATTTGTGGGCCAAAACGACAGTTCAAGGTATTTCCCAGATGATGTTCACCTAGTTCACCGAATCTAAACTTTACTTCATATGGTCATATAAGATGTCGAAGGAGAACGAGCAGTTCATGACCGCGATCCTCCAAATTTCGAATGAAATGCAGAAAACATCCAAGACGTGAAAACATATGAGATTGGTCAAAAATGTTAAAGGCGGTATTATTTCGAAACATTTACTGTAAATGATCATCATAATAATACCTTTCATTCAATATAATAACAATAAAATCCTAATATCTTATGTGAAATAATCGAAGATTGAAATTATATAAAAATGTATTGTACACGGTGTAATTGGCCTTTTTGAATGCTAGAGGTGAATGAGCTTTAAAGTTTTATACATATATAATATATAATATATGAGTAAAAAGAGGAATGATGCACATTTTTTACCAGTTGTTGATCCCCTGCGATTTTTTGTAAGAAAATCGTACTTTCTGGAATGCATATCCAGACTCAAACGAAGCCAACCCAACGTTCTGCTGCAATAGTACTTAAGTTTGCTTTTTCGTAAAATTCGGCAACTATTCCTAATCCTGGTCGTCAGCATACGGCCATGTTCTTATTGCAGCGGGGAGTCAACGTGACTTGAGCGGTGCGTGTTTACTTCTCGCCACGGTATTTCAATTCACTCATATTGCACCGTGTCAGTGGCTTGTCTTCGGCGTGTTTTATAAAAATTGTGAAAATTTGTTTTTTATAAAAAATTTCAAAAAAGTCTAGGAAGAATAACGTTTGGTTTTGTTTTGAAATATTCCACATCGTTGAACGTAGCCGGGTCAAAACCTCGACGACAAAAAGACGGGTGGGTAATGTCGGGGACATAACCGGAGTGACGTAGGACTATACAAAGGGGACAGCTTTTGTTAAATATATATTTTAAATATATTGTTATTTTCTTCTCCTACGTGAATACCTACCTATCTACCTGAAAAATGGATTAGTATACTGTTTACTCTTTATGAATATGTTGAAGGTTCTGAAAAGAACCTATGGTGTTGTGTTTTTGTTATCACTCAATATTCCCATCTTGTTCGGTTAAACCTTCCTGTTTAGCTATTGCGTTTGCCACTCGCCACAGCTTTCACAGTTGGAAAATTTCTTCCCATCCAGCTTGTGACATGTTGTTCAGTAAATTACATTTAATGCGACGTGCCGAAGAAACACTTTGCCACTCACTGAAACAAATTGTTGCCTTGATGAGCGTCGAACCGAAGCTGCTCTGTTGTTGATGCGGGTTTTCTGATTGTCGTGAGCAGCTTTGCAAGCCAACTCGAGCACTCCGACGGCCGAAACTCTATAATCGCTGTTAGGTATACTGGTGCTCCGGCACCAATCCGTTCCGTTACCCTTGCGGAGCAATCAGTGAATGCGACCAACAGGGAACTGGAGACCTGCACGGTTCGAGCGAGACTTTGCCTTTCCCTTAACTTGTCCTCCTTTGTTACGTCCACGATGCCGATGCCGTACAACCACACGGGTTTACGGTTTGAAAGAAAATAAGATATTTTTTTGGGGTCCGCGTGTTTTATACTCTAGCGGTACACACTCACAGGATAGAGACAAATCGGCAGACTCAGCCAGAGGGACGAGTCCAACGAGACGAACGAATGAGCGTTAAAAGGGAGCGATGGCAAAAAAATACATTCATTATGATTTGTTCGCTCGTTGGATTCACATGCAGGCTAAAAAGGGTCCTTTTCAGGATCACAAAATTATCTTCAATCTAAAGAGTTTATTGTTTTGTTATCACTCGATATCCCCATCTTATTCGGCTAAACCTTTCTGTTTAGCGATTGCATTTGCCACTCGCCACAACTTTCACAGTTGGAAAATTTCTTCCCATCCAGCTTGTGACATATTTTACAGTAAATTACATTCAATGGCACGTCGCATTACCACCACTAAGTATCGGATTGGAGGTAATTTTAACCTGTAATTGAACATTTGCGATGACAGTGGTACAGTGTCGACTTTCAATGTGGGGTCATAATTTGGACCCCGAACTCTATGTTTACAAAAATGTCCAACTAAATATGTCGCATTACAGGTCCGTCCAATTAGCTAAATGTCGAGATAAGTGTAAATTACTGTACTTTCAATCTAGAAGCAATTTAAGAATTGGTGAAAATCAATAAGCTCAGAACAACTGTCAAATTCACATACTCATCATATCCTGGCAAACAAATTATGAAAAAATCAATTTGTGTTTTATTATTATTTTGGATTATTACCCACCCGTCTTTTTTTCTTTTTCCTTTCCAATCGTGCTTCATTCTATTTCGCTGCTGCTCTGGTTGCCCGTTTTGGTCGGTACGATTTGAGGAGCACAAAATGGACCAATCAAAAATGGACACATAGTGCATTTGGACAATGCTTGATATTTCACAATTATTCAATTATTTATCTCAAGAAAAATAAAATGTTATTCGTTATGATAGATGCGTAGATATATTTCCAATCAATTGATGCAAAAACCTTTGCGATCTATTGAGAAATGCTCGAGTTATAAACGTTCCAAATCTTGCATTTTTTCCTACTTGTTCAGTGCCTAGATTTCCATTTCACCCCCTATATCTTCAGGTTAGACGTAGTCCTACGTCAAAACCATTTCGAACGCCCTCGATGCCGCCTTGTTCTGGATTTGCCACCAAAGCAGTTTGTATAAAGAACAAACTTTTTTCTTCTGCTACCTGATGCCGTTTTGCGATTGCGTTTGCCACTCGCCACTCGCTGCAACTGCCTGTTGTCTTGATGTCCACCGAACCGAATGTGTTCTGTTCCGAATGCGGGTTTTCTTATCGTCGCGAGCACCTTTGCCAGCTAACTCGATCACTTCGGCGGCCGAAACTATATAACGCCGACTAGGTGGACTGGTGCACTGGTACTAACGCGCTCGGCCTAGCTACCCTTGCGGGGAACTCCAGATCAACACGGTTTGAGCGGGATTTTGCCTTTCCCTTCACTTTTCCTCCTTTACCATGTCCAGACATGGCTGCTTGGGTTGGTTTGTTGATGTGTTGTGATGCGAACCGATGTGGTGTACGGTTTGAATGAGAATGATCGTTGCGGCAGCGGAGCGGGGATTTTTAAGCTGACTGGCTGGCTCGAGAATTACGCATGTGTGAGACTGCGACCAATGTTTCGTTCATTTTTTTCTTTTTCCTTTCCAATCGTGCTTCATTCTATTTCGCTGCTGCTCTGGTTGCCCGTTTTGGTCGGTACGATTTGAGGAGCACAAAATGGACCAATCAAAAATGGGCACATAGTGCATTTTGACAATGCTTGATATTTCACAATTATTTAATTATTTATCTCAAGAAAAATGAAATGTTATTCGTTATGATAGATGCGTAGATATATTTCCTATCAATTGATGCAAAAACCTTTGCGATCTATTGAGAAATGCTCGAGTAATAAGCGTTCCAAATCTTGCATTTTTTCCTACTTGTTCAGTGCCTAGATTTCCATTTCACCCCCTATATCTTCCGGTTAGACGTAGTCCTACGTCAAAAACGCATTTCGTCGCCGTAAGCGTCACACGCTCCGTCCAAGCCACGTTGACGCCCGCTGCAATGACAACATAGCCTAACTGCTCAAACCGTTCGATTTCGCTCCATCACATAGTGGAGCGTTCGGACCCGTTTTTCCGCACTGATTAGAAGGGAACACTTGTTCTTAATTCGAGATTTTGGGTCAAAACCTATCCACTTTAATGAATTTTGGCTCTATTCTGCGATGCCAGTGGTTGTTTGGATTTTTCCGTATTTTTTTTGTTTCTGTGAAGCGAAATGTTTGTATAGTTATCTGATCATTAATATTGCTTGCGTATCAATTTATTCAAATTAATATCAAGCATTTGAGAAAATCTACTCTTCTAGCATATTATACATCCTTCATCCTCTGTCTAACATCGTAACTGAAAATTTTATATCCCTCTATATTCGAATACTGAATTCCGAGTACGTGCTTCGAAACCTCATCGTTCGTCCGCAATTTGAACGATTGGTTTCACGATTCCAAATCAGTCAGGTTTGCGCGGGGAGTAGTGAAGCTCTCGTATCTGGGGTGCTCACTGTTTAATTCTCTCGAATGATTTAGAGCCGTAGAGTTGCGAGAAAAATATTGCCATTGACAAATACACTTCGACATTTGGGATAGAACGTTCAACTTTTTGCAAGTTCTGTTTTCGCTTCGATATAATAATGTTGCAGTGACCAGAATAACCACAAATGGACAAGAAAAAGGACTAAAGTACAATTTAAAGTCGTGCTTTGCAGAAAGTGATTCTAGTAAACACTTTCCGCTGCTAGAAAGTCTAGATTTGATGTGAATGATAGTGCGTAGGTACCCCTTTAGTGTCCCGTGATTTATAGCATATGAATTGTGGACTTTTTCATTGCAAAAATCAGCTGTATTGCGGAGATCAAAGGCTACAAAAAATTCTCCATCTTCTGTAACTTGTATCCTGTGGAGACCCCCACTGGTTAAGTTGATGTGAATCCCGATAGAACAGCAGGAAGATATTATGTAAAAATAAATTTATTTGGTCAAGTCTGACATTGGGTTGAAAAAGTGTGAGTGGGAGAGAGTGGAAAAAACAAATCATGCGCCTCGAAATGAGTGCATCGATGCTAGAAGCATGCAAGGAAGTGAGATAGAGCGATCAGCCTGAGTGCGTGTATTCGGGAGGACGAAAAGGAAACGCAAAAAAGTGAATGCTCCGATGTGTTGTGTGAGTGCCCGCTGCGAAGGCTTCTCGTGAGTGCCACACGGGGTAAGAAACGTAAACAGAAAACAATATCGTGACATGTATTGACGTGTGTTGATGGGTAAACAAAACAGAAAACAGGAGAATGTTTATTTTGACTGACTCACAATGTTCTGCAGGTAAAGCGAATTGTTGCTGTTTTGTCCAGCTTAACTGGACGGATAAGCTACAAGACGATAAGCTAAGGTCGCTGTTGTTCGCTAGTTACATGCTGGAGAATGTCTGTACTAGTTAATTTCAGAATTTTTATTGCTCGAAGTCAAACCTCTCTGGTTCATTATCCTGATTATAAAATATATAAATTTGGTTTAGGCAATTATCGTGACGGTAGCAGTGCGGCAGAATGCAAAGTACATCCTACTTAAAACGATTTGTATCTAAAGTTAATTATTCGACCCTGCTTTGCCACTTTTCTAACAATTCTGGAACGATTCAATTATAAAAATAGTGGAAACAGTGATGTTCCGATTTCATTGTACTTGCTAAAGGCTCTGTTGTTATATTTTTATTATGTTTAGAGGAAATCTGAGCGGAATCAAATATTGAACGTAGCAAAACTATGTGGGTGCCTTCTTCCTCTATATATATCTATATTTTTTATGTATGTGACAAACTGAAAGAGAATACAATCATTCTAAGCTCATTGAGTATTTTATTTTTATATCACGTTTCATAACTATAGAGTCACTTTATTTTTTACGTAGGACTACGTAAAACGGATTACAGTAAGATATGCGACGTAAAATGAAAATCTAGAAAGCGGAATAAAAGATTTTTAACGCTCATAACTCGGTCTATTTCTTAATAGTTTGTAGAGTTCTTTGTACCAATTGATCGGAGATGTTTCTACTTTCACCCAAAAATAAATAAAATCCTATATTTCTTGGAACAGGCTATTGAATATTTGAAAAATGTCAAACATTATCTAACCAAAAATCCCACGTAGTTGTGTCGTCAAGTTCACAACATATGCTAAGGTCTGAGAGTTAAATTGAAAATTTTCCAATTGAATTTCGACCTGGTAAACAAGCCTAGCAGCCCAGAATTTAAATCCCTTGATCAAAAAACTATACTATGTCAGTTCGCTTTCATTTGGAAGTGTTGAGGAACTTAAACGAGTAGTTTTATCTGCGTGGAATGAGATACGAATTTTGACCGGTCGCAAATTGATTGAAAGTATACCAACGTATTATAATTTCATCGGTTAAGGCCGGATCCAGATGCAGCTAATGGTTGTTCGTTTCGTATACCCCAAAATGTTTTTTTTATCCCATTTGTTTATTTCATTTAGACATTCGCATTTCAGCTGTAATAGAGTTGAATTTGAATGAATAAGTGTTTCATCATCTCAATACATATAGTAAATTACACACTAACGCTTTTTCGGCGTAAGAGCATTCCTTTCGTTCCACTGTTCAGTCAAACCCGACAACAGAGACAGTCGATATGGAGCTTCGGCTTTTGTGTTATTAATAGCACAAATAGTCCGACGTTTCACGTAGCAAGCAGCAGAGCGTTTGTTGATGAAGTGAGGCCAGGATCCCGACCGTGAATCGATCTTCATTATTGATTATTGTTGCGTGAACGTAGTTATTCTATAATAACACAATAAGAGAGTCGTGAGTTTTGACCCCTGATAGCTCTGATCGTTCGCTTTGGAAGCGGACAGGCAACAAATTTGGCCATGGAGACCCCTCTCTCGATCGACCTTGTTGTAAATAATCCTTCTTTTTGTTAATAAAAATGCGTGTTTTCATTGCGGATCATTACTGTCAACAACTGGGCGGTCTGACAGAAACACAAATCCAACGTGCAACAGCGGATAACCATCAGGTATCCTTTTTTCCATATTTCACCTTTCATATTTTTACCCTTTGGCACACGAGCGGTGCATGAACTCATGGTGAAATGAGTATAAAAATTTGTGAAAAATCTCTAAAATTCTACCCCAATTTAGCCGAGTAGTCCTGAGTTATGTTTGTTTTCCGAAACAACAGTGTTTTTCATCGGAACCAAAATTCCAAAATCACTTGAGCAGCCCGTTTTCGACGCACATACTGTTAGAATAAATTCAGTTAATTGGTTTTACGCGGATGACCGTTCTTAATATCAGTCGATATTTTATACGAACATGTCAATATTTTGTAAAATTACATTTCAATGCGCGGTTCAGTTTATGATTTTTGAAGGGAGCCTTAGCATGGAAAGAAGTTTAAATGCACTCGAAAACCAGGAAGCTGACCACATACCATGTGAACAACTTTACGGGATTAGGATACGAAAATGTCCACACTTGTCCACAGTATAGTATATCACATGTATATTGAAAAATCCTAAAAATGCAGAAAAGGTGCATTTGCAAGATTTTTTTTCGTTCTGTTGGCGCGATACTCAGTGCTAAGGCAGCGGACTGTAAGATGGAAAACCTAATGACTGTATGAAAATATACTCTTTCTTCAACCTTGAAAAAGGCAGGTTTTCACAGCAGTCTACTAGCCAGATATCGATGGTGCGAAAGTTTATTCGGAAGACAAGAGTACATAATGGAAGTCAGAAAACACTGGTATTTTATCTCCCACTGGTTTGTTCGAACGAAGTTGCACACATAGCGTGTGAAAACAGAACGACTCCAATCCGCGAATTGCACCCCTTTTTATGTGCATTGGAACGGATGACACTATCGATGGTTCGTTGGTGCAAGGTGCGGTCGGTGATGCGTAAAGCGTACCCCGCGCAGCAGCTCAATGTGTGCATCGATGACGTCATTTTATTATTTATCAATAAAAAATTTGAGCTGCCTAAGAGTTCGTTCCCATATGTTTTTGAAGGTTACTCTCATAAACTGTGAATGGTCCAGCTTAGTAGAGGATCTTTCATTACAACATCAAGAAGAAAAAAAAATTAATAGTTATCACGATTGTTCAATTACTTAACAAAGGAATGAGTGCGAAAGCTAACTTTTCAATTTTCAATTTTGATTAAGTATATTGAATCTCATACTGATCTACGATTCAATTTTTGACAAAAAAAACTGCTATCTGTTGTACTATAATAACTCTTGATTTTCTGGAAACTTTGTCGAAGATCATGTTCTAACCAGATAGCTGGGTTCTGATCTATGGAAAAAGGTCAGTTAATGTTTGCACGCTTCGTAAAAAAACGGTGGCTATTAGAACTCACTCAGTGAAAATTGTAATGTTTTAAGCTTCCAACATATTTACAAAACAAAAAAGTCAGAGAAAGTCGAGGCAGTGATGGTTTTAACGTGAAATTGCTCGACAGTAAACTGTACGAAGCGTATAAGAGTATAAGTATAAGTATAAGATAATCGAGACAAAATAAAAGAAATTAGGCAGAAACTGGGGAGCAATACAAATCACATCTTGAGTAATGTGGAAAAGTTAAAGAATGGTAAACAACCTCAACAACTAATAATGCCAATTTGCATTAAACTTTTTGACAAAGGAGATCATTTTATTGAAACTTTTAGTCAGAATAGTCCACGTGGATAACAGAGAGAGGGATCATAATCAATGCCCACTGTAGACACAGACTGCAAGTGTGAATTGCCGGCGACGTTGATGCTACGTTGACGTCCTTTCTGTGAAGTTATATGTGAATCGCTCTTTGAATTGATGATACCTAAAAAAGATGAAGAAAATCATTAAGTTCCTCGAAGACTAGGGAGTTGGGAAAATTGCAATTAGAAGGTATTAAAAGGGAAGTCTAATGTGTTTGATTCACTATTCAATGATTGGTTCAAGGATCTATAACTCACATATGCTGTAAAATGAAATGCGGGCACATCAGATTTTCTTCTAAATTAATGCAAAAATTTTATACAATTCATCTACATTCGTTCTTTCAGAACATCTCCGCTTATGTTGATATAAAAAAAAACATTGACATGAAATTGCATTGTTTTGACGTAGGACTACGTCTAACCTTTCAATATAGGGACTCATTTCAATATTTCGGTGTGAAAAAGTGTTTAGTTTTTGAACGCCAATAAATCCTCGATTAATAAATGGATTTTGGTTCCAAACACACACATTGATAGGAAATAGCCTCAGCAATTGTTTATATGCTACACATTACGTTTTTTCAGCTCATATAAAGTTCAAATTGATGGAAAATTGGAAGAAAGAATTCTCTACTTTCCCATACATTTTGTCTGCACTCCCGCAGCAAACAGTTATTCATTACAAGCAACCACGGGTACGGGTGAAACGTATGGAGAAGATGAAGGAGGGAGACAAAAAAGAGAATCTTAATAAATATAGGCGGTCGCTACAACGTTAATTATATGGCTATAAAGAGAGCGATGGTGGAGCTTGACCAAATTCCATCATCGGACGCCAAGCAGGTAAGACGCTATCTTGAAGTTGATTTTCAGCATAAGAGATATCGCTGCATTTGCCGCGGATGTATGCGGTGCGATACCATAAGAGTGAGAGACAGGAGTTTCAATGGGATGTGGAGCAGGTGAGCCTATCGAAGTGTGTTAAAAGCGGTGGAAGCGTCGCGCCGGTTGAATGAGTGGCTAATCGCGCTCGATTTGATAGAATGCTGGAGTTTTTAAACGGTTTTATTTAGCTGTGACATATTTGTATGTTTGTATGTAACATGTTTGTCTATGGCGCTGTACCACATTAATTGAAATTTTCCTGTTGACCGGTTGATCTGAATTTTGGAACACACCTGTTTTGGAACACACCTTTATCTCAGTCATTATAAAACTGCGTATTTCATGATCTTGAAAATCCAAGATGGCGATCGCTACAAAATGGCGGATTACATATTTTTTCAAAGCCCCATCATTATGGGTATTAAATGAAAGGGATTGACTAGTAGAAAACAGTTATTAATGAAAAATGCAAATCCAAAATGGCGGATTACATATTATCTCTAAACCCCATCAATATGGGTATCGAATGAAGGAATTGACTAGTAGAACACAGTTATTCATGAGTAGTACAAAGCCCAATTATATCACGATACCAGACGGTAAATTCCTATTACGATATACTTTCCATCAAGTGTGTGTTCGTTGCCGGCTGAACAATAACCCCTACAACATTTGCACGACAAATTTTGATTTTTCCGTATTTGAATCTAAACGTTTAAGTGTTTGCTGAGTGCTGAAGTTTTATTCTATCCTTTGATTTTTTTTCTGTAATTTTGTACATGAAAAGTTGGTCATTCTAGGATCTGTGCTCCATGATATTTGAATAATGGACACCCTTTGGTGTAGTCCTACGTCTTTCCGGTTATGTCCCCGACATTACCCACCCGTCTTTTTCGTGTTTCCGCACATCGGTCGTACCGTAAACTGCGCAATGCGCTCTATGATTTTTCCAATTTATAAATGATAAAGCTGAATGGAAGCAATTTCCAATGTTTATACAGGTCGGCCCATTATATACACACTCAATTATATTTTTTTTCTATTTCAAATATGCATTTTCATTTTAAACATTTAAGAAAATACTAACTTCTAAGTAGTGTTTTTTTTTCATTAGCAACAGCTTAAGGCATACAGAGCATAAAACTAGGAAGGAAGGAGAAGCCCAATAAGTCTACCATATATGAGATTTGACCATATGTGTAAGAGGTTTTTCCATCAAATATGATACTCTATCATCTCTATCATGATTCTGGATCAGCTACAAAACACCCTGTATAGGGCTATATCAGCATGACTAATTCATTGATAATTTTCTATGAGTGGCTCTGTTTAAGATAACTTTTTATTTTCAAAAAAATGTATTTCAAAACACCGCCCTATAATTTGAGAGCACAAAACAAAACGCTCATGAATGAAACAAAATACAAACACGTACGTGCATTGGTGAGAGACGAACTCACAGTGGTGAGTGGCAATGAGCATACACAGGCTCGCACAGCCGAAGCATATAGCTAGTGCATATTTTTCCATCGCCAGGAATCGATTAGTAGCCGTCAAGTCTACAATAACGAAGCAGCAGTAGCATTAGGAGCAGCAAGTGTGCAAGTGTTTGGAGTTGTGTGTATACAACGGAGTGATTGAGTGTACACACGGGAGAGTGAATGAGGCACAGAAATATCTTGAACGGAGAGCGAGCGAGTTCGGTAGAGTGTGTGCTGGTGTAGTGTGCCAGAGGCTTTTGTTCATTGGAGCTGCGAAGGAGTTTTGATTAGTTCGTGTCTTTCGTGCAAGATATCTAGAAGAAGCAAATCGTAGAGGCCATTGTTGTACAGACACTTCCGTGGGCGTCCAGCAAAAGAGCAGTAAGCCTTCAGAGGAACTTGTAGAGATACCAGGATAAACCGTGAAAATTTGAGTGTAGTGCGCTTCGAGAAGGTGAATCAATCCCAGCACTACTGCAGTCAGTATTTGCGGCTGAAGGGTGGTGCCCTTGGCAGAAGCGTGAAAAATAAAAGTGGATTAGCAGCAAAAACGAAGCGCCATTATTTCGTTTGTGATTCGTTTTCTAAAAATCAGTGCGTCAATGGTATTCCCCCCGCGGAGATAAAGTACCTGAATGGTTTCGAACGGTAACGGCAGCCGAGGAAGTGAGCCAAAAGTGGACCAGCTTTTATTCCTGTGAAGAGAAAAAATCAGTCCGAACAAAAACGATGACGCAGTTTTTGTTTTGATCATTTTTGCCTTTATTCACTGCTTTTTCTTCAAGACAACAAGGAAAAATATGAATGTTGGGTGCACAGTAGGAGTGAGTATGAACTTCACGAAAAAAATCCTCTATTTTTAGCAGATCTATATCGATACTTAAGGCAGGAATCGGGAATTTGCACAAAAATGGCCTCGGCTACGGAAGGGAAAATTCCACCCAGAAAGAAATCTCATCGTATATTTTTACATGGCTAGCTAGCCAACATTAAGTATTGTTTGTAAATCAGAGCGATGGGTCATGTGTAAAAGCTACACAGGTTGAAAATCTGCCCAAATTCGAATTCTGAGCCCACTCGTCGTCTCTTTGTCCTTCATCAAATCTGTTTTTTCTTCAAGTCAGCGCAATGGAACGAACACAATCCCATCGGAGGGATGTGTTGGTGGGTGAAGATCCGAGAAAACTTACGACGACCACGACGTCGTCTACCAATGTGAATGGATGGGATTGTAAGCAAAACATTACTGTGAACTGTGTTGTTTGTTGGTCTCTCATCGCAGCAGTGTGTGCTGCGAGGGAGCATTGAAAAACCTTCCACCATAGGGCGCTTGCAGCGTGCATATGTATTAGTGATCTGTTGGGCAGGCAAAAGTGATCGCTCTATAGGAATTATATGGAGCGACAAGATTGAGCTTTGTTTAAATAATTATTTTAGCGAAATAGTTATAAAGATTACGCGCTAATCTATATCAATAACATGCGAATATATGTTTCTTCACATAAAAATATTTACTTTTAGCGTCAAAGCCATACACACGGGGAAAAATAGAAATTTCTGTTTTGGCCATGATTCATATCAATGGATGCAGATTGATTATTCAAAAATTTTCACAGAAATAGTGCAAACTGCACATTGCGATTGTATAGCCGGATTAGGTGAAGTGTGCTCCCATTTAGGCTTTAAGCTTTTTGCTGGTCTCGTGAAAGAATAAACTATAATGAATATTCGTGTGCAGATATCCTTAATCGGCGGCTAGTTCCGCCAAAAAAGCAGTTGATTATGTTGAAATTAAGGACATTTTCAGCCTGAAATATCAACCAACTCTCAGATATGATTTCCGAGTACCCGAATGCTCTGCGGAGAAGCTAAATACGTTTATAAGAAAATTTATCGGAAACGGAAAAAATCCATCGATTGACCAATTCATGGAAATACAAGGAAGCATTCAAACGTGAGCTCGAGACTCTGTGACTTTGATCTAGGTGCGAAAATGTTGATAATCCTTTTCTGCCAATTTTTCGATTCCAATCTAATGGGAGAGTCGCTCAATGAACATCGCGAAATAGGTGCTAGTAAACTAAATAATATGCGTTACACAAAAACTCTTGTTCATAAAATAGCTTGCCTAACTGTTTCACAAAGTTCATGTTAGCTCTATGCACTATTAGAATGACCGTAACTCTATTTAAATCATCTACAAGAACGCCGATTGATAAAAATCCGCTTCTGCTGCATAGACACTACGAATGTAAACAAGCGAATGTGTGCCCAACACATGCTCTGCATGTATGTGTAGCAAGAGCCCTATTCTGGAAGAGCTGGTGGTGTAGACAGAATACGGATTTTGTTTGGCTGTGTGCGTAGTATACAACAAAAACCAGCTGAAATATCTTTCTGAACGAGACGAAAGGCAAAACAAAGAGACGATGATGACGGAGTTCCAAGGGATCAAAGTGTGTTGCTTGGGAACGGCTAAAGCAATTTCTCGACTGACGAGGGCTTATTAGATTTTTATCGCATGGTTTTTGTTCTAGGGAACTAGAGTCCGAATTACGTCTCAACTTATCAAGATCATGCTATCTGAGGTCTGAATAGTGCAGCCTGAGAGAATTTACGCCCAGTTTTATTCGCAGCGATTTGACTAATCAGGAATGATATATTGACGGAAACAGATTAGCTACGACTGACTGTTGCACCATTGGAAGAAGAGTAAAAAGCAGAACAAACTATTCGCAAGCGGAAACACAACACAGGAACTCGTACGCACAACCACACCACCGTTACGGAACGGGAGAAGAAGAAAAAAAACTGTATACAATGATAACACTCAGCTGGAAAAGGGATTGCGGGTGTGAAAATTGGACTTTTGGTTGTGTGCGCGTGTCGGTATATGTGACGTTCATAGCTCCGATCAGTGAGAAGAGGGGCTCATTCGAGACTTGATTCCGATATTCTCGTCATCGTCGATTGTCTCTTTGTTTTGGACTCTTTACCTGGAGCAACAATAATTTTAACGGCACCAATAACAGGAGGAGTCGTACAATATTGCGTTTTGAGGGTTTGGGGTGGTGGTGGGAGGACAGTAACATCTGCGCGATGGTTGTTTTGCTTCTGAATGCGAATGGAGTGATGAGTGCTCTGCTGATGCCGTATTCTGATTATGTTAGAGATTTGGTATTCTCAAAATGACTATCTATTATGCAGCCAGCAATTATCCGCTATTCTCTGGGCGAATCGTTTTCCAATCTACGATTTTATTTCCAAAAACGCAGACCTATGATACGTAGCTGAGGGGTAAAGTTCAGAACTACAAAGTCTAATTTCAATAGAACTGTTGCGAGCTAATGATTCTAAAATCTTTCCAGAAGCATAGTCAATTAATATCCAGATATATGTTGAGTCAATCATTCGAAACACAATAGCATATCAAAACTCCAGCCATATTCTCTTTACTATAATAGTGAGGCTTGTTCACGATAAAACCTGGAAATTAAGAATAGAATAAATTTGCTGTCAGTTTAACCCTTTGGGGTCGGAATTAATTTCCCTTGAAAGATATCCTTTGATCTTTCCACGCTATGATTATGTTGTTTATACCGAGAACCGTTACCTATGATTCATACAAACTCCGTATACATTCGTGAGAAAATTCAGTAGACATTAAAATTCGTTTAGAAAAATTGTAAACTATTACATCGTTGCATAAAGTATTTAGTATGATTCTTTGCTGTGGTGGCTGAGAGCAGACAAACGACCGCAAAGGGTTAATTCAGAGTGCATTATTATTCATTTATTCTGCGTGTAATTTGGATTCCGCCGATTTTTTTTGTTTTTGTTTTCAAAATTTGAGATTTAATTGCAAAAAATAGTTTTATGCTTCTTTTTGAAGGTATTTCTCGTCGCTGATCACATTCCCACTTCCTGCTGGACTTCCAACGTGATCCACGAATCCACGCCCTCGAAGGTTGTACAACAAGTTTTTGACGAAGTACAAAGGATGTATGACGATGGATGATGAATTGTACGTGAAGATGTATTTTGTTCAGCTTCCAGGCCTGAAATTCTACAAGATCACTGCCAGAAGAGATGTCCCCGGCAAATTTAGGTTCATTTCGCTGATAAATTTTTCAGGAAGGGATTTGCAGCAGTGGACAGAAAACCATGGTTCTCGTAACAAACAAGATAATAAATGGACTCAAAAATGTATAGGGAAGAGTGTTTGCAAAAATGTCTCCTTCAGTTTATTAAGGCTAACAAACGCCCGGTGAAGTTTTGCCAGATTCACCATGACAATGGGGTCGATTAAATTGAAAAAGTCCTCAATCCTTCCTATTGCCTCCAATTCTGTCCAATCGAAAAATATTGGTCAATTTGGAAGCGGAAATTGAAGAAGGGTGCCAAAGTGATTCAGGATGCTGCAGACATGAAGGGATCGTTTATCAACAGAGAGTCCACACATTGATGAAGGGCATCCGAAGAAATGTATGAAAGTTCATCAAAACTAACGGCATACTTTTTTCAATATTTTTTCAGTAAAGATCAATGAATTATCTGAATTCTGATATAAAAACATTCTTGTATTTTAACCAATCTCGAACTACAACTGGTTTTGTGATTCCGGATCCTAAATGAATCCGATTGATATACCATAAAAACAGTTATCCTTGAAATATCCTGGAAAGCCGTTACCAGTAGCTGGGGCTTGTTCTAATTTAAACTTAAAAATGTTTCGATCCTTTAATTCTAGTTTTTGTTTCGATTTAGCACAAAAAATTCTAGTTTTGTACCCTGCAGAATCGAGTATACACAATGCATAAATTTTATACATACATTCATTTTGTATTTTTGTTCGTTGCAGAATTTACCTTTTAACTATGTCAAGGCAGCGACAAAGGGGAACGAGAAATCATTGAGAACATTACCCCCGCCGGATCACCAATCTGAAGACACAAGGAAAAAAATGCCAATTCTCAATCAGCGTGTTCGTGCTGGCAAATGGATAGGTTATTCATGACTGAGAAGCTTAAAGAAAATACTGATGCGCGGAGCTTTGGTGCAATGTTTTCCATGCTTCTTCAGGGACTCATGGGGATTGGATGGATCTGGATGCAACGAAGAAAGTTCCACAAAAATAATCAACAGAGGTCAGCAGAACACTATTAGATGAGTCGTAGAAGTTTTGTCTACTTAGCTAGTAGCAACCACAGATCCCCTGAAAACGATGCAGTGAAGAAGAAGTTTTGCAACAATTGTACCACGTCTTCCAGTTGAGGTAACAAGGTAACTGTTTCGTTTAATTATCTGGGATCAGCGTGTACTGCTTTGTGAGAAATCCCAGGATGATGATAACTGTATTCATAGCAAAATCACCTCAAATCTAAATCCAACTCATGATTTTCTCATCCAAAAATGGCACCAAAGTGTGAGCAAAACTGCTAGAGATTGAGAAAATATGCATATGAAGAAATGTCTTCATTTTAAAAACATTTGACTCATAGAAAATACATTTGACTTTGTGACATGCATGACATTTCGAAAACATTTTAAGGGGGTAGAGGCACGAATTTCGGACGTTTTTTCGAGCTCCGAATAAATAAAACGTATAATATTTTTACTATTCATTATACCATTATTTGTTTATCTATCTTTTAACAAAACAAAAATGGAACGGAAAATATATATTCATAATAAGAATAGTTACAAGCTGATGATGTGAGGGAGTTCAAAAAAAAGTTATGCCATGGCGTACACGATTCCAGCCCTTCTGGTTAAAATATACACACAAATCGAACAGATTCTGGATCAGTAAAGATGCTGCTACAGCATGAACTTCGGACAAGTCAAAAACATATTTCTTGACAAAATGACAAAATGACGGCCATTTGAAGAAAAAAATGCTGTTTAAAACGTTTTTTCCCTACATTTCCCAATGTATCATAAATAGCAAAATTGAAAAATTATGATCGGTTTAACGGTTCACGCGATAAAGAGATGCATACAGATTATATTCATATATATATATATTTAAAAAAAAAACAGGACTGCATTTTGGAGACTATTTCGAAAGATGTCACACGAAGAAGAATTATAGCAAATATTTTTTAAACATAACCATAAAAACATTGTTTAGTTAATATTTATCTGGAACTTACAAAAAATGAAGGAACCTTTTTCATCTTTCATAATCTCACAAGTTATACATATATTGCATATAATCTTACAAAGTTATACATCACAGCATATTCAATTAAACATAATTGCAACCTGTACGACACACATGTCAAAATTTAATGCGACCGCAAAAGGTAAAATTTATATTTTTAATTATGAACCGTAATCTTAGCTTTAGTATCATTGATTGGCATATTTATTATGAATTTGACGATGTTGATGTTATTTACTTAAAAATTCCCATTCATTGTGCTTTAGTAGGAAGAAGATAAACATTGTTATTTATTTATTGTAAAATATTTTGTAATTTATTGTAAATATTATACAAGCCATATGATATTGGACAGTTTTTTTTAATTTGTAATTCTGTATAAAAGCCAAAAAAAACTGAAATCTGTATCTACAGATTCTTGGTTCCAAAAACTCTGAAATATCTGTATAAATACAGATTATTCTGTAGATATGGTAACCCTGAATTGAAGTTTGGCGTCGAGGCCGTACTAGCTTAGATAGATCACAGATCACAAAAAACAGCAAATTTCGTATTCAAAATCATTCATCTATTTTTTTTCAAAGCATGGTAACTCAAAATCCAGATGTATGATTAACCCATTAACGACCAAGCTGTAAAAAATATTTTTTTAACAAAAGCCATTGGTGTGATTTTGATCATAGACGTTACAAAAACCTCAACCTTCAAGAATTATTTTTTCCCTTTTCCGGAAAATGACAAAACATCGAAAAATCGCAATACAAAAACACTGACCAAAACCTACATTTTTGTTCCTGTAGGAGGTTCAATCCAATGTTTTTTTTCCTAAACCATTAGGTGTGATCTTTTATCATAGTAGTACTGTAGAAAATTTTACAAATTTTTGAATTTTATAAGATTTTGTTTTTTGTTAGATTATGTGCTTTCTGCACATAGTTGCTTTAAACCGAATTTGCTGCCCAATAAAGTTATACAAAATTGAATGGAATTGATAGGAAGTGATAGCCAATAGACTAAGCTATCATAAGGTGCCAAAACCTTATCATATGGTTGCTTTCCGAAGCCATGCAAAATTATCAAAGATGCTGTTAGATTTTTCGAACACTTGGCATAAAACGGGTTAAACATGATGTTTGACAAAGTTGTTGGATAATCAATGAACTATTTAGGAAAAATGCCAGTTTAAAATGATGGCTTATGAATTGACGTAATAAGCCGTTAACCGCATTATCCTCATTTTTTCCGCAATCATAATCTGATTCAGAAGCATTTTTCGCTTCACAGATACACAATATCGTATTTTTGCAACTATTGAAGAAACTCCAAAACATTATTTTTTTCACCTGCGCCAGTAGGAACCTGGCTCAACCAATGCAGTTCACCGCATCTCTCTTACACAGTGTATACAAAAAATTCCGGGACTATTTTTGACGTAGGTCTTTCGGGAACATATTGGGGTACAAATTGAAAATCAAAAATCGAGCACATCGTGAAAATTGTCCAATTTCGAACGCTTATTGTTCAGTCATTTCATGGTGGATTGATCAAATTTTTGCGTCAATCGGTTTTGGCACTCCATAACAATTTTTTATATTGAAGAAAATAATATATGTCATGAAACTAACTATCGAACAATTGAAAAATCTCAACCCCTATCCTAACGGAAATACCCATTTCTGATTGGTCGAAATTGACAACACATGCTGCGGGTCCCTAACAGAGACATCAAAACCAAGCTGCCTGGGGGAAATCGACATTGCAAATACATGAAAATAGGGGGATCTTTTGTTCCTACCGAAATGTGTTCCCTAACAGAGACATTAAAACCAAATCATTATCAAAGAGTTCAACGATATAATTCTGCAAGCATATGCAAAATAAACAGATAGCCTAACGGAATCCTACGTCAACTATGCGGTCGTGTCTCGGACACAACCCTTCTGTGACTTTTTAAAACAAAGAAAAAACGAGATATTAAAAAGATTAGATATTAGTTTCCCACATATAGGCCTTCTCTTTCCACACAATTTTTTGAACGTTCGTAGAGGTGTCGGAAGGAGCGTTTAAACTGCTCAGCCGGTATTGAGTTCATAACACGAGTCACATTTTGTTGAATGTCTGGAGCATCGTCAGAACGGTCCCCTTGAATTCTTTAGCTTGGAAAACAAGAAAAAGTTTGACGGGGCGAGGTCCGGAGAATAGGGGGGATGGGTGATGACAGTCACCTTTCGTTTGGCTAGAAACTGCGCTGCCAAAATCGCGGTGTGTGCCGGCGCATTGTCTTTGAGCTAAAACCATTCTCCAGATCGGTACTGGTCAGGCCACACACGCCTTACCCGTGCCAATAATCGTTCCAGAACACCTTTGTAGAAGACCGCATTCACTATTTGCTCTGGAGGCACAACATTTGATGGCGGCTCACTGCTCCATAATTAAAATTGTGACGCGATAAAAAAAATCACTGCGTTACTCTTAACAGCCAAAACTAGCTACTGAATCGAGATAGCGGTTCACAGTAGAAACGGTAGTTGGCCAGAAGTTAGCAGAAAGTATTTCGCGCGTTGGAGCAGAGATAGCGCCTCTTCCCGATTTTAGCGCGCGGTAGTCCCGGAACTTTTTGAATGCACTGTGTAAGTGAATGTCGAGCTTAAATTCCTTCCCTTTTCCCAGTTGTAGGGACGTGGCCAGGACTTCTTAGCTGTTGGAAGGTCATTCCGTTTTCTAAGATACATCAATTCTCTTCAGTTTAGTACAGTATTCGTTCGCTAACTGGTCCTAGTTTAACTGATCTGCTTTTTAACTGGGCGAAAGTTAACTGGTCCTTGGACCAGTTGAAACGCGTATGTCGATAACTGGTTTTCCCTTTTCGCCCAGTTAGTGAATGTTTATTGTATCTGTCCAGTAATGGGTGGAAACACCTCAAACCTCGTGTAAAAATGAAGTCATGATTTATTTTCCATTTTTATGCAAAATAATTGGGAAGCATTTTTGTGTCGTGTATAATTCAACACACCATTCAAAAGCGGAAAATTTTGCTATGAACGGAAATGCAACCTGACATTTGAAAAAATCGATTGAACCTCCTGCAGGAAAAGAAAATGCAGGTCTTGTCCAAATTCGATTTTTCGTCATTTCCCGAAAATAATTTCAAACATTCAGATTTCATTAATGCCAATAATCAAAATTACACAAATGGCCTTCGTCAAAAAATGTTTTCTACAGCTTGGACAAAAGCATTTCAAAATTTGGAAAAATTTAATTTTTTTCTTCCCATAATTTTCTGTAAATTACACGGATTCCAATGATGAAACAGACT
This sequence comes from Toxorhynchites rutilus septentrionalis, assembly GCF_029784135.1. Lineage (NCBI taxonomy): Eukaryota > Metazoa > Arthropoda > Insecta > Diptera > Culicidae > Toxorhynchites > Toxorhynchites rutilus. The sequence goes on along the minus strand of NC_073744.1, from coordinate 181,842,332 downwards.
TGCGTTCTTGAGAAAGCAAATTAAATATTCTAACAAAGATATTGGAGAACGCTTTGATTTTGGGTGTTTTTCCTTATGGTTTTTATATCTGGAACAAACAAAATACACTCGATGAACTATGGGACGTAACATGATTCACAGTCATGTCGGTATTTGATAGTGTTTTTGAGGTAATTTCAAATTTACAGATCCGTTTGATTTGATTGATTGTGGTGCAAGTCATTACAACGACCTGAAAGTATCGACGGAAGTATCAACCAAGAGGTCCGGGGTTTTACTTGCTCAAAATTTGTTATACATAGTCAAACATAGCAAATGTGGCTCAAAAAGTAATGATTTTGAATCGTTCGTGGCTTTATAGTTATATACATTAACTCTTACAAAATAAATATTTTGGTCGACATATTAATTGGTTAATATTAGGCTGTCAAAAAAGTCCTGCGGTATTTCCGCGAGGTGTCGTTGTAAGCGCGTAGTTCTAGTTGTATTCATTGTATCGAGTCATACTATAGATTGTTGGAAAGGTATTTTTGCGCGCTATAATATAGTCCTTGACAGTGTTTTGTTTGGTTAAGTCGTCCGTGAGCTATAGTGTCGCAAATATGGAGCAAAATAAAGAGAAAATCCGACATATTTTACAGTACTACTATGACAATGGCTTCCCTATGGCAAAACGCTCAATTCGGACCTGTACTGCCAACAACTGGACCGCTTGAAGGTAGCACTCATGAAGAAGAGGCCATCTTTGATAAACAGAGGCCGCATTGTCTTCCATCAGGACAACGCCAGGCCACACACTTCTTTGGTGACGCGCCAGAAGCTCCGGGAGCTCGGATGGGAGGTTCTTTTGCATCCGCCGTATAGTCCGGACCTTGCACCAAGTGACTACCACCTGTTTTTGTCCATGGCGAACGAGCTAGGTAGTCAGAAGTTAGCCACAAAAGAGGCCTGTGAAAATTGGCTATCCGAGTTTTTTGCCAATAAGGAAGCGAGCTTCTATAACAGGGGTATTTTGAAGTTCGCATCTCGTTGGGAACAAGTCATCGAACAAAACGGCGCATATTTGACTTAAAACAGATGATTGTAACTAATTTTATGAACAAATGAAAATTCAAAAAAAAACCGCAGGACTTTTTTGACAGCCTAATATTTGAACTGCTTTCAAGGTTGATCGGGTGTATGAATGAAATGACATGCTTCTGAAGGCTCTTGCAATCCCTACTTATTCACTGCGAAGGCTGTATCCACTGCCTGCAGGGAGAAACATACAGCAGGAACAAAGACCTCAAGACAAATATTTCGATTCTGCGAGCCAAACCTGTTTACCTTTCGTCGTCGTCGTCGTTGATTCCCGTTCGCAAAAAATAAAATCAACCGAAACAAAACTGCAAGTCTGATCGACTTCCTTTCTCTGCATGGCTGGACTATAGACAGACAACGACGAGTCGATGCAATTTGAGTTCTGTTCAAATTAAATTGAATTAAAAGAACACGATTGTTTGTCCGTAAATTCGTTTGTTTTTATATTGTCTTAATGAGCGATTTCCTGTAGCACGCGGCAATATGCGATTGATTGGTTTTTTAACCTGATCCTTATTACTGGCTCACGGGCATCCTGAGAGTTGGATCTCAAACTTTTTGCCATCCTTTTTTTCTTTGTTTTGTCGGTGGAAAAACAATCTTAGCTACAACCTTAACTATTAGCTGCAGGTCCAACGTCCCACACTCAGGTTTCGAATTCCATTTCGTTATTGCAAGCTTCCATTTTCGCCAACAGTACTGTGTAGGCGCATGCCATGTGTCAATAGACAAATATTCGATCCTGTCGAACGGGAACACAAAGATGTCCATAACAATTTCAACCGGATTGTTAGAATGCCATTATCGTTCTAGGATGTAATTTGAGGTCGTCACCATCAGTAGCGAGATTGGACCGTAGATGAAGTGTTGTTGGTAGCTGTGCACTTCTTCATCCTTGAAAATCGATTAGTTGGCACGTGTTGAATAATGACAATAATAATAACTTTACTAAAATAATATACACTAATAAGTGTGCACAAAGTGAGCTTTGTTGTGATTGCTGTGATAAGAAGCGCGCATACAACAGCAGTCTGAATTTGTTGTGTATCGACTCTCATCATCTCCCCCCGAACACATCTCCGATGTGTGTTTGCTGTATACGTGATTTCAGCGATGACTGGCGCGCGACTGCACTTATTTCATGCAGCGCGAAGGTTCGTCAATCTACGAGAAACAGCTGTTTATAAGCGCTTGCCTGGTACGGGTTTAATGACGCCTCAGTAACATCACAGGGGTATCACGTTCTCAGCCTTCAACAGAATTGAGTATCTTTTTTAGCATTGATTCGTAGCAATCCAGTGTGCATCCATAATGAATCAGAAGAGAACCACAAATTCCTGTCCAATCAGTTTTAAATTGCGACGAGCTGGATCTGCCAGGCTCGGGAGTATAAAACTGCTGCAGACTTGAGGGCACCTCACAAGCGTTGCCTAGCCGAGCTGCTTTGAAGCGCATATGAGCCCCGCTGGCACACATACTAGACTTTCTAATGAATACGACCGCCGTCCCACAGCTGTAAGCGATTCCTCCACCACAGTGCAAGAATGTGCAATTCACTGCAATTAGTATGCGGCTTGGTTTGGTGGGTTGCACTAACACCTTTCGGGCAGGAAATAATTATTGCTTTAATAAGTTTTTCCCGAGTGCTAAAAATAAATTTGAGTGGTTTTCCTGGTCTTTGTCGGGGGTGATCAGATGGTGTAGAGTTGACAGGCGAGAAAATCAGAGAACATAGATACATTTAACCTAGAGACAAATACCTCAGCGTTGTTTTTTAATTTTTACTGATCAGAAACAAAAAAAAAACACGGGTATCAGTCGAGCGTAGTCAAAATAACGTTGTTGTTGGTTTTGTAACTTAGTTCATAGCCTTCGCAATTCGATTAAGATTAAGAACCTTGACGAATGCGGCTTACATCAGAAGAGAAGATTCATCAACCATTTTCACATACCAACACGTTAACTATCGTACCGATGATACTCATTTGTCATGATTCACATCGATCCTATTATATTGAGGCGTCACGTTTTTAGCTGCTATCGATAGCTTGTATTGCAGAAACTTGTACACACAGAATACGGACTACATTGTCCCAGTGTGCCGTTCAGAGTGAGTGTTCACAGTGCAGTTTGCAGGCTATGGATCACATACAGAGCCTAGCAGGAATTCTGTGCAAACGATCAACCAAGAGACACAGGAACCAATCGAGCGGAAGCATACAGATCATGTTTAACGAGTAGAGTTCTAGAAGAGTTCAAACCAAATTTGATGCTTGTAACGTCGGGGATAATGCGCATAACGATTCTATTTGCGGAAGAGAGGTGAAGATGTCCCTGCCCATGTGTCCATGAGCCTGACTCAGCTTCAGCACGAGAATATTATACCGGATCCATGCTCTTTGGAATGTAATTTGCAATCTGCAATTTAATAGAAAATGTCTCTTGTGTTGTGCTATGTCTAACAATGTCAATGTCGTTTGCTACATACGAATGTTTGGTTTTTGTGAACTATGCCTTAAAAGTAGCACATGAACATCTCCAAAGATTCCTAGTTTTTCTCCATGAACAGTTGCGGGTTTCAAAGCATAGTTACGGCCACGTCTCGGAGGGGAAGTAAATATATGTTTCCCTACCTCTTGACTTCCGGATGTCGGTAGATAGTTCACAATATGGCAGTAATGGATCGAGTAAGGTTAAGAAAATACAGAAAGTCTAATCCGGTTTTTTTTTGACAGCCTGTAGTTCAGCACGGAAACCACTCGAATTAACCGCTGTTTGATTGACTATAGGTAACCTACAGCAGCGTTGTTTATTGTGGATAGTTCTCAGCATTAGCTTCTGACAGACAAGAAGCTGCAAGACGATCCAATTTATGCAACCAAGTAGACTGATTGTATGACTGATAAATCTTTTCCAGTGGCGGTAATTAATGTCCCGGGATAGTACTAAGATTAGACGCATAACTAAGGTCCGGCTATTTGTCAATAGGTGGTTCCAGTAGAAAGTGCTGGTTGATTTCAACATATTCAAGAACCAGTGGCGCCGAGTAAAGCTTTCGCACCGGGCGGGGGAGTAAATTTGCATTAAAAATTTATAAAATTGAAAATCGAAAATTCAGAATTTAAAAATGTATAAATAAAAATATTAACAAAACATGGTAAATTCAACGAAAAATCGGAAAGTTGAAAATTGAACATTCAAAAGATTTAAAAAACTCAATATTAATAAAATTCAGAAGATTTCAGAAAATCAAAATCACGATAATTTAAAAATATGAGAAAGTTTAAAAAAATTCAACTGCGCAAAATCACCTAATTTAAAAAAAAATCTCATTTAAAATTTAAAAATAAAAAGAATCAAAATTAGTGAAACATAAAAAATAAAATCCAAATAATTTTAAAATAAATCAAAAAATTTTAATTTAAAAAATTAAAGATTCATGAAATTTTCACAATTTAGGAAATTGAAAATCAAAAATAGTAATAGTAATAGTAAGAGAAATTTAGATAATTTGAAAATGAAAAATGGAAATTTAGAAAATTTGGAAAATTAAAAAAAAATGAAGATAAGAAAAATCGTAATCGTAATCGTAATCTTTCAGTGGGGGTGTCATATCAGAAAAAGTTATCGATTTTAATGAATATAGTTAACGTTAATAACTATTTTCGTCAAGAACGAATTCTGATCATTTGCATACCAATCGAATCGGAACAACTTTAAGATTTGTTAGATATGCTATACATCATGATTTCCATAAATGATTAATATTAATGAAAATTGGTAAATTCTTATTTTCCCATACATTTGTTCTACCAATTTGTGTGCTTACCTACACGTATCGTCAATAGCGGGCAACTAATGCATTCGTTCCTGTTCGTTTTCAACTTATTTGGTATAAATAAGCCAAGCGCGATTTGAAATCACAGTCTTCATCCGAGCAGACAACATTCATTCCTAACGCTAATATCACATACTTATAATACACACAGCTCGATACTAGAATGGAAATATATCGCAAAACAGCAGCGCAATTTTGTTCGATGGGAACAGCGCATCGATTTATGTGTCCTTGCATCTGAATTTATCGGATTTGTTCGAAGCGATTATTATGCCCGAATCACGGCGCAGAATACCAACAAGAAAGCGTTATTTCATGTGAGAGAATTGAATAATCTTTTCCCAGTACAGGTCGGACTCGATTATATATAGTCGACCATTTTTTTCAACAATTATTTTCAAATCATATACATAATCGAATCTCAAGAAAACAATTATTTTTTTCATTAATGTATGAATGTCAAACATAAATAGAAAAATAGCTTTTTTGTGATTCGATTATGTATTGGTTTCGAAAATTAACGTTGAAAGTGAAATTGCAGTTATATATAATCGAGTCCAACCAGTAATAAGCATTTCATTTTCAATTTTTTTATTTTTTTTTTTTTTATCTTCGCTTATTTTTCGTCGGCCTATTTCCGCCACTTTAGTGCCAATCACCGACATCAGGGAGGCGACTCCACCTGTTCCTACCTATCAGACTCAACAACTCATGGGCCGGGCCAACTTCTTTTACTTCCGCTCCGAAGGAAGACGTAACCAGAGATTTTTCGCCTCAGAAAATCCCAACGACGCCAGCTGGGATTGAACCCAGGCCGATCGGATTGTGAGGCTGTTACGCTAACCATACAACCACTGGCGCCGTCTAATTTTTTTATTGATCGCAGAGATATTTGCATCAATCGATGAGAAATATTCGCTGCATCGATCATGTCGAGTATTCTGCTGTATGCAATCGATCAGTTTGTTCCATTGAAGATGAAACGTGAGGATACCAAGCCTGCCTGGTCAAATAGTGCCCTGAAGTATCTTAAAAGAGTGAAGCAGTCTGCTTTAAGACAGTTCAGCAAGCACCGTACGGACTCAACAAGAGCGAAATATCTAAAGACGAATGCTGAGTATAAACAGCTCAATAATCGTCTCTTCAGTGCTTATCAAGACCGTCTGCAGAGACGCCTTAAGGTAAATCCTAAAGGATTTTGGCGTTACGTCAAAGACCAACGTAAGGAATCCGGTCTACCATCTACGTTGACCAACGGTTTATTGGAAGCTGATACGACTACCGACATCGCTGACCTGTTTCGCTCTCAGTTCAGTAATGTGTTTGTCAATGAACACATCGATCCGCAGGATGTTGCTGCTTCTACCAGAAACGTACCTCGACTTCTTGCTTCTGAGCTGGATTTTGTTATCACTGACGACATGGTAATTGCAGCAACTAAGAACATGAAAACCTCCACAGGATGTGGTCCGGACGGCATTCCATCACTCGTCTTGAAAGGTTGTGTAGACACACTTGCGTCACCTCTAGCGACACTGTTCAATCTGTCCTTATCTTCCGGTGTATTCCCGAGATGCTGGAAAGAGTCGTATGTTTTTCCAGTATATAAGAAAGGATGCAAACGGAGCGTTTCGAACTATCGAGGTATTGCTGCATTATGTGCCACCTCGAAGTTGTTTGAGCTGATCGTGCTTCAGGCGTTAATGCAAAGGTGTTCACAGTATATCTCATTGGAACAACACGGATTTATGCCCAAGCGTTCCACGACCACTAACTTGACGTGCTTCACCTCGTTCGTGATACATCAAATTGAGAATGGACTACAAGTAGACGCTATCTACACCGACTTATCCGCAGCGTTTGATAAGATGAATCATCGAATAGCAGTAGCTAAATTTGACAAACTTGGAATGAGTAACCAAATGGTCATCTGGATCCGATCGTATCTCACTGGTCGTAGCATGGCAGTCAAAATTGGAGATCATGTTTCATCACCGTTTCCGGTTTGGTCTGGTGTTCCGCAGGGCAGTCACCTAGGACCATTTTTGTTCCTGCTGTACATGAACGATGTCAACTTCACTATGAAATGTCTGAAACTCTCGTATGCCGATGACCTGAAGCTCTACTACGTGATACAGCAACCGCGAGACGCATTATTCCTGCAACAACAATTGGAAGCTTTTGCCGAATGGTGTCTAACGAACCGTATGTCGCTTAACGTGTCGAAGTGCTCCGTTATTTCATTCGGGCGTAAACACACACTCTTCTGCTTTGACTACACATTGGCAGGCGTACAACTCAAACGCGAATCAATAGTCAAGGACTTGGGGATTCTGATCGACGCTAAAATGAGTTTCAAAGATCACGTCACATATGCTGTATCTAAAGCCACTTCGCAATTGGGGTTTCTTTTTCGCTTTGCCAAAAAATTTAAGGACGTTTACTGCCTAAAAGCCTTATATTGTTCAATTGTGCGTCCTATCCTGGAATACTCATCCATTGCTTGGTCACCGCACTACCAAAATGAAACACAACGCATTGAATCTGTTCAAAGGAAATTCATCAGGTTTGCACTTCGTCACCTCAGCTGGAGGGATCCTTTGAATTTGCCAAGCTACACAAGCCGGTGTAAGCTCATCAACCTGGAACAATTGGCCGCGAGACGCAAGGTAACGAAAGCATGCTTCGTTGCAAATCTTTTGCAGGGCAATATCGATTGTCCTATACTGCTCAGTAGGCTGCACATTAACACCCGTCGTCGTCATCTACGATCACACTCATTTTTCATCATACCTCATGCTAGAACGAACTATGGCCTACATGAACCAGTGCGGAGTATGTGTCGTGTTTTCAATAAGTGTTACTTTGTGTTTGATTTCAATGTATCACAAGAATCGAATAAGCGCGAATTTAGACGATTTTTTTGTTAGCTTACGGTGTTGTCAGTTTTAAAATTTGTGTTGTTAGTTTAAGTTAGTTTAAGTACTAATGTCATTGGGATGGAAATCATCTGTTGGCAAATACAAAGAAATACAAATACATACTTATTACAATGAAAGAAATTGTTTTGAAACTTTTTGAAACTTTTGAAACTAACTATTGAACAGTTGGAAAATCATTGATTATCTGAATGAAAATCTCGCTCTTTCAGCCGTGCTGTTAAAGAGTTTGTAACGTAGCGATGATGATGCAACATATCACGTTGCGTAATATATAAAAGCCGAACAAACTACTCCATCAAGCCTAACAGTTGTTAGGTCATCATTAGGGTGGCAACGAAAATGGTCATGTCAAATTAAAAAAACCGACCATGTACATTTTGTCATACTGGTAGAATCAATTATTTTTATGGAGATTAAAAAATTAGAACTGTCTTCAGGGATGGTAGTCTGAGAGGGGGTACACTTACTTCACTACAAATCGAAATTATTATGACTGGCGACACATTCACTAATATGATGACTCATCGAAAATAGATTTCATCGAATTTGAAGAAGCGACCGTGTACATTTTATTTATGAGTCCAAAAAATGGCCTGTGCAAAGTTTCAGCTCAATCGGACATCATTTAGGGGTGCCTCAAAGCTCTCAAAGTTTTGATTTTTTGATCTTCGAAAATCTTCCAATGAAATTTGGAAAATTTATTTTTTTTATTCCAAATGACTAGAAGATGAATTCGGCCAAAAATCGACCTTCTGGGACTCAGCATTTTTAAGCCATTTGGCTTTTATTTCGATATTCCCTCTTGGAAGATTTTCGAGGATTAAATAATGAAAACTTTGAGCACTTTGAGGCACCCCTAAACTATGTCCGATTGAGCTGGAATTTTGCATAAGTCATTTTTTGGGCTCATAAATAAAATGTACACGGTCGCTTCTTCAAATTCGATGAAATCTATTTTCAATGAGTCATCATATTAGTGAATGTGTCGCCAGTCATAATAATTTCGATTTGTAGTGAAGTAAGTGTACCCCCTCTCAGACTACCATCCCTGAAGACAGTTCTAATTTTTTAATCTCCATAAAAATAATTGATTCTACCAGTATTAGAATTATCAGAAAAAACTGTTCCAGATTCTTCGTTGAAAATTTGATACACTATTAAATAGAATAATGGTACTCGATATAAACAAAATATTATTAGCGTGGAAAGATAAGAGAATTTGTTTCAAGAAAAATTAATTCCGACCGTAAGACAGTAATTATTGATTTTTTTATCGAATACACCGTTTAAGACGTGTTGAATTCTCAATTGCTACTGGGGATTGCGTCATCCATAACGCAATGCTACACATCACTTTCAAAAAGTCCTTCGTAAAAGCAATTTGTGGAAGACTCACCGTAGTTGCTGTATAAATGGATATTATCAATTATTCTTCGAAGTAAACTAAAAGGCCAAAAATCTCATAACATCATCCGAACATCATGAATAGGATGGAAAGGGAACCACCGAACGATCAAGAAACTACGCGATGGTTAATACGCACCAACTTCTCAAAATGTGTGTCACTGTGACAACAGATGGCTGTCATACTTTTGCCTATCATGTGAACTTTTGCCTCTACCACTCGATCATATTTGTCCCCACACGCACCAGCAGTGGTGGAATCGCCATATGTGTGTTGTGTCCTACTGTCCGCGCTTGTTTACTACTCGTTGCGATACGCACTCCTTCGACGTGATCATCAACACCACCACCAATACTCGCATCCATTCGCGTAGCTTTGCTGCGCAAAGCGTTTCTGTTCTCTCTATGCAAAGTAGGCACTGGGGTAAAAAAGCCAATGAAAACAACACAAAACCGACGTCGAAAACGTAAACAACGCGCGCATCGCCTACCTACTAGTAGATGCTATCACATTTCTGTATTTCCGATGCGTAGAAAAGTGAAACTCATGCTAACGGACTAAAATTAGTAACGCACCACCAATTAGCGGTGCTGTTGTTGTTGATTTGAATGTTTTTGGCATGACGTTTCTCACTAATGTGGGAAGGGTTTGTTTTTGTTGTGCGAAATACGTCCCGCTGGTGGAAATAACAACAGCAATAACGTGTGCGGATTTGAACGAATGGAATCGCGCGTCGTACACTTTTCTGCGCACAAACGTCCCCACGGGTATGTGAATCACATGGGGTCAAAGGAGTAATTGACCAAGCAACAGCCACCACCGTGATGAAGAAACCTACGAACGATATAATTAAGCGAATAATAGTTGAGGTCATCAACTGTAATAAACATTTTTAAAGACAAACTTTCAAGTGTCGTGGTGTTTGTTGTAAGCACATATTGTTAACTATTTTTTGTGTGTCAATGAACATCAGTTGATCGATGGTACTATTTTGAACTGGAAGACCTCTGGAAGAATTTTTCTCTTCGAAAAATCGTGACTATCAAATCAGTTCAACCAAAAAAAAAACTTTAGCGTGTCACGCACACAAATGTTCGGTCAAACAAAGAAATCCTCCAATCATTCAATTGTCGCTAATCTTCATTTCGTTTCATAAAATTTTTTTGCGCTTTTGGGTCAAGCACTTTTCCTTGTTTGAATTCGAAATTGGCCAGTAGTTTGCATCCCTTAGCTGTGGTTGTAATTATCTTGCCCTTCCCCGAAACGATAGCACCATGACAAACGCTCGTTCCGAACTGAGTGGTCGCACTACTGATGATGGCCTCGAAAGTATACATTTTCTCTCCGTGCGCGAATACAATCACCACGCGCGCTGGTCATGTGTTTGTGCAATTCCGTAAAAACGTCAGGACACACAAGTACTGTGCCCACCAGCGCGCAGCAATTATCATCAGCTGTTCTGCACCTGACCGCTACTAATGGGTTCATTTTCTCTCTCGCCCATTTTTCTTCCCCTTTGCGTTCTATGCGTAATAAAACAGGAAATCGCAACTGAAAATGTCCGCCGATTCTCAGCGCCGATCAGCATCCAGCGCGGGTGCGGCGGGTGCGCGTTGCATGCCGGCCATCGTTCCACCGCAGGCCGTTAGTGACCGGTCGATCATCGACAGTGTGACTGGATTTATCAACGATGTAACGTTGCAGGCGCAAGCGGCCCAGGGCGACGGCAAGGACCACATCGTGTGGGCCCGGTTCGAGAATGCCGCCGACGTCAGCGATCCCTGCATCGGGGACGACTGGGAGATGGAGGGCGGGGTCGCACCTCCACTCCTGCTGATACTGGGCTATGTCACCGGAATTCAGGTATGTGCAGTTCGCGCAAACAATATGATGAAATCATGTTTTCCTACTCATATTTTTTTGTTTCCAGGTATGGGCCATCCCCGCAAATGGGGAAGCAATCGAGGTGCTTTCGTGGCGTCACGGCAGTGTCAAATGCCTGCGGGTTCTTCCGACTCCTACGCCCGGGGAAAGCGAATGCGCTACGGAACCCAACGATCAGTACATACACAAGCGGCCACTAATCGCTCTCTGTGAGTCGGCCAACGCGAGTGGTGGAGGTAGCGGATCGAGCACCCAATCGCAATATTGTGCGATCAATTTCATATCACTAAAGGATGGGGATACGGTGAAAAGTATCAAGTTCAAGAATCCGATCGTGGATATACTCGCAAATCGAACATCCCTGGTGATCACATTCCCGGAGCGGATTGCCATATTCGATGCGCGCACGTTTGAGGATCGACTGACCGTTACCTCGTGCCATCCAAGTCCGGGGCTGATTCCTAACCCGGTAGCACTCGGGCAGCGCTGGATCGCATACTCGGAGAAAAAGTTACTCTCATCGAAACGCTCCAGCGGAGGTTGTGATGGGGACGGAGGCACTAGCTATACGGCCACCGTGTTGAACGCCGCCAAGACCTTGGGCAAAGGTTTACGAGAGCTCGGAGAACAGATGGCTGCCGGGCTCACAGGTGGTTCCCATTCGGGTCCTAGTTCTATCACTGGATTGGTTAGTGGTTCTGGCGGAGGTGTGGCGAACGATGGCAATCAGCAGGGAGTTGTGACGATACTTGACATCAAGTATCCAATAGATGATTTGAGTCCCACTACGGGAAGCAGTGTGGCCAGTACCGGGAATGATCCTATCGTAGCGCACTTTTTGGCCCACACGGAAGCGATTGTGGCGATGCAGTTCGATGCATCGGGCATGCTGCTGTTGACAGCGGACAAACGGGGACATGATTTCCACGTCTTTCGGATCCATCCACACCCGGGTGGACCTTCCCTGGCAGCGGTACACCATCTGTACATTCTCCATCGGGGTGACACTACCGCAAAAGTGCAAGACATTGCATTCTCGCTGGACTCACGATGGGTAGCGGTCTCGACGCTACGAGGGACAACGCATGTCTTTCCGGTGACACCGTACGGAGGCCCAGCCGGTGTCCGTACACATGGTTCGCCCCATGTTGTAAATAGATTATCAAGATTTCACCGTTCCGCCGGGTTGTCGATCGATGGGCGATCCAGCAGCCCGGTATCCCATCTGGAGCATCCCCTGTCGCACACACCAACATCCGCTTACTCCAATCCACGAATTCCCCCGTTTCCTCATCCTACGGTCGTACAGCCACTCGCACAGCTCCGTCAGCCATCAAGTCTGACCACTCAGTCGGCGGGTGGTGCAGGCACCAAGAGCACCAGCAGTGGCGGGCGTCAACGGCACGCATCTTCCTCGTCGGATGATCTGCTGAAGCCGATGCGTGTGTATGCCACATTCGCCAAGGCACGCTCGTGGCTACTCGATCCACCGGGAACGGCTCGCGATACCCCGGCTCATCGCATGCAGAGGAAACCGGTGGATTCGTTGTTCATAATGGCAGCTCACGGGGCACTTATTCAGTATGATCTGGATCCAAAACATGTGGCCAGTAAGTATTTTTGTAGCGAATAATTGTTGGATGCTTTCTGAAAGTTGATTGATTCATAAACACACTTGTTATTATTTACCCGCAGACATCCCCAAAGAAAAGATCTGCGATGATACACCGATCGAGCTGGAGGTGGAAGCGAAGGCGCAATGGACGCTGCAGCGACAGGAAAGCGCTGCCGCTAGCGACATTCAACCGCCGCTTTCGTTGGACAACTGGCTGATCAGGGATCGCTTCCTGGAAGAGGTTGGTGCCGATGGGGGAAGTGACTGCGGGAGCTTTGATCACCACCACCGCGGCGGTGGTGGAGATCATCGTGGTAGCACTAGCAGCATAGATCACGACGATCGGTGGCTGTCCCAGGTGGAAATTATCACTCACGCTGGGCCACATCGCAGGCTGTGGATGGGACCACAATTTATGTTCAAAACATACCACACGCCCAGTGGGTAAGTGCGATTTCAACAGCTGCGATGTTTGTTCCTGGTGGTGGGTGTTTGATAACTGCTTTCTTGACCGTAGATCTCCTCTTACGTCGATCGACACTGAATCGGTGGAGATTGGTGTTAGCAGCAATGCCAACCGGCCGATTCGTTCCAACCCCATGAATATGCCCGTTTCTGGAGGTAGGAGGCATTTGGTACCTGTACTCATTGAATCTGGATCATGTAGTAATTCACTCATTCTAACCAAACCTCGGATCACTGCCACTTTAATTTTATTCTCTTTTTTATACACATTTTCGTTTCCCCACCCAACTCTTCATGCTGCTGCTTGTTGACGCGCTGGAAATAAAGGCAGCTTCGAGCAGAGTCCGCGAATGATGACCATGACTGAGTTTCGTCATCTGGAGAATCTTGACGTGGACACGTTTTCCTCGCTGGGCCCAGTCGAGTCCCAGCTGCGCGAGGATCTCGCCGATGCTATGCGCGAATCGCCATTGATCTCAGGACGAGACGCAACAGGTACGACCCCTCACAATGATACACGCCTCAAGTAGAAGAGCGACTCTACCATATTTTGCGTTATATGCACTATTTTGCTGTCATTTCTATTTACCTAGTATAGCCACAAGTTCCCATCAGTATTTGTTCGGTTTGCTAACAACGATAAAGTTCGGTTTATACGAGAATCGTGTTACAACTGTCGTGTCATTTCTGTGTGGGAAGACGGCAAAGCAGATCTGCGAGCTGCTCAAACCGTTCTCATCGAAATTTACACACGTTGAAGAATCCGATCGAGAAGGCAAAACAATTTCGAATACTTTTGCCAAACATGTTATTTTCGATAAATTTCATACCTTCAATACTAGCTTTTTATCTTATTTTGTTCTCGAGTTATGAACTTATGGCTATACTAGGTGCTTTTAATTTGGAAACAATGTTCACTCTTTTTCATATTCTAGCAGTAAGCTGCACCTATGTTACGTTTTCGCTTATGTATATTCGCAAATTCCTCTCTGTATTATTACCATTGGTCGAATTGAGTAAGCTTTTTTCCCCTAGATTTATTTTTGTATAAGATAAATCTTGATTTTATTGAACCGTACGAGGGAAAAGTGCAATATCTGACGAACACGTTTGCCGTTCAAAATAGCAACTGATTAGCCTTAAGTACATCAAGTATCTCTTGACTAACGACGACAACGACGACGAAGCGTGACTACTGTAAATGATTGAGACGGCTTTCCGCATCTCACTAGCCTTGTCTGGTTGATTTCATTCCGGCGAGTTCACCGGGGATTACAATGAATTTTATGTTATGATCTTTATAACTGTGTATTTCTACGACAAGAATTTATAATGAGAGCGTAATCATTTAATTGGGGATGAATTATTACACTGTTTCAATTTGTGCTCAAGAGAAAAAATACGTTCTCGTTTTAAGGTGTCGATCGATCATGGTTGCAAGTCAGTGAAGATGTGAGTTCGTTCCCACAATATTGACCCATGATCTTTCGACCTTCTCATTATCATTCAGTAAACAAGAAATCAAGGACTTGGCGTTTGCCACCACTGTCCTATATTTGAAATTTATTATGCTGAGTCGCATCGTGGAAAAATAACATCTTTCGGCTCAATGTGATCACGTTATGGCATACAAATATTCTATTTAGATTTTTTTTAAAGGAGTAGCTTCTAACTGCTATTGTTTTTTGTACATTAAATAATATACCTTCTGTCATGTTCCTATATGTCGTACTGTTTGTACATAGTTCACAATTTATGTTCTCATTTAAGGACATATTTTGTATTATTTTAAATATTTTCGGTATATCCTGCTTTAGCTGTTATAAACCTACCATCGGCTCTGTTTATGCATGCCTTACAGTTCACACAGTAATAGGGTACATAGGGGCAATATGGTCCCCCTAAGAACGAAACGTCCTAAAACACCTAGAAACGTTTATAAATTATGCTACATGTTAAAACCTCACGATTTGAAACCTTATTGATCGATTTCAATTGTACGAATATACTTTAAAAAAGATTTATTTGGAAAATTTACACTTTTGAAAATGTGTTCCAACGCCGTCGATCGAAGGCACTACGGGCCAAATAGTCCACCATGCGGGGCAATATGACCATGTTAGTTGATCCAAGCTTTTGAGCATGTTTTCGCTAGGAAATAACGTAACAAGTTCATAAAAGGAAAGTTTATTCTATTTTGAAACTATCAAGTATATTTCATTGGGTTTCAATCAGTTAGCATGTACAAAATATAACAATGTGATCAAAGTGATTGGACTGCAATTTTTCGTTACTCAAAGCAGGAACAGAGAATATCTGTGCCGTTATGTACCCAATATTGGCATCGATAGCGTTGGATCAATCCATCGCCGCCCGTAGAGGAACTGAATTGTGTCGACAGTAGCAACATAGGGAGTCCTGTGGCAGATTCTATAATCGTTATTCCGTGTTCAGCACTCATCGCTCAGCTGAAGTTATAGCGCTTTTCTGCCTTTTCCCCGCATTGTTAGAATTTTGGAATTTCTGGTCTGTACCTGTTGAATGAAGATAATAATTTTTAGTTTACTTGCTTCTCCTATTGATAAGAGATAGTTATTGGAATTACTGAATTCTCATCGACGTTGAATTGCCTTAATGGTGGAATGTTGTATTTCTATTGTACGTCCTCTACTAAATCGTAAAATTTCCCGACTGCGATTAAATTCTTGTGCCCTAGCGGCGGAGGTTGCTTCGGATGTCCGAAAAAGGAGTTGTGGTGGTGCTTTCGAAAGCCAGCCAACCAATCTTTTCCGGCTAATTGCTTTTGGCTATTGGAAGGGTGAGGAATATCATTTCTTTCGGCCAAATCATACACCAGCTTCCAGCAATGTAAATAACGTTCAAGTGTTTTCCGCGGGACACAATGCACTAAGAATGCATGTCGCACTGACGTAACACTCTTCACCGCTTCGATTGTCGCGTTCAAGCCGTTCTGTGACCACTTTTTACGATCGGATGTTCCACACCATGATTCCACATCTAGCTATTTCCAACTATGTTTACAAATTCTGACAGCTGTATTTACAGGTTATGTTGAAAAAATACATGGTCATACTGCCCCAAGCAGGTATGGCCATTCCGTCCTGTATATTTACGCTCAACAAAAATGAACTGATCTTTTACATGAAACGGCAAAGCAGTACAATAAATCAGGGGAATTGTTCAGAAATAAGTACGAACAGTACGAACTGACGAACACGTTTGCCGACGAGCTGAGCTGAGTCATAAATTTCAGTATGAAGCGTACAGAGCTTATTTTGTTGACTGCTTTTCATATATGATTTTCGTCATAATCAGTCAGTGTGAGATTCGTTTCAATATCTTTATAAAACAATTGAATTCGAATACGGTTTTCACGGAGATACTTAATAAGAATATTTCTAACACAATTGTTTAAAAATTAGTGCTATTGGTTCAATAACAAGCTCAAATAAAGGGTGGCCCATTTCGCCCCGCCTGGTCATATTGCCCCTATCTACCCTACTTTTGAATCCGGACGCTTTTTTCATTATATTCTTTATCATACCAAAAGCAGAATATTTTTTACATGTTGAATTAATGAGACTGATAGTATCTGCACTGCGTTTCACAACTATAGAACCACTCATTTTTTCAGAGTTTCCAGAGATATATAAGAAGCCGGTTGAATTAAAGTATATAGTGTAGGATATAACAACTATCTTCATTTATAAGACTGGCCATCGGAACTTTATTGTTGTGTTCAGACGCGAATTATTCAAAAAACAAAAATTCCAGTGTATCATAACTATAGAACCAGATGGAAAAACTCTCACTCCTTTACAAAATTAACATCAATTTCACCTGAATTACAATAAGTTTCTAATTCATAGTTCATCTTTAGTTCCCAATCAGTTCAAGTAACCCATTCGGGGTGGGTTGACCAAGCTGCGCGATGTTGTAGTGTGTATCTCGTTCTTCACAGAGGATACTGCTCATTTAAGCTCTTCAAATCACTCATACTGCTTGTAAGCTGCATCTACTATTCGTACGATCTTCTTCCTGAATGGCGTTAACGTTCCCTGTGGAACTATTGCCATCTCAACGTATGCATTAACTAGCGTCATTTATTAATACTTAATTGAGATTTCTTAAGCCAAGTAACACGTCTTGAATGTATTCCGAGGGGCAAGCTCTAGAATGCGCGTGACCATAGTGCAAGTCGAAATTTCTTTGACGGAAAATATTGTGAATAATAACTCTGCTTGAATTCGGCGGTTTGAGTGATTACCTTCAACTCAGTGGATTTTTTGTATACTCTGTTCAAACAATGCTGAAATCGTCAGTTACTACAATTCGTTTTTAATTCATTCAACAAAAGTTGTTTTAATTTTTTAAATTCACTAGAAAGACCTTGTCATCACTACCAGGCGAATGAAAAATGTTTGAATCTCAAGGAGTTCGAAATGTACCTTCGACCCAGTATGCACAGATCTGATTGAACAATTTACTTTCGTCTAGCAGAGATGAACCAACCATAATTAGTGTGTTTCAACCATACTTAGTATTTTCGGTTTTCGGTACCTCTACTTCTTCGAAGTGTGTTTGTGCAACACTTAAACGAAAAAAAAACATGGTTATAATGACATTTCTCTTGGAGGGTTTAGCGAACTAGTTTACAAACTACTCGCGGTTATTTCCGCATTTTGCTGAGTTCTGAGTTCACTTCCCAATCTTCAATTTTCTGACTGTAATCACACGATTAAAAGCATCTAAGAGTCGTCAATCCGACAGAATTTCATAGTAAACAGAGGAGCAAGCATGTCTGATTTCGCTGTTTCTCGGAACTAACGAAGAACGACTATGGACGATCAAATACCCTTTGTTCTATCTTTTTTTCATAGACCATTTAGATAACGCCGCACCACTTATTACGCTACTACTGAGGACCACCGGCTCTCATCGTGATCACATCCCAGAAGCATGTTTGAGAGCCTGCGATCTCTGGAATGCTTCGTTGATTGTTGTAACAACTTCATGTACAGTTTTAGGTTCGAAAAAAAAGACAGTCAACTACACTCCAACCAGTGCTGCAAAACTAATCTCTGTACTCATCTAGCTTTAGTGTGTGGTAATTTACCATACTTTTTATTTTGGTTTGTAGCGCATAAGTACTTGATTTTTGAGCATATATACATCACAGATTGACATACACTCGCTTTAGATGGAAAATGCATTGCCCAAAGAGAGGCAACTAAGAAATACTCGCAAGAGCAAGAAGAAAAAAGGGAGAAAGTGCTAAAAGTTATACCTATAACAAAAGAAAAAGCCAAAGGCAGGTGGTTTATCATTTTTTATCTGGTTTCGTTGCTTTTTTCCAACATTACTTATGTTTAACGCGGCCCAATAATCCAACTGGAATAATCTTTGTATTAGAATGTGTGCGTTTTTTGAATAACTTTTAGTAGTTTTGTTAATATTTTTTTTCTTATCCGGAGCACCGTTTTTTTGTGCAGATTGCCAATTCGTTCGGTTCACATAACCTCATGTTGTTCCAACACCTAGAGAAATTTTCAATTTTACCATGACCTGCCTGTGTCAAAGTATCTCCCCATTTCTTTTTACTCGATCAGTTTCTAACGCGGTCTTCTTGAAAAAAAAACGTTTGAGTTTACATCCCTGGTGTTGGAACAATTTTTTGCATGGTTCGGTCAAAATTTTAGAAAGCAACACCACTTAGAGCAATCTTAGCAATCAGTAGAACAACAAATGAATTCTCGTCTGAACAAAACAAAAAAAAACGAAGAAAAAAAAACAAAAAAAAACCATACACTTGCCAGCGGCTTTCACTGACCACTTTTCTCCCTTTTTTTCTCTCTCTATTTTTCTCCTATTAAAGGCTACGCGAGCGCCACACCCATACCAGCCGGGTTGTCTTCGGTGTCCTCTTGCTCCTCCACCTCAATTTATTCTTCGACGCACTCGTTGAATTCGATTTGCGATCAGAAGCTGCCACCGCCAACGTCGGCCCATTCGTCGCAGCATCCGCACGGCCTTTCGGTTAAGCATCATCATCTGCACCATCAGCTGATCGAGCAGCAGCACCTCGCCCAGCAGCAGCACTCGTCCTCCCTTCCGACGAGCTGCTCGAGGCCGGCTTCGGTAGCGAGTAGCCGAGCGTCGGGTTCGATCACGATCGCAAAGGTCGTCAATCCGCTGGGAACGGTGACCACGGTGTGTCCCGATGAGCTGGAGCTGACGGCAGCCGCACGGGCGGCTCGCGATAGCGACATGTATATGCACGAGAACTGTGACGAAGCACTGTTCCGACCGGTGGTTACCGTTCACGGTACGATCGGTGAAGAGCTCGATCGCCGGGGTTCTTCGCTAGATCGGCTGAGCTCGGCCCCGGCCGTTACCAATTTGATCAACCGTGAGCTTATTGTGCCAGTGATCGAGGAGAAAGATTTGGTGTATTTCAGCAAGACGAAGAGAAAGGAAGAGGAAGATTTGGCCAAGTTCGAGGAGCTTTCGAGCATCAACAAGCTTAGCAAGAAGGAACCGAAAGCCGATAAAGAAGCTCCGCCGGTGGCGGTCGAGCAGAAAATGATGGACGATTTTGTGAACATAGAAGTCACTAAGTCGTCCTCCACAGCGGATAAGGAAAAGGCCAGGAATGAAAGGAAGAAAAAAGCAGACTCGGAGGTTATCGAAGTCATCGAAATAGTCGACTCTGTTGGAGGTGAGGTGACGCTACCACCGGTTGAGAAGACAGCTCGTAGCAAAAAGAAGGAGAATGGAAAGAAGAAAGAGGAACCGAAGCGGCAGCAGCAGCAGCAGCAGCAGCCGCAGCCGCCGCAGCCGCCGCAGAGACACAGCAAATCACCACCGGTGGAGACGAAACCGCTGAGAAATGCAGCTAGCAGCAGCGGTGTCAGCCCGGGCACCAACAACAGGAAAGAACCTAAACAAGACAATCGAAAGCGTAAAGAAAAGCGTCAATCTTCCCCCTCGCCACCTCCACTACCAACAACTCCGCCAATGTCAGAACCGGAGCCGCCGGAGCCCGAATCCTCTGTAGCTCGAACTCTGGCGGAGTTCTGTGGCCAGGCGGAGGATGAAATGCTCAAGTCGATCTGCGACGAGTTTCCACCCTTGGAAGCGTTGAAAATTGATGATTTGGAACTTTTTGGCGAAGCGAATGAACCGGAAAATCTAAAACTGACCCGGACGGAAATAAGTGTTCAGGAATCAATGCTCGCTTCCAGCGGGACCGGAAACGACGGAAAGGTGCTGGTGGCAGGTGGTTCCGAGATAGCGGCGAGAGGTGGCATCGGGGGGAGAGCACAAAGCACCGAAAAAGAATACAAAAGTAAGAAGAGTATTGTAGGTGACGTTTCTAGCAGCGAGGACGACCGGAAATCAACTGCGAGGGAGGATGAGTTTTATGATTTTTCTTCCCGTTATGAAACAGATTTTGCGCGACCGACTTCGCCACTGGAACCGTTTGTTTGCAGGGATTTTAAGAAATTAGGAGTTGATGGTGGTGATATCAGGAAAAATTCGGCGGTATTGAGGCAACCTAGCGAGGAAAAAACATTAATCAATTTCGAGAGTCCACTGCATGAGGAAGTAGGCGGTGAGTTGTCGGCCAGAGGCAAATCAATTCTGTTTGGGAAAGACATCGTGTTCGCTATGTGCACGAGCTTGCGTGAGGTGACCCCATCGGAAATGGGCGAATCCAGTAGCGCTCAGCAGTATTCGGAAGGATGCAAAAGTCTCACATCATCGATGATACAGTCCGAGTCAGCCGCTTTGCGGCAGCAGATCTCCGTCGAGGGACCAGACTCAGACTACAAAAGTCTAGAGCTGGAGGTAGATGACTGTGCCATATTAACCTCTCAGCTGCCCATATCGTCGGCCTCGGATGAAGACACCTCCAACTCGAACAACGAAGAGGAAGAGGTTAAGATTGTTAGAAAGCTTCCGCTGGTCGGCGCCTCCTCCGCCGTCGACGACGAGGATGAAGAGCTGCAGCCACTGATCTCCAGCAGCAAAACATCGTCTTCGTCGCTCTCGACCACGGTCATCAGTACAGTGGCCGGAGTAGCAGGGCCTATGGACAGTCTCAGTAGCTCCATGACCACTTCCGGCATTGTGGCAGCGGTCGGAAGTCCCGCCAAGACACCAACACGTATAATAACAACATCAACAACACTGCCAACAACGGAAGCGAACCAAAGTGAGGACAGCGACAAGCAGAGCGCAACAGCAGCAGACAAACAGACCAACAGCGGCAGCAGCAACAATAACATCGGCGGGAGCAATGGCAACGGCAACGGCAAGAAGAAATCGAAGAAGAAGCGCAAATAATTAGCGGCGCGACAAATGATGCTGCTAGCGGAGACCACGGGTTACGCCGTCGCGCTACTCGCCGCATCATTGTTGGTTTTGCTCGTGCTATCTTATCTGCTGCTATTGCAGTTCTGCTATGCGTTACTGTTATATTTATTGTATGTTTACTAGGAACCTTACACACCCTGTTCTCGTCTTAGTTTTTTTTATCTGCTTTCTGCGTTCGATTTTCTCCGCGACAGGGAAATCAGAGGGAGTTTATCGTCTTCTTCCAGTATAGTTCAGTTAGCTATTGTTTTTTAAATAGTTGATCTTACTTTCGGCAGATAGGAGGGTATTATAACCACAACGCAACGGTATTTATCACTTTTTGTAATGCAAGGAGGCCACAGCATGAATGGAGGTTATGTTTTGCAATCGTGTTGAATCGATTTACTTTTATGACGAAGGCACTATCGGAAGTTGTTGATTGTATACAGAAAAGTAACGAGAATCTTACTTTCACTTCATCTATGTGTTTCTTTCACGTTCAATGAACAATATAAAGTTTGATTCATATAGAATCCGGAATCAAAAAACCAGTTGTATCTAGGGACTGGTTAAAGGTACAAGAAATCTCTTCATATAAAAATGCAAATAATTTATTGAAAAAAAAAATAAAAAAAATATTCCTTTACAGTCACGATGAACTTCTGTACTTTTCTTTGGATATCCTCCATCAAAGTTTGGACGCTCTGGTGGTCAACTTCAGCGGCCTTTTTATTCTTTGATCTCTTCATGTCTACAGCATCCCGAGTAACTTTGGCATCCTATTTCAATTTCTGCTTGACAGTTGCCCAATATTTTTCGATTGGGCGGAATTGGGGACAACCGGGAGGATTAAGGTCTGTTTCCAATGTAATGGACCCCATTGTCAGGTACCACGGTAGTGGCTGCTTGCCTAATCTGGCCAAAACTTCCCCGGAATTCTATTTTAAATCCTTACCAATATTGGGAAGTTGTCCGGCAATTGCAGGTTGTCATTCTTCAATAAGAGCCTTGCTTGAAGCAGTCGTTCTGCTATTAGTTTTACAGGTTATTCAATATGCGATCCAACCGATGCATATGCATGCAGATGTTTGAGGACGATAAAATGCTTGTTGGGCCGTCTAGGTCAACGACTAATGGTAGATCAGAAGTAAGCTTCAAACGATTCTGTCCTGGCTATTGCAACTTCTGTATCGTCTGGGCGTATTGTAGAAGAAAGTACTCCTTGGAAACAGATCGCAGAAAACCGACACATCGATATACCTCCAATTTTCTTCCCATCGTCTCTTGTCGGTTGTCCATTGACGTTTATGTGTTTCAGATTTGTCTTAACTTCATCTCACGTTTGCATTAAAAAATAACTTTTTTAGGATGGTGATAAAAAAAACTAAGACAGATGATTAAGATAATATTAGCTTACTTGCGAAAAGAAAAAATTCTACGCCCTTGCGAGCGGCCTTCCGGCAGTTAACCGGAACATTCGCCATGGCGGACGAAAACCTGCGTGTAGCCATGTTTTTGAGTTCTTACTTCGTTTTATTTATCAATTCCTTCTCAGTTTTCGCAACAAAATTGTTGGAGTAGATCTGGAGGTTTGCCCAAAAATTCTCGATGGGACGCAGCTGGGGGATGTTGGGCGGGCTCGCCAACTTAGGTAGCACATCGATAATCAGCTGCTCCATCTCCTCTTCGCTTCGCTTCGAGTAGTGGGTAGTATTTGTAGTAAATAAATGAGTATTTTTTCATGCTAAATTTCTACAACGAATACTTTAGATGGTACA
Source organism: Toxorhynchites rutilus septentrionalis (assembly GCF_029784135.1). Lineage (NCBI taxonomy): Eukaryota > Metazoa > Arthropoda > Insecta > Diptera > Culicidae > Toxorhynchites > Toxorhynchites rutilus. The sequence goes on along the minus strand of NC_073744.1, from coordinate 181,818,943 downwards.
GATTTTTGGTACATATTTTTGGATGAAAAAGTGCAGATGAGAAAGATTTTTAACCCCTCTGGTACAGATTAAAGTGTGGCAACACTGGTAGCCACTTTTCCCTCGATAATCCATTTCAGCATCCTTTGGAGCTTCTTGTCGCTCAGGGTCGTCGGCAGTCCGGAACCGGGCTTTCTTTCGATACTCTGATTGTTGCCCAATAGTGCCAAGATGTTGTAGATGCCGGAACGGGCGTATCCGGTGTCCAAAAAGTGCCGCACGATGTCCGTTTTCGACGCGGCGGGGTACCGTTCTTTGAACGCGCACACTTCTGAACGGAGTAGCTTCACTGTTTTCGCCATCACGTTTCGAGTTCGACTGATAGAGCTGGCAATTTTTTTTCTGCTGGCTCATGGGTTACTATGATTGATGCTGTATGGACAGGTTCGTCTGTGTGTGTGAAGGTAAACCTATGAAAAATTGATAATTTTCGTCCATTTTTTTAATGCAAACGTTAATTTGGGACGTTACTTTCGTTAAAAAAAATACGACAAGCCCCCATGTCCAAGAAAATGATAACGTCCATAGTTCGTATCCCCGTTGTGGAGCTTGATTGGGATGCTGTCCGAGTTAGGCATGAAACTAGAAGAGGATGAAGAAGTGGAACATCGCTCCAGGTATTTCATATGCCTTAGCAACATCAAGACGCTGCCTGAAAAATTGGAAGGTTTTTATTCATTAGAGCTCTGTCTCAAGCGGTCGCTAGGCGGAAGATTATTTTTCCAGTAACTGGCTATGCGATTTACATCGAACTCTAGGGGTGTTATAACAGACATACGGAGATCTTCCATACAGAGATATTTTCAAAGAAGGTTCGAAGCAAATTCTGGGCTAATAGTTTACCAAAATCATAATTACCAGCGAAACGTGCTAATGGATTATCGTTATCTTTTGAGAGGTCATTTACATGCAGATGTTTGAATTCGCTTGGTTATAAGTAATTCAAGCTTCTAGCGATTGAGTTCCGGCAATTGCAGCTGCTTTTCCATATGGATTCTGCTTAGAAGGAACTTCTTCCTGGACTATGAGACCAGGAAACCGACATCGACATATCAAGTCGACCGAGAATTCTTGCCATTCACTTCTATTTTGTCAAAATATATTTGTAGAGTTGAATTGGATTGACGTATGAGGCAACTAGTGATCCCCAATAATCGTTCGATTTATCGATTAATCGAATACTTCCTAAAGATATCGATTATTAATCGAACGAATACTGTGCAACCAATAATCGAAGCGAACGAATAATTTACGTCGATTAATCGATCCAATTCAAGAGAAAAAAAAGGTACGGCCGTTGCAGTTTTACCCTGAAATTCAATCATTGTCTTTAATGCTCCGCTAAACTCGTAAACGAAGCTCAATGCGGTCAACAATAACTGAACCTCGTTTATCAGTTTAGGGGAGCGTATAAGATAATAATTAATTTTCAGGCGGAATGAACACTGTTTTGGTCTCAGATGGCTTTCTAGCAAACGAGAAATATTAGTCTAACTAATTATTTTTCTCAGTGTGACGATTAATCGATTAATCGATTATTTGGGGCGATTAATCGTATCGAATAACAAACTGCTGAAAAGTATTCGATTAGCTGTTGAACGATTAATTTCAAAAATCGGGGATCACTAGAGGCAACATAACATAGAAATAACCTTCTGTGGCTCACTGCATTACGAAAACGAAAACGAATCGTGTAGACTTTAAGGGCATTGGAACGGAAACATCACACACACACACACCCATAACAACTTACTAGCGCAATTTAGAATACCCACAATACACGAATAGCCTTCTTTTCCCTAAGGAGAAAACGTCGCGACCTTGGACACACACTAAACAAAAAAAAATGGTTAATTCTGTTTCTGTTTTCAATAAACAAAAAAAAACAAGTTGCAAATAAATGAATTTAGTGCTAATTCTTGTATCTAACATAAGAGAAGAAAAATCATACTGTTACGAGAATTCTTTTTGAACCGTAGTAGAATATAAGAGCTCAAAACGACTGACGACAGCAGAGAAAAATGACCGTGAAACAAAACAAAAATGAAATAGGCAAAACAAGCAAAAAAAAAATCTAGCGTTAAAGATACATAAATATATTTTCGAAAAATGCGCAACCACAAACATACATACATACATACACACATCTAAGAAGATGAATGAAGCTGAGAAGATGTTGTCAGTGATCTTGCTTTTTCTGTTGTCCTATTTTTTTGCTATCTCAGTAGGAGCGCGTCATTAGGTAACGTAATTACTTCGCGATAGTTTTGCTTGCTAGTGACTGGATGTACATGACGAACAAACACATTTTTGGCGGAGGTACATTCAGTCACTGATGCTTGAAGAGCCAGATCGTAGCATAATATGCCAGTATTTAGAGAATGCTTTCATATGGATTATTAGCTGAAATGTATTCACTTTGATTAGAGGTTGACATAGCGATTGTGTTTGGCGGGTTATCTTTCCACGTTCGATGAGTGGTTCGATCCAACCGGTTTTATTTTGATTCCATTTGTCCGGAAACAAGTCCGGAGAATATTTCGTCTACATTTATACGGCACTTTTCACCAAATTTATCAATAGGTCATCAAAGAAGCATTCAATCGGCCTACTTTATGTTTAGATTGTTTCAGAGATGGTAGAAAAACGTGAACTATCAGATTAAAACCACAGATAGATCTATGTTGGCGACCAACAGAACACCCTTACTGCAGAGGACCATTATGTTGGGGAGCCTGGCCGTTAAAATTCTAAATCTCCGATAGCTCCGTTCCAGGCCCCCAACAATCTATTTTTACCCTTCGTCATGTAAACTTTCAACCAAATTGGAATATAAAATAAAGACTGTATTCAAAAAGAATTGGACAATCTTTGGCATCGTTGCTTGATAGGACTTTTGCGTGCTTATTTATAAATTTCTAAAATTACAGATTGTTTGAAGGGGCAACCTCTTTCGATCCAACTTATTGGCCTTGCACCATTCTAAGACGAGCCGAGCATAGCGACATGCTGTCAAATCAGGCCGGAACAGTGGAGCGATTGATTGTCGGGCAAAAAGGGCAGAGTTTGCTTTTGGAAGCACTCATCTTAGTAGATTTGTCCGTTGACAAATCTTGATGCAATGAATTTCGTCATTACTTTCACTTTCCAGACAAGTTGTTTTTACGATTATCGACAGTTTCTACTCCGTACTGTATAGGAAGTGCCTATTCCGGTATTTTTCTGGTGGTGGTCTTGATGTAGGTCTCTTCCCCTATAATGACGCGAGTTTTTTCCCACCGTCTTCTGTGGTGAGGTAATAGCAAATCTGATCTGCTTGAATCTAGGAAACGTAATAGTTTATCACTCTCAGAAACGATCGAGCTCCGGTGACGTCTGTTGGCGTGTTGCAAATTGCTTCAACTTTTGCAGGATCCGGACGCAGATCTCGCTCGCGAGGAGGACCTCGATGAGTGTTGACTGTGAGAAATTCACGGCAACTTTCATACTGTCGATCTTGCAACTCTCCAGCCTAGTGGAGAGCTCTTGCAGTAAAAGATGTGGGTACTGATGCGGCTGCATAGCGCCACTTGCTCTGCGGACAACGACGATTGGAGCTGCCAACTCTGAGAAATCGACCAATTTGATGATATTCGATCCAACTTCGCATCGACGGTATCGGTCGAAACGCTTGGTATTTGCTCTCCTTCAATGTGAACTACACCTTCATCTCCGAGCATAACCCTGGATCGCCGCTGAACATCACGGGAAATATGTTTGAAGAGAGCTGATCGATGTTGAATAGCTGCTGATTTGTTTGCGAAAATGCTCCATAAGCACCGGCCCGATGTTGAGAGTGTCGATTAGATCCAGTCCATACACATTGAGCTGCTCCTTGACCACGAAGAATTGTTCCTCCTTCTTGATCACAAATTTACTCAAATTTCTCAAAGCTATAAGGACTTCCTCCAGAATGCGACAGCTTGAACTGTTGCAGGACTTGTTGTGAGTTATCCGATCTGCCTTCACGTCTGCTCGGAAATGATATCTGTTGCAGTGTCGGGTGGGTAATTACTTCCGCCTTCGCAAATCTGCTTTGTTCCCTTTGTTCTTCAGCTTCACGCTTCTTGTAACCATCGGCCTGGATGACTACCGCATGTCTGGGGTCTTCATTTTTTGGCGCTAATGCAGTGCCCGTCTTCGTGACTCACCTGACCATAATTCTTGAACCGGTTCTTGAGGAAGGAGCAACCCTCGGAATAGTGCTTGGCACCACACAGTTTCAACAAGGCGTTACTGGACCGGCACCTCGGTGGCGTTTGTCTGTAATATACTCCAAGGTAATATAATTCCGCTCCATGATTCTACTCAGGATCCAGATTCAGACTTCCGTATCGATTTTTCCATCTTCTAATTCGACACATAGTTCGTTCACTCGACAAGCACGGAACGTTTTGTAGTCTTCGGTGGCTAGATCCATGATTTGCAAGCACCGGTATTGTTTGCTGAACACAGACTCTACGATGCCAAATTAACTCTTCAGTTTACTCACCATGTTGTTGAACTTCGTAGGATTAGGCAATCTTTAGAAAAAGGTGGGATCGATTTTCTAAATGGCGTAGGGATCAATTCACTGATAAAATCGGTACCAAGAATCAATCTTTGAAAAATCGAATTCTTTTTTTCCAATTTATTACTTGTTCTATATAAGTGTTTCGCATTTCTATTCAAACATTGAAGGCATTTCATTTTGATTCTCAGCATGAAGGTCACAACAAAATTTTAAGCCCACAAAAATTGTATTTTTGAGGTCATTAATCTTGTACCATCATGCAATTATTCAATTAAATAAATTCTAATAATAACCTTCTTGGGGAACTTGGTGTGTAAAATAAACTTCACTACGGAGCTCACTTCCTTCGCAGGGAAAGTAAAATACGAAGTCGTTGCTATCCAGGGTAGTATAGGTTTCGTCGTCCATCACCAACGCCACATCGCGATTGGTTGGGAAAATCGACTTGACAATCTTATTCAGCCGCAGCCGTTGAGACTTCCGCTTCCTGACATGTATGTCCATGTTCGCCAGGTACTTTTTCACTGTTTGACCGGTTGCACCGACCTCCCGGCCAAGCGCACGCAGCGATGTAGCCACTTTTCCCTCAATCTTCCTCTTCAGCACCCTTTGGAGCTTCTTTTTTTATTATTAAATCGTTTATTTTTACAGGCTCAGTTACATAAGTTTAAAGGAGCCAAACTCCTGACTGTATTGTTACAAGTATATATTTTGGAGCTTCTTGTCGTTCAGGGTCGTCGGCAAGATGTCCGTTTTCGACGCGGCGGGGCACCGTTCTTTGAATGCGCACACTTCTGAACGGAATAGCTTTACTGTTTTCTTCATCACGGTTAGAGTTCGTCTGATAGAGCTGTAAATATTTTTCTGCTGACTCATGGGTTACTATGATTGATGTTATAATTGACGCGCTCGCAACTCGCAACGCCATGAGTCGAAACATACGGTCCAGTTTTCTGCGATTCCGATGTTCGAAACACAGACCAGGCCGATAGGGTACAGTAGCTAGAAGACGCCTTTTGCTACTGCAGGTCCAGCGTTGTTTGGCATTATCCTCGCTGTCGCCCTGATGGATTTTACTCACTCCATTCTCACAGGTGTAGTCGACGTGGTTGTTTTCCGGCACTGACTGGTGCTGCGTGTTAGACTGTACATTGAACGATGACGAACTCTCACTCTTTCTGATATGATTGATTAATTTTTTCCCATTATACAGACATTAAACATCAGACATGATTCTTGAAAAAAACCAATTAGAAGATCAATTATTGTATGATCCAGGGATTAATTCTACGATCGATCGCTTAAAATTTGAAGATGTAACCATTTTGCTACGGAGATTGACTTTCTCTAGAATTTTTCATGTATTTGTTATGATATTATTTTATTATTATGCACGCATTTTATTATTATGCATGCAGGTGGGGGCTTAGCTGCCATCAATGAGCTCAGCGGTATTAGTATTGGTAGCGATCGATTGATCGCTAGGGATGTCCAACTTTCTCCTTTTTGTTACATTTCCATACATTTCCACATTTCCGCATTGTTTAACGATCTATCGATCGTTTCTATGTCAACGGTTCGCGTTTGGATTTTCATGGTGACTGCAAAACTTTATCACTATTGTTAATTTTTCTCGAATACAGTCTTGATTCGTATAATTTTAAAAAAAATCATGGTTACTCACATGGTCTTCCCGCGTGGATACTGATTCCGAACGACGTCAGGTAACGTCCACTGGTAAATCGTTCAATTCGAGCCATTCACAGCTCTTCCTCTTTTTTTTTTGAGGAATATTGGAATAATATATCTGAAAATAAGAATAGAAAATAAAATTTCCCATGTCGTGCTTATTTATAACATAATTTATTCATTGAGCTTTCATTGCCGGGAATGCTAGGCTTGAGAAAAGTACTTGAATGCTGTAGTCGGTGCTCACATATAGCGTATTTCGTTCGATCGATGAATTGCTATTCTCAACAACAAGAACAAAGACAACTGATAGATAAAAAAAAAGAGTCATATTCAACCATAAAGTCGTCTCACAAACGCTAGCGAAGCAAATGTCATAGAATGAAAAGAAAAATCACTACCACTCGAACCATACCGCCGCTCGAAATCACTCACGCCGGGCGTAAATATGTTAGGATCTCGTTGTTTTTAGCTTTTTCTCTGTAATTCTAATCCAAAAAAAACACATCAAACAATGAGAAACAAAGAAGGAAATTGGCGCGAAACAATTGCAAGCATATAACCAAGCTAACAACAACAACAACCACTACAACTACTACTACTACTACAATTACTACTACCACTACTAACTACTAAACTGACCAGCACCGAATGAGGGCGCTAGATAACTGGTTTGTGGCGTAAGTAAAGAAATACGTTACGTTAGAGAGGGGGTTACTTGTTACAACAAAATGTCAACAACAACAACAGCAACAATCACAAACGTGGAGACAAGGGCAAGAAACGCGAAAATAAAACCGGACATACACAAAAGTACACAAAACTAAAACAGATGCTAAAGTTGATAAAACGACAAAGGAAAAATGAAATAAAAATGTGATTATTTGTATATTTATCGGTTGAATGCAGAGAAGAAAAATTGCTAAAGAAGAAAAAAAACACAGTAAAATAGTGCGGATAAGATTATATTAATTTATATTTAACTTAAGTCAGAAAGAGCGAGGTGATGAAAAAAATGAGAAAACGTGCAAAAAAATATATATATTGAAAAGACAAAAAAACAAAAATAAAAAGTGGAAAATAAGAAAATCCAAATTCAATTAGTCTTTTGTTGTTTTGAAGAATTGTGGATACGCGACGGCAGATTCAAAATCATGCTTATCTGTTTCTTCCTTTTCTCTCTTTCACAGATGGCCCAGGCTGTGGCGGCGGCGTTTCTTTGATTAGCGGTGGTGGTGGTGGCGGAGGAGGCAGTAGTGGCGCTGGTGGTGGAAACGCTATCTCGCTAGCTCACGTTGGCATCCAGTCGCTTGTGCACCACCTCGACCAGGAGGACATGAGCAGCAGTAGCTTCAGCTCGGCCAGTCGGGCCTCACTGGATTTGCAGCAATCCTCGTCCGGTTCGCCGACGGCTTCTTTCAGCGGCGAGAATTTGCTGCACTTTCATGGCGACTCGAGCGGATCGTTATAATATAGAGCCAGCGGCGGGAGTGCCGCCGGTGGTGGTGGGGGTGGTTCTGGAGGCGGGGCCGGATGGCGAATCACAGCCGCCGCATTCCGACCCTGCTCGTCGCCATCGCGGTGCTCATCGTCGTCATCGTCGTCCACGAAGCGACGGACGGGCAGTGGAAAGCGTAGTAGAAAACCAGCGGAAAAAATCGATAGTGGTATTAGCAGAGAGGGGGAGCCAAAAAGTGGGGGAACCGGAGTGGAGCAGCCTGGGAGGCACCGAGAATGTGAAACGATTAGCGAGAAGGAGTCCCTGGTTGGGGCGAAAGATGGCAACGGGAACGATCACGATCTGGTGGCTATTGGGGTTTCTCATGTTGATGATAGTGACGATCATGGTGGTAATGCTGCTGATGATGATGTCAACGCTGCTGGCCATACGGGGCGCCACGGGGGAGATTTGGTGGCCGGGGTAAGCGTGCGGGTGTTCCAGTGGGTTCGGGGAATGAATTTCGGATGTCGCAGGAGGGATGGCATCGTGGAGAAACGATGAATTTCATGGATCGTCTCACAACGAGCGTATATATGTTAATTGGATAGTTGGTTCGGTTCACTAGAAAGTAAGATTATTTGGCAGAACATCACAGCATGGATTCGCGTCATGCCAAATAACCTTAGAGTAATGCGAGGCAAAGGTGCACACCTAACTGTTGTCTTTCAAAAACTTTTGAAAGAAAAGCAAATAAAACTGTAACAATTGATGTTACCTTCAAAACGTAATTCAAAAATACTTCGAGATTTGTTTGTAGTTGGACAAATATCTATCATAATACAAATTGACAAATGCGAGCTTTTGCTCCATAGTTGGGGCAAAAGGTCGCACTCATTGAATTGCTGAAAATTGAAATATTTGTTGACTTCCGAAAAAACATACTCCAGGCACAATATATCTTTGAGGGTGATACGAGATATCGCTCTGTCCAATGGCTGCCTGCAATGGTTGACCAGTTTCTCAGACTTCTCACTCTCAAATACTGGTCCGAACGTCGCAAGGTGTTCGCTGATACATCATTGCAGAAGATAAAATGTTTATAAAAGAAAGATATAAATCATAGAATTACTCACTGATATGAACCTCTTCCTCAGAGTTGCTTCGGAGATAACGTGGTTAGAGTGTCAATGAAGGTATGGGAAAAAAGTTACATACGAATTTTTAAACGCAAAATGTTGAGCTCAATCGGACTTACTAGTATTGTAAAGACGTCAAAGTTTGAAATTTTGGAAACCCGAAAAATCATTTAAGAAGGGAGACGCTTGCAACTTGTTGAATAGGAGAGAAACCATTCGTAATTTCTTGACATAGTATAGCTCTAGCCGGCGAGCAATCAAAATCTTCATTGATGGTAATGTCACAAAGAGCGGTTTGGCTTTTTATGGAGAGCGGCAGGAACGGCATTTCGAAGGGTCTATAGAACGTTTAGAATGAAGGAATGGGGCGATTTTGTTCGCAATTTCCAATCGGAAGTGAAGGCTTAATTTTTTATCTTTCTGTATGATAGTGACTTTTAACACTTTTGACTTTTACTTCCATTTTGGAAGAATGTCAGGAGTGAGATCTCGTGATCTTTAGCGTGAGATGTATGAATGTTTCCACTATGACAGATCGCCTCCAACGAAGGCTCAATGAAATGACACACCGCGTCGGTTCTCAAAGCGTCTGTCGGAGAGCGCTTGTGAATTTGTTGCATCATACGCACACATTATTGTTGTAAAGGCATTGCTAAAGGTAGTTTGAAGCTGGAAAATGTGAAAAAATAATGGTGTCAGAACACATATATAATCACATATGGAGCAATCCCACGCCAAATCAGCCAGCCGTTGACTCTACCTGCTCCGTTTTTTTGAAACTTAATACTTATAATGGAAACTACCCGAAATCATAATTTTCATTATTATACCCTATGATCAGAAAGTATCGGGAATAAGACAAATTAGAGTTAAATTTCGGGCAAGTTTATCTTATCTCCTTCAAAATATGATCCATCTGAAGCAACACGCATGTGCCAACGCTTGACCCAGTCCTCCATGTATCCCTGGTAGGCCGACGAAGGGATGGCCTTCAGCCGGCCTTGTCGCATTCTCTTTGATTTCCTCGATCCACTGAAATCTCTTTCAACGAAGACCATATCAGGTGAATACGGTGCTTTCTCGATGGTATTTACTTGATGTTTGGTCAAATACTTCAGTACAATTCGGGCTCGGTGCGATGACGTTCTATCATTACGCAAAATGCGGAAATTATCCAACGGACTCAAACTACTTGACGATGTCCACTTTCTTCGCAACGGGATGGGGCTCCCAGTACGCACAAACCATGGAGCGCAGTTGCTCTACTATTTTCGTCATAACTTCCGCAAATTTTGTTTGAAAACTCATGGGCCCTATTCCAGAAAACGAGACGAGCAATTCGTCTCGTCTCGTCTCGGCTTCAGTCACTGTCGAGACGAGCAAAATATCCCATTCCAGTACACGAGTTTCATTGAAATGTTTTATTTGGTAGACTGGAGAGACTTCAGTCAGTTTTTCTCGGTATGATCAGTGATGTCAGATGAGAAGACATGTTTTTGTTTTGAGAAAAACAACAGTTTTAAAATTGATCGATACTCCTTTCTCAGTGCCAAAATATTTTAAAAAAATAACAAAAAGGAATAAGTTTCATATATCTTTTGGTTTCATTGATATTTTTCCTTGAGCATTGGTTTCATCACTCAAACGATTTGTTATTATGGATTTATTGGGGGCAATGTTTGTTCACCTAATCAACGATTTATCAAGAAAAGTTTTAAATCTACATATACGTATTTCCAATAAAGTAGTTGTTTTGAATTACTCATTTTCGTTCAATATGTGATGACCCTTTTCGTGCCGTGTTCATATATTCAAAACAGTCATCTAGCATCCCTGGATATGAGTTCAATGTTTACATTTGGTTGTGTTGTTTGGGAGAGATCCATTTAAAAATCTGTAAAATCTTGCAATTACTGAATTGAATTTGATGGTTGCAGTTGAAAACATATATTGCTTATGCAATACTAGTTTAGCCGTGAAACAATTTTTGAAGATAAAGGCGGAGCAGAAGAATTTCGATGCTTTCAATCAACAAGGTGAACAAACACATCAAACAAACTAGACGATTCGACTGATTCATCGACGAGCGCGGCCGAACGATCGTCGAGCCAGACGAGCTACCCGTCTGTTTTTAGGCGAGCCCAGCTTCGGGAATATGAAAATAAACGAGACGAGCGCTCGTCTGCTCGTCTCGTTTTTTGGAATAGGGCCCTATGATTGACGATGGACAAGTGGTCTCATCACAAGGTACAGGTAAACTTCGATATAACGTACATTTCACTTTAAAAATTGTACGTTGTATCGAATTGTACGTTATATCGAAGCATAATAAAGTACTCACAAATGTAGTCTATGATACATTATTGTGTTGCTGTTTTAGTAAAGTTAATGAATAACTTCAATCAGAAGACGAAGCCAGCCTTTCTCATGATGTTTCCCTTCGTACTGTTGATTGAAGCTTGATTCATTTAGAATTCGGAATCACAAAACCAGCTGTGTTTCGGGATTGATTGAAGGTACGAAACTTTTTTTAGCATCACAATACAGATAATTCATTGTTCTGTCAGGAAAAAAAATATTGAATTTTTTTTTCCTTTACACTTTAGAAATGTGTACGTTATATCGAGTGACGTTATATCGAGGGTACGTTATATCGAAGTTTCCCTGTATTGAGGTGAACGCATGAAAAATTGGTAAAATTTGTCCATTTTTTTTATGCAAACGTTAGATTAAAACAACGCAAAACAATTCTTACCATAAAACTTACCGCCACTGTTATGAAATGTATATTGTTTAACATGTGCACTCCGGCGCTGTAATTTATGTTCCTCACTCTCTGGCGGTTGCGCTTAATGATTTTCACTCTATTGGACGGAACCTATTCCAGGTAGTGTTTGCCGATTAAAAGCTTTTCTGCATAATTCACTTTCGTTTGTTCAAATATGATCATCGAATCTACGAATGACACGATAACGATGAGGAAATTAAGCGCGCACCACCGATGGTACGCGCCGGTGGGAACGTGTAAAACGTGCGAGCTGCTTGTGCAATAATGTGTTGAGCGCATACATTATTGCAAGATTTTTTGCTTGTATGTTTCAAAAAGTCTAACGTGAACTTTTGCCCCGTGCCCACCTTTGTCCCTCACTACTCTATGGCAGACACATTTATGCTGGGGAGAAGCTATACACTCTCATTTGCAGTATCTAGATAAATATTTAATTGAAATCGCCAAATAAGAAAAAAAATACATTCGGGATGCGGAAAGTGATGCAAGCGACTAGGTGCGATATCTATTGCATGTTCGACTTGCACGTCTTCGTTGCTATTAATTGTTCGTTCCACTCATCCCGACCACAGCATAGCAAACTCTTGTAAAGTAAGTAGCAACATGCGAAGCAAAGCGTAGCGAGCGAGAATTTCCCACCATATTCAATTCATAATAATAAAAAAACTAGCGGAACTAGCACTTACCTAGAATTCGAATAGTCCCATTATTTCCTTCGTCAGTCGACCATTGCATTAATCTATGTTATAATCAAACCCACATCGCGCGCAGTCATAGGATTAAACACATCTAGCAAAAGAAAGAAGAGGAGAAAAAAACAAAAACTCAATCATACATATATGATATTTTGACTACCCATCTATTTCTAACGGTTATTAGTACAGATTCGAGAGGGGCGGCGAATAATGTGATAAAGGACGCTGGAAGATATAAGTTTGAAATGAATAAACGAGCTTGAAAAGCATCTCTTCCATCAAAAAACAAAGCGGCGGCAGCGCAGTCGTCGTCCAACTGTGTGCGTGTGAATCCCTTCCCTTCACCGACGAATGGTGATGATGAAGCACAACTACATCAGCAACATCACGTCAGGTGTCGCGAATGAGACCCGAAACCGGAAGGAAGAGCGCGATCGGTGCGCGTGCCATTTGTGAATGTGATCGAATGCAAACTGTGTTAGTATTTTTCAGCAGCGGGGAATACGAGAGGTGATATTTGTGTGTGAAACAATAGATACTATTTTTTAAAAACTGATTGAACACTAGCAGTACTGTTCTGTTACACGTGCAACGCAAGAGAGTGACAAGCAGAGGTTCCGTTAAATATTCCGTTTTATACAATTAGAGTTAAAGGGCAATTTTGTGCCACATCAAATGACGTGCAACTTATTTCCGCTGACACTTCAGGATCGAGGCCAGGAAACTATATACACACACACATCAGGACACAACAGCATTTTGTTTTTGATAAATTAATACATAAAAATATGCTTTAAAATAAAACAATCCGGGTATACATGGAAACGAAAATGTGCTGATCAGTGTTAGAGCGGGAGGGGAGAGCTGTTCGGAACGGAAATGTATTGCATTCCAAAATTGTGGCCGATTAGGTTTGCATGATTTATAAGTTATGCCTAGTAATGGAAAAAAAACTATCGTTTTAGCGAATTAGTGGATCTTCCCGAGTAGCCTACGTATATATCCGTATAGAGAGGCAATCCGTGTGTGTTAAAACAAATCAAAATACGTATAATCAACTATATTTTATAACTATTTCCAATGTATAATTGTACAGCATTCGTATGCTTTCCTTGAGAAAATTGAAGAAAAAACGAAACAGGAAGTGAAATAAATTTATTTTTCTAATGTAACAAACACATTTGGAAAAGAGACAATGATATCAGGCCAATATCTTGCTAGAATTTATAATGATCGAGCCCTACACAACTAAAGTACACACTGTGCATGTCTAGGCATGTAGTTGCATTGCATTCTCTTGAATTGTTTATAGAATTTTTCGGAAGCGGAAGCAAAGCTAGTAATAAGAGCGATGAAATGACGAGATTGGGAGAAAGGCATGGAAAGCAAGGGATTCGAGACCGGATTACGCATAAATAATCAAAGTCATAATTACTGGAAAAACATACATGCTGTATACATACATTTTCTACATCATTATAGCTAAATTGTAAAGTTACTATGAGCAAGGGTAAAATAAATATATTTTGAATGTACGGAGTTTGTGTTTATCAATTTAATTTTTTATTATCTGTATTATAGTGACATTCAACACTTTTGGCTGGTTCGTCATTTTCCATTTTGGAAGAATGTCGGGAGTGAGAATTGAACACGTGATCTTTAGCGTGAGAATTTTGAAGTATTTGTTTAGAGACTAGAAGGGTTTAGAGAGAAATTTGTTGAAGTTTCAGATAAGATTCCATATTTCAACGATATTTTATTCTTTGCCAGATTACCCCTGTGAGCAGTGTAGCCAACCTTCCAGTTTATTTTCTGGATAAAAAAAATCTCCATTTTCTCTCGGAATCTCGGTTTTATCCAGTTTTTTTAATTTTTTCGTAATTTTCAAATTTTCTATTCCCTAACATGATATTCAGAAATCATGTCAGTGTGGATAATGTTTATGTAGGTGCTGCTGTTGAAATGTAAATTTCACATTTCACATTCTGCTATCAAGTAAAAACGTTTTAATTTCAATGGTTTTTGATCATCAACATGATGATAATTGATCCATCTAATATCATACAAAGGAAGCATATGTCAATTGTTGCCCTCCTACAAAATCTTCCAAATATTTGCGATCGAAAAGAGATATCGATAATGAATTTAGAAAGATCCGGAACCTAAATTTATCTGACTTTATTGTAAACTAAGGCAATGTTTCTTTTTTCATTCTTTTGAGGTAAAATTTTATCAGTATAAGTTATTACATTAATTTTGCTTTACCCAAATTGAAAAAAAACATTACAACATTCCTGATTCTGCCTGAATCCTGAATAACACAAGGAATTGAGGAAGTTTAAGATTTTCTTTCATCGCTCGACTCGTAGCCCCCGGATGCGGTTGGTAATCATGTGAGTTTTTTTTCCGTGCCCACGACTTCGCCCCGCAAACTTCCTTTACGACTTTCCGTGTCGTAAAATCGTTGATCCAGCGTTTCTTCTCTTCGTAATTTTTCTCATGGATTCGCCCGAATCTTGTTTTTGATGTCAATGACAACCCTCGGAATCCGAGCTACTCGGACGACCAGTGGAACTTTTCTTCTTCTTTTTATTTTCCTTTGTTCACGGAGACTTTAAATCATACGATTTATTCTCTCCGATCTGTGGACACATTCGAGGATAGTTGTTCTTCCTTGTTCCGGTCTGAAACCTTTTTTATGGTCCACCGGGACATTCCCACGGCGATTGAATTATCTTTTTGCGACATTTGCGCATGGGACAAATCACGAATACGCTGCCACTCCGTCATGGTGCAACTGTCAAACTAAGGAAAGTGTGATATGGATTATAGCTTACGTGCATGCAAAGAAAATCAAAGCATTTTATGCACAGATGAAACGGGAACCTTATTTGTACGTTGGTTCAAACATTACAGAACAACAAAAAAATCGATGATCTTGGGTTTGTAGCAAGTGTCGTTATCTAGCACGGAAAAATCTCGATCATATTCGAACGGAATTCAGTGGTGGGGAAGCGTAATGATGGAGTTTCTTTTTGTTCTAAGCACTGAATGCAACTAAATAGAAATACAACAAAAAAATATATATCTGAACATTAAACGCAAGCATTTTGGTTGTGGAATCATTTGGAATGGAAACTTTGCCTCCGTCATACAGATACTAATCAATCAAGTAGGGACTATCAAGAGCACCTAAACCGGCCGCCACACCACCCTCGTTCGCACTGGACAATTTAGTTCTCAGCATATGGCCAACCTGCTTGTTGTAGATGATTTCTTCCTTAGTACTAAAATAACGCAATTATTGGAAACGCTCGAATCGACAATCTGTAATTAGATATCACTCACCCGATAATCGCTCCGAAAATGCCTAGTTCAGAAACCAAGCTCACAATCTCCGGAGGCATCTTGCCACCCGGACGGATCATATAGCCCTTGGACAGAGGCGGAAAGATCCTCTCCATCAGGATCCAAGCCGAGCGTTCTTCCTCGCTCATTTTTTCCAGCGCCGCTGGAATGTCTTCCCCGTACACATTGTTTCCGCCGCCCTCACGTTGGGGCTTCAGCACATACCGCTCCGGATTCTTGAGGGCCAGTTTGATCGCTTCCTCCCCGTGTTCGTGTTTATCCAGCGAGTACAAACCGGTGAATATTTCACTAATCGAATGAATCTTCTGCTCGTCGTTGATGAAACGCTTCAGAATGCCTGGCTTTGCCAGTGCCTGCTGCACCTTTTTCGTTCCGGCCAGATGATAATGGATCGAGGGACACTTGATGGCTTTGGAGCGCTCCATCAGCAAACGTGCTGACCACTCGTTGCTCCCATGATAGTGACCGGGTTCGTAACCCGCTCGGAAGTAAATCACACTCGCTTCCAGATCCCCTAGCAGCAGTTCTCCGCCCGGTCCTAGTCGACCCTGTTCGTAGATCTCTGTTAGGGAGCGCCTTATCACCTGGATGTGCGGGTAGGTTTCCCGGATATAGAACTCATGGAAACGTTGATCGCAAATGTTGTACGTCATGTCTTCTATCACGAACAGTATAATCGCGTGGGGTCGATTCTGGAGTTTCCAGGCTTCCACCATTGCGTCGCAGAGTCCGGATAGGGCGTGATTCGCTGGGAGCTGCAAAGGTTTACCCGCGTTGTCGTAAGCATCATTTCGATTGAGTGGGTCAGTGGGTCTACTTACATCAACCAACTTGTCGCCGTGTCCTAGCTCCCTCAAAATGTAACTGGAGACGCAACGAAAATAAACACACAAACGCAACGATTAAGCCATGACTACTTTGATTATAATTTGGGAAGAGAGCTAACGAAAAAAAGAAATTACATGCAGATTAAGTAGAGGAAATAAACACATTTATGTGTGGTGCCGTGTTGATCGAATATAGATTGTGAACATTTAACAAATAAATGTTTATGAAATTGAGGTCATATTATATTTTAGCATGTGCGTTGGTGGCACTGACCATTGACAGGAATGGGACGGCTTAAAGGTTGGGTATGGAATGAGTATCTTTATGTTTTATAATTCTTTTTTGTGTAGGGTGTGGTTTTTTGGCAGAGTTGTCACAATTCTAGACTAGGCGAACCTAATCAAAATATCCACCTGCCCCTGGAGTATTTAATGTCGAAGGGAGTCTCTGCGGAATGCACCTATCTGCATGATTGTGCTGTTTACTCCTGATCGAGGGATTGTTGGACAATCGGGCAGGTGCTAAAGATGACCGACTTTTGGATGCCGGCCAATTCCTTCTCGATATTCAACACCTTTAGCGCCGCTTTCAGAAGTGTCTTCGGGACTACTTCAGTTCTAGAAAAAAGACTGGAACAATTCTTGGGACCTCCTTTAGCCCCCACAGTTCCTTCACCAATGCACAATGGTCCAGGAGGTGCATTCAAGTGGAAAATAGCATTTAGAGCTCGACAGTTATTTTCTAGACAAAAACTGTCTTCGACAAAGTTTTTACATATGATAGAGCGCTCATTTTTATCTTTACAAAAATAGGGTGACCAAAATTGTCGACGAAATAAAAAATCTAACTTTGTTATTTTTATACAGCCATTCCATGTCAACCGATATAATGATTCTCAGATTTTCGTCACAAGTGATAATTTTGTTCTTTATCGCAAAGCATTAGACCCATTTTTTTATTTTTTCATTTCCATTTCCATTTGAGGGTAGTCCAAAAATCAATTTTTTTAATTTTTTCCCAAAAATGACTTTTTTTAAAAATTCATAACTTTTGAATCACTGAACCGATTTAGATGATCGACATATCAAATTAAAGCTAATGACCTAGCCTTTTATCGAAAATGATTGACCTGCGAAGCAAATGAATTTTATTTTAGTAATTATTGATTGCAGTCGTTTTTATTCTTTTCATGGTTTTGGACTAGAGGGCGCTATATTTTTTTAATATTTTTTCTTGGAAGCTGAGGGTTTTTTTACATAACATATCTCGTTATCAGAGATGCTATTTTTTCGTTTTTTAGATATGATTTTTTAATTTTCGAACCAATTAACCGGTGGTTCGAAAAATCATTTTTCCCCCTTGTCCAAAAATGACTTTCTGCAAAAAATCATAACATTTGAACTATTGAACCGATTTAGATGATCGACATATTAAATTGAGAATTGAGGAAATATCACATTTGCGGGAAGATGGAATTCTAGTCACACAGGTCTAGTTTAGTCACAATTATGCAAAATTATAACTCAAAAACGATAAAAATAGCTCTGATATAGAGGTATCTTATGTAAAAATAGGCATAGAACGATCAGCTCAGCTTTCCATAAAAAATATAAAAAATAAAGCACCCTCTATCTTTAACCGAGAAAACTTTGAAAAACTAAATCAATCAATAATTACAAAAACAAAATTTTTTTCGCAAAAGTAATATTTTTACAAAAAAAAAAATAACTCATAAGCTTCAATTTGATATGTCGATCATATGAATCGGTCCAATAGTTCAAAAGCTATGAATTTTTGTAGGGGAAAATGAGGAAAAATTGTTTTTTCGGACCATCGATTAACTTTGAAAAATCATATCTCAAAACCGAAAAAAAGCATATCTGATATCGAGATATGTTATGTAAAAAAGTCCTCAAGAAAGCTTTCAAGTGAAGTTAAGATATTGACTAGCTCTGCATCGCAAAATGTTCGTATTGGTAAGCTCTAAAAGTCTTTCGAAGACAGTTTGATGTAGAATTTGAAATATAAAAGTTAGAGCAAAAAAACAGTTTTTTTCATCGTGTCTCTAACGCAACTTAGAAAAAAGCGCTATATCAGTTATTACAAGAGATAGAAAAAAAACTGGAGCTACGTTGTCGAACTATGTTTATCTCCATCTATAAAGATAAGAAAGTTGTATTATTTATTTCATCGACCCTATTTCGGTCACCCTATTTTTGATAACATGAAAATGAGTGCTCTAGCATATGTAACAACTTTGTCGAAGACAGTTTTTGTCTAGAGAATAACTGTCGAGCATTGATAGGTACTTGCGACTTTGGCGACCGTGGGTCTACTCCAGATATTGATTTAGTGGAATAGCGACATCGATGATGATAACTTCTCATAGCCATAATCCTGTTCATTCTGTTCAGCAGCGTTCGATTTTGTTCGTTTTTTCAATGCTGTTACCCAAGCTGGAACTCCATACCGGAGCATTGAAGTTGATACACTGGCTAGAAGGCGTCTGCTACTGCTGTAGGGCCCTGCACTGTTGGGCATTATTCTTGCGAAAGGCGGCTCATTCCACCGCAGTCCTCACAAGCATAATTCACATGGCTCTTGTTGGTCGTCAATAATAACGCCTAGATACTTGAGCTCTCGTTTGGAAACTACAACCTGTCCTTCTAGTTGTATATTCGCTGGTTACGCCCTTCTACGTTCCATAACGCTTCCTGTGATTTTGGCCATCAGTCCATTTTCTTTGTCGTACATCAGTATTCCGTTCTGGAAATAACTCTTCAGGACTTTACACGGATATACGGGAATACCTATACTTTGCAATGCTTCGGTTATAGTTTTCCAGCTAGCGCAGTTAAATGCATTTTTAACGTCTATCGTGTATCGATTTCCTCTTCCTTTCTGTTTGATGGCTTTTTCTGCTGAGATAATCACGTCAAGAGTCGATCTTCCTCTCCAAAATCCAAACTGCCTCTTCGACAGTCCTTGTTCACTCTCTGTGATTTTTGACAGTCTGTTAACGATGATTTTTTCCAGCAACTTTACAAGTGTGTCCAGCAGGCATATTGATCCATATGACGAAGACGCTTCTGGCGGCTAACCTTGTTTTGAGAGAAGTACCAGTTTTGGTCCCTTCCATTGGTCTGGGAAGTGCCCTTCACTCAGACACTCTTGTAGTGCCACATTGCCACATTGGAGATTCCATCCGGGTCCGGAGCTTTATTTTTCTTCAACCCCCCTTTGCTATCGTCATTCATTCCTCAGTAGATACCAGCAGTCTATCTCCTCATTTATCTGGGTACCGTAAGGTATAGTTGGCTAGATCGTTGGTTTGTGCTCTGGAAAAAGTCCACTGAAAAAACTTTTCAGTTTCTCTGGGTGCATTTCGTGTGCCGTCAACGGACCTCTGATTTTCTCCATCGCGATCCGGTATGCATTCCCCCCAGGAGTTCACGTCGACGTTTCTGCACAGCTTCTTGGAGCAATTCACTTTACTAAGCATGATGTCGCGTTTGAGTGCGGATCGTACAACCAAGAAACACCTCCCGACGCTCGTTCCTCTCGACATCGCTTTTGGCCCTTTTTTATGCTTCTTCTAGCATTAAGACATCTTGAACGAATGAAGCGCATTGTCTCGTTCCACCAGCGTCCATTTCTCGGTTCATGTTTCCTCGACATGACTAGGTCACATGCTCTCATTAGTGCTTCTGTTAGTTGGTCCGCATTCAATCCGGTGGAACTGGTTTCATCTCCCGGAATGTTTCAATAAAGGGATCTCAATTGAAGTTTGCTGTTTTCCACATACTTCACCTCTTGAGTTTCATCTTCTTACGACTGACGCGTACCAATGGTGAATCGAACACGCTTGTTAATCACTATGGGTATATCCCTCACATATTCTCCAATTCATGTTGAATGCCTGTGACGGGCTACAGAAGGTGACGTCAATTATGAATTCACGATCATTACTCCGGCGAAGGATTTAAGTAGGCTAAAGTCCTTTGCGTTGGTTAGTCTTCTCTCCCACTCTACTGCCCAGGCGTTGAAGTCGCCACCAGTAACACTAGGACTTCCGGTGACAAAGCTCTCACTTGTGCTGTCTCACCTAGCCATTTCTCAATTAGGACTTTAAACACTGAACTTTTAATAGTAGGGTCTCCGAGGTTCCGATATTTCCGCCAGATCTTGGCATATGACAAATCGCCGGGTTTATTTACGATCAGAGCTTCTGGCTTCTGCCTTTTTTCCAGGGCTTCGAAGTATTTTGATTTTCTCTACTTTTTTTGCCACTCGTTCTAGTCTTCATCGATAAGCCCTTTTTCGTCGCCAGCATTTATGCGACCATCTTTATATTTTCCGTTGCTTTTTTGCTCCAAATGTTTTTCTTCCCTTTTGTTAGTAGTCAGAGGAGTGGAGTCCTCGATTGGCGTTTTTGCCGTCTCCTTCGGAATATTTTCTTTCCCAAAGAATGTTGGGCATTTTCCACGTTTACTTTGCAGATCTGCTGCTCCAATGGGATTAATTCTTATAACAGCTACTCGTAGAGTTCCTCGCTCACTTTCTTTGCCTCACTCAACTTCGTTTGCTCCTCCTGAAACTTTTCTGGACAGACTGGCGTCTGTATCAACACTGGTGACCACATTATCAGACCACTTCTAGCGAAGATACTCGCTTCTTCTTATTGTGTTTGTTTTTGTTTGTTGCTCCATAACTTCAGCCTTAGTACACCGTCGTACATCGTGTTCCAAAACGTTGGACCTAGGATGGAGCCTTGTGGAACTCCCGCGGAAATGTTCTTCAATATCTGTCCCTTGTCTGTGTTATATACCTGGATCCTATTCTGAAAGTAACTCCTCAGCATAGCCATTGACCTTCATTCTGTGTAGTGCCACGGTGGCTCCCAGCTGGCACTATTGAAGGCGATCTTCACATCGATCAAAATCACCGCGCAGTAACGATCACCTCTTCGTTTTTGTTTAAGCGAGACCTAAACTTTCTCGATAACTGTTCGAATAGCTTCCACTGTCGACTTTCCTTTTCGCAACCCAAACTGCATTTTTGACAACCCGTGATCACCCACCGTATATTCACCAATCTGTTGAGAATAACCCTCTCCAAGAGCTTTCCTTAAGTATACAGCGAACAAATAGGCCTACACGATTTGTGCTCCCGTGGCCGAGTGGTTAGCGTCACACCTAACAAGCCGGGGGTTCGGGTTCGATTCCCGTTCTGGTCGGGGGAATTTTTCGTCAAAGAAATTTCCCCCAACTTGCACTGTGGTCACGCGTATTCTAGAGCTTACCACTACATAATACATTCAAGGCGTGTTATCCGGTAGAAAAATCTCAACTAATTACAAATAAAAATGACGCAAGTAATACTACGTTGAGACGGCGAAGTTCCTCTAGGAACGTTAGTGCCATTTAAGAGGAAGAAGAAGATGCTGGAGCTCCAGGTGGCTTTCCTGGTTTCGGAAGCAGCACCAACTTTTGGATCTTCCATTCGCAGGGAAAAGACCGTCATCCAGGCATTTCTGTAGCACCATCCTGAACATGTCGAGGAAAGCAAGGGTCGCCGATTTCAAGGCCACATAATTCCATGGGAGTCGTTGAACCACAGAGTATCGCCATCGCGATTCGATATGCTCCACCCCAAGGATTTGTGTCGACGTCTCGACACAGCTCCTTATAGTAGTTTGATTTGGTCCTATGTATCTCCAATTTCAAGGCGGCTCTGGTTGCTTGGAACAATACGCGGCGCTTCTCTCTTTCTACATCGGTTCGTTCCCCTCTGGATTCTCCTTCTGGGTCGTAGACAGTTAGCGCGGAGGATGCTGAGTGTCTCATTCCATCAGTAAGCTGGACGTCGTTCATTCGTCGGGTCCAGTCTTTTCGGCATCGCTGTGTCGCATGCCCACACCAATGCTCCTGTCAACTCGTCGGCGCTCATACTAAGAGTTCTGTTGTCTATGTGTAGTGCTTCATGGGGACCGTGTACAGAGCCGGATCGATGTAAGTCAGGTATGTTACATCTAAGCCTAATACCTAGTGTATAAGCCTGGATGAGCATCGAACGTATACGAAGACCTGCCAAGGTTTTACCGGAACGGGGACAATCGCACCATTAGCTCACACGGCATTTCAGGAAGGTGTAACCCTTCCTTACTCAGAGATCAGGATGGCACGACCTTGAGCGTCAAACCTCACTCGTTTCGGTATCATGTCCGTTTTCCATGTCATAAGCAGTTTGTCCTAATCAGCCCTCACTCGCGTTGTCGCCCGATTAGTCGCCTCTTACGACAGGGACATGGACCCATGCTATTCCAGGCCGTCAACTTCCCCGCTAAGTGTAGGGTGTGGTTTGGATGGGAAAAAGGACTGGGATGGAAATGGGAAACTGTTTTTATGAGACACTTGTTCACCGTTCTCACTGTCGGTCATGAGCATGTTTTGTGCACTATTTTGTGGAATACATTGCGTGCTTGGATGTGATAAGCAAAACAAAACGTGATTGATTTAGCACAGAAGACGTTTAGCTAGCGTTTGTTAGTCAACATTTTATACCACTGACTAAAACTTTGGTCTGGGATCTGTTTTTATCTCTTCTATACCATAACAAAATACCTTAAAACTAAAAGTGCTGTTTTGCAACGGAAAAAGAACAAAATTGAAACAACCATTTCCAAGATAGATCACCAATTACTTTTAAAAGTATGAATATGGGAGAGAGAACTGTACCTATGCATCGGTGTCATAAAGGTCGAGATGCCACCGAAACTGGAGGCGATCGTGTTGATTTCCACCTGCTTAATGGCGTTCGACTCTAGAAAGTTTGCCAGATAGTCAGACCGGAGTAAAGCGAGCGAGTGCGGCTGAAAAGGGGGAAAAAGGTTTGTTTCTTTTTTTTCTCGAGGAACGCTTCATTCCAGAAAGCACTGTTTAAATGTTACAGAATCCGATCTGACGACTGTTTGTATTTAAGGCTTGAGGTGTATGACCGCTGTTTGCATAGGATAAAAATGGTGTTCCAAGCAGAGAACATCATTTTATGCATGCAATATTATTAGGCAATTTTGTACTCCCCACCAAACTGAAAAGCATGTAAATAAAATAAGCAGTAAAGGGCGATCCTAAAATAACTACTTCGAATAATTAAACTAGTCGAACGAACGTATCCAAATTCTTCTTCAATGAATTTGTTTTTGTATGAAGCTCATCAATGTAAATTTGAACAATTTCCGTAATATGCATGCTGTTAGAAAAGTAATCGCAAACAATACTCTAATGGCTCGACAATCAATTTCACAAACATTTATTTTGTTCAATGTGGGTACTAGCTATTAAAACCAAAACGAGAACGGGGGCAGGTCTTGTTCACCAATGAAGAATCCATATGCAAGTCGTGTGTTTCTATACAAAATAAGAATGTCTAGAGCGGTATGATTATCTGTAGTGGTGGTTGTTGTTTTTGGGAAATATGAGTAAGCCAATCGAAACATATGAAAAAATCAGGACTCAACAATCAGCTAGATACCAAACTAAATGAGCAGAGATAAACGGTTCGAAATTATACGTCTGTAGTGTAAAAAGGGGAGCTGAAATAAAAGAATAGGATGATAGAGGAGGCTTTTATAAACCTTTGCAGCGCTCTACTAGCGGGGCCCAAGTGACCAAAGCCCGACGCGATGGAATTTATTTCCACCTGCTTCCAGCAGCAGTAGGCGCTCGCTTGACTGCAGCGCACCTTGATCTCGTTCTCGCACCTTGATTCCAGCATCAAATCGGATCGTAAAAGGCCCAGCGAAAATGGCTAAATAAAAAGGGTTTTTTTTGGAGCGGGTGTATATGAGTTTTCTTTTTCTCTTATATAAGGTCATGAGCTGGGTCAGAATTTTCTTGCGGGGTATTAGAGTCAACATATTATTGTATGTGCATGAGGAATCTCGAATGATGTGTAAAGCATCAATACCTGTGGTTGACGAATTGTTTCGGAATGGTTTTTGTTCATGTTATAGTAGGATGATAATTGAAAACCGTAAATACCTGCGAGATTCCTTCTTTCAAGGTGGTTTCATAGATCTCAAATAGGGACCCGGTGAAAGTGTCCACCTTAATTGTACTTTTCAGCGTTTCCCTCAGAAATTCCGTATCGTGTGCGACAGCATGCATCAGCTCATTCAGGGTAACCTGTAGATTAACTGCTTTCTCATACTCTTTCCTCGGAAACGAGCTGGGTGTCAATATGAAAGGTGCAAACTGTGGAACATAGATTTGTTTATTTTTTTAATTCATCATGATGACAGTGCTAATTTTTCCGGTTGAGATTCAAATTTAAATCTGCCGGCTGGTTATATAATCGCTCGCTTATAGTCCACAACAAACCTGTAAAGCATCAGGATTGAAGTCTGTCTTCGATCGCATCGCGGCTCCGTGCATAATGGCCCAATCCTTTGCTTTTTCGATTACCTCCAGCAGTTGCTTGTCGTCGATGGGCAACGGAATGCAGGACTGCATTATCGGAACATCGTTGTTACCCATTATAAATTATTTCCTTTAAATGTCTCAATGCAAGTTCGATGCAGTAACCAAATCTGAACAAAAATTGCTACTGAAATGTATCACACGGAATTTAAAACATGGAATAAAACAGCTCAAGGCGAACACGAGCACTTCCTTTGAATTCCGAACACCGATAAGATAAACAGAAAACATGAGTGATGTATTTATGTATTGCCTGGGGATACCCGGTCAAAAAATTAGTATTTCATTGTAGAATCCATCTCCACGGCGTAGAGGCCACAGATACAATTTGAAACCGCTGTTTTTAGTCGATGTGCTCCAGAATTTATAATGCTATCTATCTAGGGCTGTTCGCATATCACGTGGAGGAAATCAGGATTCTATTTACCCCCTCTCCCTCCTTGGACAAGCATGGACATTTTCTATTGGCGATCTAACGTACAAATCTACACCTAGGCGGCGCTGCGGTGAAAGTGATGATGGTTTTAAATTTTGCCATGTGAGCTTATGGAAGGTTTGTAGTTCTTTCCATAAATTACAATGTTATAATCATAAAAGATTATTTGATTGCGATGAGTTTTTAAGAAATTTAATTCTGCGCATTTTTATATATAACATGTTATTTTCTTATCTCTTTCAGTAGTGAAAATTGTATAAATATTGACAATGGTTGAATCAAAGACGGAAATTCGAGAGCACCATCAAAAACAAGAAAAATGCGTGGTTCTTGCATGTGAGAACTACCTTGGAAAGTCCGGAAGTAAAACATACGTGATTTGTTTTTCAATTCTTTGATCGCCAATAACTTTCCTCCCTGTTGTGTAAGTGGATATGCTTGATTTTTTTAGAAAAAAATCAAGAACATAATTTAATTGTGCTTAAATTTCAAGTTTGATTCTTACTTTATTTACTAGCTGACCCGGCAAACTTCGTCCCACCCAAAATCTATTTTTTTTTTTTATATCAATACCTTCAAACAATCACGTTTTCTTACTAAGCGCACCTTCATGGGTCCAATTGCAGAATTGTTCATTGATTGATCTTCTAATCGACCCTTTGAAATTACCTTTTACTATAAAATTCCTATTACTTCTACCAAAACTTGTCATTATAATATATTTAAAACCACTTGCAAATAATATGTTTCTTCGTTACATGGAATAAATGTTTGACACAGAAAATATGATAGAATAAAGGTAGTTTTTAATCGGATAATTCCTCCCTCGAATTTTGCACTTACATTCGGCGATCCATATATTTATTTTATTTATGTAGATAGAAGAAGATATAGAAGTGCGTTTTATCACATCAAAATCCATGTTCACTTTCAAACAAATATCAATTTCGTTAACGCAAGCATCAAATGGGATAATTGTAGAAATTTGTGTTTCATTTGTATGGCAGCCCTCCTCTTAGAGATGAGGGAAGGGATATCTAACCATCATAGAAACATTTATGGCACCCTTAAACCTGCACATGCCAAATTTCGTTCCATTTTCTTGATTAGTTTTCGTGTTATGCAGAAACTTGTGTTTCATTTGTATGGCCGTTTAGTTTATTCATAGTTGTTCCAGACAGAGAAACAAAATTTGTGTACGCAGCAGCTCTTCCATAAATCATATGAAAAATGATCCATTAACATTCCATTCCATTCCATTCCATTCCAGCCGGGGAAACTAGGCAAGGGATCGACTCGAATTTCAGAGAACATAATCCTTGCATTCTTCCACATATTTGCCTTTGAGTTTTTTTAAACTATTCAAACAGTTGAAAAAATTGGTGGCAATATAGTTGCCCTCTGCTCGTTAAGGGGGGACCCCAGTCCGGAAGGTCGAAAAAATTGATTTTTTAATTTTTTTCATTTTTGGGAAGCTTATGCCCTCAGAAATGCTGTCATAGAAGGATTTTATCGATGTATGATTTTGTTGGAAAGTTAAAGCCAAAAGTATGAGGTCAAGGGATACAGTATTGCTGGACGAATTTTTAAACCCGTTTTTCTCGAAACCATGTTTTTTCAGCTGGTTGTATCGATATCTCAGGACCTATTCGACCGGTTTGACTGAAATATTTTACCAGCATGTAAAAATAAATTATCTAAAGCGTTACATAGCCGTTTTTTAAATCTATTTTTTTCGATTCCTTACGAGCTTATAAACATCTATTTTTCATGAAGAATAACTCATTTTAAATAAAAATGGACGCCATTTTGGAAATTTTTCGAATTTTCCAAAATCGCTATGTAACAATTTAGGTACTGTAAGGTAAGTTTCAAAATATTCATTGGAATTCGTTCTGCAACAACCCGTTGCTTAAAAACCGATACCACCAGCAAGGTAACGATTTTCAGGCAGCATCTAATACCCGTACACTTCACTCTATTCCTAACATCCGAAAAAATATTACGAAAAATAATTGTTTTTCGACCTTTCAGATAGGGATCCCCACTTAACCCTAAAATACTGTTTGCCGCTGTCTTGTAAAGTCACTTTATTGCACCTTTGGTTGCGCAAAAATCAAAACAATATTTCTATTGCAGCGAGAAAAAATGTTTTTATTATGACGGATTTCGCGCCAACTCATCTATTGGCATGACCCTCTCAGAACTTAATGAAACTTTCTGGGCGTAAAGACCTTACCTAATTAAGCAACTTGGCATACTTAAGTTGTAGCACTGACCGTTTTCGATTAAAAAAAAATTATAAAAAAATAATCAAAACTAATTGCCTTTCCATATGTTAGTCTAGGTAAATTTTCGGAAAACTAAGTATGCCAATTGCTTAATTACGTAAGGTCTTCACGCCCAGAAAGTTTCATTTAGTTCTGAGAGGGCGCGAAATCCGTCTTAAATAGACTTATAGAAAAAATGAAAACTTGAATTTTTCATCAAATACACCAATTATTTTATTGAAAAAACTGCATAATCTTACACAGTAGATCCCAAATAAATCGTTTCCAGTGGAAAAGATATCAACTTGTTGTATTTTAAACGAATTTAAATAGAATATTCTGCCGACGCTCCAAAGTCGTGGTTTTGACTCCCACATCAATATCGTACATTTTTCAGAAGCCCAAAAAATTGCCAGATACCGTTAGAAGTTTTTGGTTAAGTAAAATTAAATTAAAATTATTATTTTTGTGGGTGATAATATAGTTGCCTTACAAAGGATTAAATTTGATACTTTTTATCATTTTTTTCCAGAGAGGAAGGAAAATGAATGAAAAAATTATAAATACTAAAGTTTTCTCGAGCCATATTCATATGAGCCCCTCGTATCTGTCAAGCACTAGCATTTCTGAACGCCTGTCGGTATGCAGCAGTCAAACTGCCATCTATGTGTGAAAACGCACCATATCAGCTGTAGCATTTGCGTTCAAACGAGTCGACATAGAAAACAACCCTTATTTTTCCGATAGTATAACATGGGTGACAACTGAACACACCAACACACGAACGGAGAACCAATGCGAAAGGGACACTGTTGTCGGTAATCCTTTTAGCTGACTGGAAAAATATACAAGGACACATCCAGAAGAGCCAGAGCGAAAATAAGTTTGGTCTAGCAGGGCACCCGCAGGAACGTATCGCCCAATGTGATACAAGATGTGAACCGAACAACTCGTGTGCGCTTCAATTTTTCGCTCGTGTCCATATCTCTGGTCCTTTTGGAGGAAAAGTAGAAGTCTCTAAAGTTGGAGTGCTGGAGATACCGATGGTCTGTAGAAAAATATCTTTGCTGCAGCAGTGATTTTTGCGGGTTTGTTAAGAAGTTAAAAGATCAAATTACGTATGGTGTAAAAGTGAGCGAAAGAAAATTCATGTTCCTTCATGTGATATGTGAATATCCGGCCTAATGTTATTACGAAATGTGGTGAAATTGGAGTGAAGAAAGTCCGATTATTGATTGAAAAGTGCAATCTTACTAGTTCCGGAAGTGATTAACTGGTCAAAAGTGCACATATTGTGCAACATCGAAAAAACAATAATGAAATTAGATGCTGAGTTCGCAATCGATTAGACGCTCCGTAATATGACTTTTTTCATGCAAGTTTGGGAATTGATCGTCGTCAAGTTAGCACAAGGCAAGAGTTGAAGAGTATTACGAATATTTTGAGAATCTACGTTGATTTTTCGTTCTGTGGTTTCGACTTGACGTGAGTGTGTTCTTGCTTGCTTCTAGTTACTGGGTGAATATTGACTTTTTTTCAACCTTTTTCGTCAATTCTGTATTAATACACGAGTTTCTGACGAACTGTTCTGTTAAAGCTGTTGTTATACTTAGTGAATCGCTGTTTGTTAGATAATCTGTGATTTGAAACACCTATTATTTGCAGTTACTGGATCATATGATACAAACAACTAACGTAAAAACCCATCTCGTGCTGGATGTTTCACGCCAATTGTGCTTCATCATTCATCAACATCTGACTACAATACAGTTACACAATCGTTAATAGTTAGTTCCTGTGCCTAATATCCCCAATGTTCCCTGGCATATATAGGATACAGCGAATGAAGCAGTGCTGACTTGTAGAAAATCGATATCTATGCTTCCTCCTTTCCTATAACTGTCCATAAAGTGCTATCTTTCATTCACTTACTGTATAGTGTAGCTGATAGTGTTCATTCTCATTTCCCTACCATTTCTAGTGAGACCTATTTTCACCTTATGAAACTACATTTCCCTGCAGCAGGGAGGCGACTAATCAGCGCTACGGCTCCGAACGAGCATAATGGAAGAGGCTGGCAAATGTCGCCTCTCGCCCCCGCTGTTTTGCAGTGTCTGTGCGGTATGTTGCACGTGCTGCTGGGGGCAGAAATCGATATAATTGAAGCACACACCGCAGGGCGGAAAACCATTATGAACACGAGTTTTTCCCTTTATTCACACTCATACACTCTCTGAAATGGCGCACACTCACATATACAGCATTTGAGGGGGGAGAATACAGGAAATGAAAACATCCGCTTAACCAACAGATTGACCTAGGTTCACATTCCTGTAAATACATCTGACAGAGCGAGTCAGGCTTGTGCTTGAGGCGAGTGTTGCGCTGATATGATTCTTCTGGCGTTTGTTATTGTTTTTTTTCGGTTTATTTGCGATACGCTTCAACATTTTCAAGACTTCGTTCTTAGAACCATTACAGGTATTCATAGCAGGAAACAGGATGGATTGCAACAAATGGAACAAATCCAATATCACAACTTCTTCCAGTGATAAATATTTACATTATTAGCACTGCGGAAGCAGTCGGATATCTTCGTGAAAAGAAGAAATATCTTTTCAAGAACGTATAAGGAGTGTATCGAAAAGTAGTCTTAAACATTCAAACATCAAAATAAAACTGAAAACGTTCAAAAAGTGTTTACAAAAGTAAATTTTATTAAAGAATAATAAGTTTATATAGCAATGAAATGAAAAAAATTTGCAGATTCCTAAAAAATAATCGAACCTTAGATTTAACTCCACTCATCAAATTCTGCAAAGTAGTCTTTGTGCACTTTCCGGACGCTGCAGACCAATCCTTCTTGAGTTCTGACATATGTTTAGACACTGTACCTTCCTTCTTGAACTTGGCCTTGGCAATTGCCCAGTAACGTTCAATTGGTCGCAGCTGGGGACAATTAGGTGGA
This sequence comes from Toxorhynchites rutilus septentrionalis, assembly GCF_029784135.1. Classification (NCBI taxonomy): domain Eukaryota; kingdom Metazoa; phylum Arthropoda; class Insecta; order Diptera; family Culicidae; genus Toxorhynchites; species Toxorhynchites rutilus. The sequence continues at coordinate 181,788,252 of NC_073744.1, read as the reverse complement.
TTGTTTTCCGAAAACCATTGTAGAGTGGATTTGGCATAATGTGCCGATGTCAAATTGGGCCACAATAGAGGAGGAACCTCTATTTTCTATAAAGTGGAAGCAATCCCTTCTTCAAGCATTCTTCTACATAAATTTGAGCATTTATAGTTCCTTTTGTGAAAAAAAAGTTGACGATCGCACGCCACAAAGCACTTTTTGGCCGAGTTTTTCCATCACAAAAGTCGTATCCGCAAATGGTACACTCCCTCCAATCGATATGGTATTAAATTGAGATACCGGCAGCGTTCTGGAATCTTCTTTGACGTATGTTTCGTCTTCCATGAGAATGCACTGGTTGGGATTGTTCAAAATATGCTCATATAGCTTTGGAGCTCGCGTTTTAGCGCGATATTGCTGCTCCGGTGTTTGTTTGGCCACTTTTTGCTTTTTATAGGTCTTTGGACCACGTCTCCGCTTTAATCCGCTGAATCATCCCAACGCTGGTTTTGAACTTCTTGGCCAAATCACGAATAGATGCAGACCTGTTCTTCTGAATATAATTTATAACTTTTCGGTTCAATTCGGAATTACTTGATCCTCGAAAGAACGCTCATAACCGAACTTTGCGACGATTCGTTAAACACTTTCGGGACAAACATTGATTTTTTTTTTGCTATTTTGTGGTATGTAACACACTTTCCGGTGCACCAATTGTGCAGAATTTTCTTTTTAGTTTCCAAATCAATCTGTGACATTTCGAAAACAACTTTATTACCAGGGATGCCAGGTGATTTTTTCAAATGTCTTCACATGGTACGAAAAAAAGTCCTCAAATGTCTTCACAATCATATCAGAGGAAACTAAAATTCATAACTTATTTTTGAACAATGTTTGATACCTTGTTCAATGTTTGTTCTAATTGGTATTGTTAAACATATTTTAAGGTTTTGAAGTTTATTTCAATAAATGTGAACAAACAATGTATTGCGCAACAGCGAACTAAATTTCATAAGTATATAAATGATAATTGACTTGATAAACTATCGATTGAATGAATATAGTCCCAGTTCTTCAACAAAAACGGCACTGTGATAGCTCCAATTGTGTATTTCAGCTTTGAAGTTTTGGTTGTAGTTAAAACTATATCCATAAAATTTATTATTGAAACGGTGTGTAAACGGAAAACCATCGATTTGTAAAGAGGTCGTGAAAAAAAGCAAGTGAATGACACCGATCCAAAAGCCTCCATTGATTACTAAAGACAAAAGTAAGTAAGTGACACTGATAAAAAAAGCGAGCGAATGACACTGAGGCCAAAGTGTGATTTCCTGCCAATAGTAGGAATTTTATGTAAATAATATCTCCCAAAAATTTACATACTATCTATCATACTGAAATGTCTTCACATATTTCATAATGTCTTCAAAAAGTCTTCACAAAATCAAATGTCTTCCCAGTGAGTCAAATGTCTTCAAACCATCTCTGTTTATTACCGCGACTAAATGACTTGTATTTCGATTTTTGACATGTAAACAAAGCATGCTCTGACTACACGACAAAAAAAGTTCACCCGTTTGTGTGTAATAACTTGTCTCCAGAATGAAATAGAACATGTTACAGCAACAGATCTTCATACTTTGAGTATATGTTCCCCAATTGACAGCAGTACTCCATATACATTGCGTTTCATAACTATAGAACCACTGATTTTTTATGAGCATCCGAAGATATTGGGTTGGGGAAAAATAAATGTTGTATATTGTCAATATATGGAAACACTTAAACATATATTGTGTTGTACTTATCGCATCGGGTCAAACTATACGGCTATTTAAAGACGTGGAAACCGATAAAATCGTTGAAATCATCCAAGTAGACCGGCATGTGAGCACTCGCTCGATTAGCCTGCTGCACTGCTGAAACGGAACGGACTCGATCCATTTTTGAAGAAGATGGTGACTGGTGATGAAAAATGGATAATGGATAATGAGGTTGCCTTCTAAATGGCAACAAGTTTGCGAACAAAACGGCGCATATTTGACTTAAATTGGACAATTTTAAGTATGTTAAATGAAGCGTCAAATTTCGATCAGAAATACGACATTTCCTTTTCCTCAACCCTATACGTAAGAAATCGGTTGAATTGAAGTATATAGTGTAGAATATAATAACTATCTTCATTTATAAGACTGGCCATTAGAACTTTATTGTTGTGTTCAGGCTTGAAACATTCAAAAAAAATAATATTCCAGTTTTTCATAATCATAGAACCAGATGGAAAAACTCTCTCCTTTACAAAATTAACGTCAATTTCACATGAAGTACAAAAACTTTTTAATTCATAGGTCATTTTTAGTTCTCAATCAATTCAAATAACTCATCCGGAGTGGTTTCGACCAAGCAACGCATGTTGTAGTGTATATATCGTTTTACGCATACTGCTCCTTCAAGCTCTTCAAATAACTCATACTGCTTGTAAACTGCATCTACAATTCGTACGATCACTCCTCATAAGTCCCCGGTAGAGCTTTGATCTGGTAAACAAGCCGACCAATCCAGAATCTGAAGTACCTATCCATTAAATTATGCCATGACTTTCCGGATTTTATTAATTGATGTCAAATTACCTATTTATCACGGTGTTTTTGATGCAAAAACAGAAGTAAATGATTCTGAAGTAATTCATTGCACCTCTGACTGTGCATTCGTGTTGATGAAAAGCTATCTGAACCAGGCCTTTTTGAAAGTATTTTCCTCAAATCTTCAAACTGCCGCCTGCAAAGTTACGAGTTGAAAAACTGCATAACACGTTCCGTAAGTCCTTCCAGTATGAAGAAATTCAAGTTTCAAGTTGATTCAATCAAGTTGAAGCAATCGCTGGGGAAAAATTCACTTTCAGTTTCAAATGGAAGAACGTAGCTTTTGACGCTCAAAAATAGCTCTTTTACATCCTGCTTGCAATGCACTGTACTTTGACGCCACTTTTATCTCGGAAACAACGCTAGAATTCATGTAAATTAATTGATCATTCAGGAAAAGCCACTACGATTCATCAGTCATCTTGCTAGCAACTAGATGACAGGGGCAGCGAATGGCCTTTCTCAAGACCGAGTGTTTAGTTTCGCTTTCCAAATCGGCCTTTTCTTAATACTAGAGGCGAGTGAACTGAGAAAACCTGTGTAATTCAAAACATCACCATCGTTACACCAATAAATCGCACGCTACACGCTCCTCAATTCGCAGAAGCTCTCTTCCAGCAAAAACATTCAAAAATCAAATCCTTTTTGGTTCATCATTTTAGAATGAATCTAAATTTAAATTACCTCTTTTATTTTTTGGTGGCCCTAGAAACAACCGATGGGTTTGCGTGATTTTGAAGAAGTAGTTGAAGATGGGTGATTCATGATTAATTCTTGTTTTTTTTAGATTTGTTTCATTATTACCAATACAAATAGCACACTCAGAAAGCATCGTTAATATTCTCCTCGTGCTAGACAAAGCGCGTGAGGCGGTCACATATTTGTTCCTCTACCACCGTTATCTATTTGATAACTCATAAAATCAACAATTCGTACGTGTCATTCAGCATACGCCACATAACGGTACTAACGCGCTACGTCCTATTCAATATTATTCTTCTCCTTTGCATATGTCCGTAAGTGCAAGTTCTGCACTTTGGCCTACTTTGCACATATTCTGAGAATGCATGAGAATCCATTTTTTCTTTTTATCGAGAAAAACAGCTGTGTCTGACATCCACATTGACTTGAAATCTAAACTAAACTCTCGGCATTGAGGAAGGCCATTTGAAGGATCTCGCTGCTGTCTGGTCGCTAGCTGGATGACAGTTGAATCTGTGAAATCGCGAATAGCTTCTTTATACTCCTTAAATGTTTTCTGTAAGGTCAAAACAAATGACCTGGTACTCTTCCTGCGTAGAGGCGAATGAACTGAAAAGTTTGAAGCCTCTATAATTTATCACGTTCGTTCGTTCTTACTGCTCCGCCACCTTAAAATCACTTGTAGGAAATTATTTTGGTTCTCATTAAAAATTATCAAAGAATTTTTTGGAAAAAAAATTCACTGAAAAAAAATATTTCGAAAATTAAAATTATTTTTTCTCGAAAACATATGCTTTGAAAATTCTGAAAAAATAGATATAAATAGCCCTTAAAATTTTCAACAAGTTTTCCATACATCGGACGATGGGCACATTTACATGGAACAAGTTTTTCGAACAACAACTTTTTAATTTTTTGTTCTTTGAAAAAATACTATTAATAATGATGATGATGGCCCCGCCTCCTTCCCCTACAGAGATTTGAGCAAGACGAGTTATCTAAAATATTTTTTTTTCTCAGCATTGAAATAGGTTAAAAAAAACGAACTGATTTTATTTACACATATAAGTTCAAAAAAATTTCAATGTCAAAAGACAAGCCAACACTCAGTCTTGTCCGCCACAGAGCCGATACGGTCCCGACAAGGCCCTTGCAGCCAAATGGTCCACCAAGACACAAGTCCAACCGCCAGTCTTGTTTAGGATTGACTTGAATATCCCCATCCAGAGAAATCGAGAAATTTTCCTTCACGAAAAATTTCTAGACCGGCCCTTACAAAACTTTTAAATTTTTATCCTTTATACCTGCACCACGCGCGCCACGCTCAAACTTTTGTAGACTACTTTTTTTTTCAACTAATACAATATAAAAACATAAATTAAAAATAAAAATAGTCCATCATCACCAAGATCATGACAGACATAATAGAAATTAATACAAAATAGAGAAAAAAAATATTGTAAAAAAATTAAACCGTCTACATATTATAATCCGTTCAATAGAAACTTCGTCAGATACAATATTCAATAAAAAAAAAATTAAAAAACTGCATAAAGCTTTTCACATAAATTATCCGTTCGTATAAAACTTCGTCAGTTAAAATTTTCATCATAAAGTAAAAAAAATCATTTAGCTGTTATGAGAAAACATGAAAAAGTTGTTGTTCGAAAAACTTTTTCCCTGTTAATGTGTCCATCTTCCGATGTATGGACGACTTGTAGGAAATTGTAAGACACATATATATATATATATATATATATATATATATATATATATATATATATATATATATATATATATATATATATTTTGGGGAGTTTTAAAAAAATAATTAATTTTAATTTTTCAAATAACTTTTTTGCCAACAAATTTTTTTTTCAAAAAACAGAAATTTTGTAGGTATCATAGTTTTCAAATTATAATTTTTTGTCGAAAATTAAGAAATAAAAATTGTCTTATTCCAAAAAGTAGCCTAATTCTTTTTCGAATATTTCAAGTATGCAAAGTTGCCTAAATGATCCATGTATTAACACCCACAACGTTTCACTAGTATCTGAGATGGGGCTGCCAACTCCCTAAAACGAGTTGGCATGAAATTTGTCTAATTTTGACTGAAAAATTGACACCTTTCATCCCCTAATATATTTTCCTCTATCACCTTCACATAAGTGAAAAAGCCCATTCTGGTTTCGTTCGATGCCTTCTCGGAACTTTGCCAAAGCTACTCTCGTGAGTACCCGTCCCAGTGCAGGTTATTCCCACATCCAACGCCGTGAGCTGAGTTACGTCTCTCGGAAAATATGATAGGCCCTTCGGCTCGAGTCGGCTCGACGTCGACAAACGCAAACTACTGCTGCTGCTGCTGCTTCTGCTGCGCACAGCAACCGAAATAACCATATGCTCTAGAGGCGATAAAGCCAAACGCGTCTCTCGTGAGTCACGCTTAGCTCTTTGGATGAGAAACGGTCGATAAAAAAGTCGTTTCGGTGCAATTTTAAGGACCAGCTATTATGCCGACACGTACGCCATAGATGCAAATTCGCAATGATCTAAATATAGCACGGATAAGCCACCCTCAAAAAATTGCGCGGAAAATGCAAGATAAGACCCAATATATTACGCCGAAAAAACTGATGCTATCAGAAGCAGTTGGTTCGGTGGTGCGTAGATTGCTAAGCGACAACAGGTCGTAAATGTTGCTGCTTGAGTAATGCCATCTATTAGGCTGATGTCACATTAGGCGGATTCGTCGCCGCGGATATCGCGACGGTTTTTTTTCTCGATATGAATTCGCTTCCACAACCGCCCCGCTCTGTGTGACATGGCTCATTCACAATACACTGTAGATCCTCCGCTGCGGTTTTACTCGTGGAATCCGCGGCGGCGAATCCGCCTAATGTGACATCAGCCTTACAGACCAAAGTTCGGTAGTCTAGTAGAATTCACACCGAAACGGTTACTATGAAGTCTTGATTATCAGTTGTTTATGATGATTACTTCTGGCCACTCATAAATCAATTAGGTTAGGTTTGACAAACGATGATTAGATGCAGAGTGTAATATCCGGAAATAATTCCTAATCTGTTGTTATGGACACTATATTGTCTGGTACATATTCCCGGCACATATAATGTCTAAAATGGGTCATATATTGGCAATCTGAAAGTAGAAATTGACATTTCGTGATCGAAATATATTAGAATACTTCAAAAAATCACCCAACGCCCTCATGTCTATATTTGTAACTTGGCAGCTATCGCGTTCGTGATAATTCATAATACTTTTATTGCATCGCACATAGCAGCGGTCCAGTCCTAAATCAGGCTTACCTCAATATGCAACGTAATACGATTAAATGATTCGGAAGGTCATAAAAAATCAACCCAAAGCGTTAAGCCACGATTCAGCTGCTTTGGCGGCCCTTTGAGCTTAAAGTTTGGGAGAATTGAATTCAATTTACTATAATGTCACACAACTTGAAAATCTTTCCGCCACTAGCATTGGAAATGTTAAATTTGATATTCTCCTCCCAATGTCACACGCATGATTTCCAAGATTATGAGCTTCCCTGGAACTGTACTCTCAGCTGAGACACTTTTAGCGATCAAGGATAGAACGTTAAAAGCTGTGTAATGTGCTTCTTTGGACACTTCCATTTAAATGAACGCAGACGCAATGAAACGGCCGAGGATGTTCCGTTGGTGATTTTTGTTTTGTGGAAAAGAAAGTGTTGAGTGAAAAACAAACAGCCAGATCAAAACATGGCAATGAGAGACACAGTTGTTTACGTCTTGTCACGATCGGCAGATTTAATTTGAGATGTCATTACACTCCTGCATAATGTACTTCTTTCTCAGTAGATCTCAATGACTACAACGCCATATGATGCGACGACGTCCAGAACTGTTCAGATTCAAATTGAAAACGCAATTGACGAATTTACGCAAAGCTTATGAAATCGGTAATGCATACAGCTCATGAGTACTAACTTCCGGACATTTTTCAGAAGCTCAATCATGATGCAGGGGTGGACCAAAATGTTAAAACCCTCTGCAAAAATCTTAAAAATATAATTTTTTGTACACAGAACATAATACGATTGTGCACGGTTTGTGAACTTTATTCAATACGCCATTCTTTCCTATACGCAGAATGTTCATCTACGAATAAAGGTTCCTTCTGTACTGCTTTTATAAACCGCTTCCCTAACCAAACGGTCGCACCATAAACCATTGAGATGTCTTGACTTCACTGTCGTTCTACGCATAGTTGTCCCATGTAACATTTTGACAATTTTCACTTTTCTTCTTGAAACGATGTTTTTATTCCTAATCTTCAAGAAAACCACAAGAAACTTATTGTTTGTTTCCAGATTCCTCAAAAACAACATCAAACTCAATTGTCCCATGTTGATATTCTAGGCATAACTGTCCAACCATGTATTTTTTTTTTGTAAATCCATAATGAATGAATCGGTTCAAGTACAAGAAGTTTATGTCACGCTTTCGACAGGGCTAATGCAATCATTTCTGGTTTGGAAGAACGAACTGATTCTCAAACAAATGAAAAAAGTGTAACAGAACACGTGTACACCTTGTTAGCGAATGCCTAATAACAATGTGATTTATATTCTGTAAAGTTGTGGCATATCACTCTCTTCTTCATAAAACGATGATAATCTTTAGGAAAAACATAAAAAAACTTATTGTTTATTTCCAGTATTTCAAAAAACAACATCAAGTTTAACTGTCCCATGTTGATATTCTAGGCATAACTGTTGATACAAGTTAGGGGAAATTTTCACATTTCATTCAACAATAGTTTACTGCTTATAAAAAATCCGGTGTATTGCTAAACTGAAATGCTTATATCTTTTGGTAGACAAATATGCTAGAAAACTTTGATTGCGTTTTTCTCAGTTGCTGATTGGAACAACTATGCGAAGAACGGCAGTTCACCGATTAGTTTGGCAATGACAACAAAATCTTGGCTCACGTCAGGAATCATATCCTCTTAGTCGGGACCTGCACAGTACAGCTAACTGATGCTGGATGGATATGCGATACTCCTGTTCCTGCAATGCCTTGTTGTAAACAAATTAACTTATCCCGACAATCACATGACCAGGGTTGCCACTAATATTTTTCGAAAAACTGAAAAAAACTGGATCTTTCAGAATTGTTTTATTTTAAGATGATGGGTTTTGATTTATCTAAAATGATTTTTTACCTATTCTACTGCTCGAGAAAGTGCAAAACTGCTCGACAATGTGATTAATTGAAATGCATGGGAACACGGTTCCTGGCTATAGATCACTGCATCGAACCTAACCTCAATCTCCTGTTCTACTTTAAACACGAGTTTTCACATTTTTGTAGTGTTTCTTTTGACGATCTTTGTTGCTTTTTTTTCACACTCACGAAGAATGTAGAATAAATGAAATCTATAAATCAATGAATTCTTGCGTGGTTTGTTTCAGCTCCCGTTCGTTAACATTTGAATAGGAACATGTGTAGATTGCAACGAATGGGAACTGATACAAAACACGCAAAACTGTCAAACTGTCGTCTCCGTGCACTTGTGCTGTGTCAATACCATTCCCATGCTACTTCGAATTCGAACATTGCAGGCTCGAGTTCTGTGACGGTCGCCATCTAAAAGTGGCAAGCACTCAATTGGACGTTTTCGGAATCTACTAGCAAGCGTACAGTCTAATCCGAAAACGTCCAATTGAATGCTTGACACATTATACATTGCAGTGATCTATGTATTAGTATTCTGGAATTTTTTTTATTAGATCTCACAATATTATTCCAATACTAAAATTAGCACAATCAATGCCGAAACAACCAAACAACCAAAACAACTTTGGAATTGAAATTATCAAATTTTGGTGTTGAAAAGATATTTCGCTCCATTTTTATGTCTTATTCTCTAGTACTTTACTTCTTAGAGCAGGCATTTCCAACCCAATTTTTGGTATCAAGATCAAAATTATGTATGCTTAAGTGTTTTCTCCTGCTCGAGAAAGTATTTTTGGGAAAGATATACATAGTAAAGGGTGTGTCACATCAAATTGCATCACGGAAAAAACGCTGTAGAAATTTAATTTTTAGGAATTATATCTTCAGCTTTCGCTTATAATCAGATAATAGTGTATAGATCACGTTGGCCATGCTTCACTGTCAATTTTTCGTAAATTTGGAAAAATGTCGTCGAACGAAAAAGAGCGTCGTGAATTAATCCTGTGCACTCATTTCGAGAATCCGGAGTTGTCACATCGGGACATCGGTAAGATGCTGGGAATCGTCCAATCCACGGTCAGCAGAGTACTAAAACGATACTTCGAGAACCTAACCATCGACCGGAAGGTGAAGAACGGCAAAAATGGATGCTCCGTCAGTGAAAAAGATCACAAGCGCGTAGTTAAGCAGTTTAGACGTGATCCGAGAAGTTCGGTCCGGGATGTCGCCAATAAGCTGAATTTGTCAAGTTCATTCGTCCAGCGGACCAAGCAGCGGGAGGGCCTGCGTACATACAAGGTTCAGAAGGCTCCTAACCGCGACGAAAGGCAAAACATGGTGGGGAAGACGCGAGCCCGGAAGCTGTACACTGAAATGCTGACGAAGCCGCATTGCCTGGTAATGGACGACGAAACCTACGTCAAAGCGGACTTTCGTCAGCTGCCGGGCCTGTTGTTCTTATCCGCAGAGGACAAATTCAGCGTTCCGGAGGAGATTCGCAAGCAGAAACTATCCAAGTTTGCCAAAAAGTACATGGTGTGGCAAGCGATCTGCTCTTGCGGAAAGCGGAGCGCCCCCTTCGTGATGACCGGCACGGTAAACGGGCAGGTTTACCTTAAGGAGTGCCTTCAGAAGCGCTTACTACCACTATTGAAGCAGCACGAGGGCCCGACCATCTTCTGGCCGGATCTCGCTTCGTGCCACTATTCAAAGGACGTGTTGGAGTGGTACGAAGCCAACGGGGTCACCTTCGTGCCAAAGGAAATGAACCCGCCCAACGCGCCGGAGCTTCGCCCAATAGAGAAATATTGGGCGATTATGAAGCAGGCCCTCCGGAAGAACCCAAAAGTTGTCAAATCGGAGGCAGACTTCAAGAGAAAATGGATTTCTGTTAAAAAAAAACTACAACCTGACGTTGTACAGAACCTTATGGACGGGGTAAAGAGGAAGGTGCGAGCATACGGGCTTGGGCTCGAAGTATGAATAAAAAGAAAATGCCAAAAGTTGTTTAATAGTTTTTATTTTACTGTCTAAAATTTTCAAAAGGATCGGTCTACTGGGCAATTTCTACAGCATTTTTTCCGTGATGCAATTTGATGTGACACACCCTTTATGCATATGCATTTTATGCAAAGTATGCATTTCTTTTTTATTGCCAACTAAGCGTCAAATTAGATCATGCGTAATATTAATGATATTTAGAACTTAAAATCCTTGTGTGATCATGAGAAACTAATTTCTCGGTGATGCAACGTTACTTGGGTTCTATATTCATATCAATGAAAGTCAATGGAGCACATTGACTCTATGATGTTCTGTACTTTCGAATGATTTGAAGAACCTATAACGTCTGATGTTTATATAAACGTAGAGCCAGCATATTACGAGGGCTCTACGAACCATAATGGGAAATATTTCTTGCTATGAACATTACACCAGTTGTGGTTGAAATGGTAGATCAAATGGTTTGAGCTTCAAAATGTTCTGGAGGACCTACAACATATGATATTTATATGAATTCAAAGACCGTGTAGCACGTTGCTGCTTGGATAAGCTTTGTAATTAAAGAAAACTCAAGCGATAGAGGGTTTCCTATATGCCGTCTCAGTAATTAACACCAATTCCCAAACGATCGCTCTCCATGAAAAGAAACATAGTTTTTCATTGCCAGTATAGCCTTCATCATAATGTTCCCCGGCCTGTTTATATTCTTCGTTTTGTTGATGTCATATTCAGAAAAAGTTCTTTCCACATTTTTCATAGGGATAGAGAGGGTTTGGGACACATATATAAAAAACAGGATAAAACTGGATAATATTTCAAAAAACCACAAAACGTAGGTTTTAGAATTTAACTGTTTTACTGGAGCGAGAAAAAAAATGGAAGGAATTCAGTTTAAACTGGAACATTGACAAGGCTGCAAATGCCTACTGTGATTCTGTGTCACTCTTAACGAAGTTTTGTAGAATTTTACCCGTGAAATAAATCCGAATTTTTTATTGATTCGTGTTTTTGATGCTCAATCTCTGAATCGTTGAATCTTTATATTGGTTGGAAAATCATGTTTGTACACCGGGAATTTTTGACGCAGGACTACGTCTTACATTAAGGGTGCCAAATCAGAAAACAGGTTACGTTTTTTTATGAAATAAAGTTAACGTTAATAACTATTTTTGCTGCGAACGGATTTTAACGATTTACATACCAATCGAATCGGAAATTTTGAGATTTGATTTTTTGAGATTTTTTAAGATTTGTTTGATATGCTGTACATTACAATCCCATAGTCTGTATATGGTTTAAATTGATGAAAATTGTAATCATTACCATTTCTCAATACATTTGTTCTGTCCATTTGTGTGCTTTCCCGAACAGAGACGTTAATAACGGGCAACTTATGCAGCCACTAGAATAGAAACAACGAAGGCGGATAGTAAAAAAGAGAAGATTTGCGAAGTAAACTCCACCCTTGCATAGAAAGTAAGCTGTCGCTAGCGTATAAGTATTGTATCTCCTCTGAGGAAAATTCTCAGAATCTTCCTGTGCCCGAAAAAAACAAAGGTCGCTTATTTTGCTCGTTTTGTGTTCTATGTTCCCCTCGAGAATGAACGCCTGTGAAGGCTAGAGAATATTTCACTTGAAGTACATCTGGCATTGCAATTAACACAACCATCCGAACCATGGCAAAGCAGGCGAAAAGAGAAGAGTGCAGATGATTATAGATCGCTTCTAGCCATTAGTGTTTGGCTTTGTGTGTGTTGCTTGTTTTCGTTGCGCGAAACATAGAACTTTTTCATTTTCTGTACATGTGAATAACACACCTTCGATACTTTTAGTTGCCATTCGTATTTGCTCTCGTGCGCATCGACTCTGTTCTGATGCAACAAGCTCCTAGCTTTGTTGACGGTTTTGACCGAGAGTCGAGAAACGATTTTTCATAAACGGTCATTCTCGCGATGTTTCATTTTTATCGCTGCAACTGTGTGCATCTGTTAGACGCGTGTTTGATGCTTGTTCGATGGCGATGCACGGAAGATGCCTCTCGTTAAATACTCAGTGCAACGCGTGCATTGATATAAAGAAACAAATTGCGACATATGACCAATTAGTGTATTGTTCTCGCAAAGGCAAGAAAGAATCGTTGCTTCTCGAAATGATTCTACAAAACCACGCAAGCCATTAAACCTTTTCAGGGTCCCCGGAACTTTTTACTAATAAGGTTATTCATGAATTTTCGACTTATTCGCAAATAATATGCGAAATTAAAATTAAAACAAAAAAGATTGCGTAGTCCTGTGTCCTAAGCGGTTGTGTCTCGGATACAATCGGACACGAATTTTTTATTTAAACGCACCGTGCATGCGGGAACCGGTTTATTTTTTCTGCTTATGTTGGTACGACCTTAAGACGACAATCTGTCAGGTTTTAGTGCCATCCGATCATTAGTGCATGCCTGTACGTCATAAACTGTCGGAAATGTGGGTCGAAAATTCTTGGATTATGCATGATGATAATGCGCCATCGCACCGTGCCCAAATTGTACTGAATTATTTGACCAAACATCAAGCAAACACCATCGAGCAAGCGCCGTATTCACCTCCGTGCGACTTTTTTTTGTTCCCCAAGTTAAAGTTGCCACTTCGTGGAAAGAGATTCAGTCGATCGTGGAGATAAAAAAAAATGCGACGAGGAAACTAAAGGCCATCCTTTTGTTGGCCTATCAGGAATGCATGGAGGACTGGGTCAAGCGTTGGCACATGTGTTTAGCTTCAGATGGGTCATATTTTGAAGGGAATAAATAAATTTATCTGAAATTTAACTCTATTTTGTGTCATTTTAAAATTCCCTGTACTTTCTGATCATAGGGTATGATTAACTGTCGATAACTGTCAAAATTATTCAATAGTATGGATTTGACAGAAAACTAATCCGTAATTACCCACTCTATTGGCAAGTACATCGTTTAACAGTTTTCATCGGTCCCAAACAAGAAGCATAAATGGATATAGCATACGGCTAAGTAACAAGCAACATGTACTGTGATTAATCATAAAATCCTAAATAATAATAAATCTAACATTCGAATTCTCTATTTGGCACAAAACGGGAGTTCTGTCTTGGTTCGCACACGAACAAGTTTCGATTTCGCACGCCAATTGCACCACGCAAAGGTATCTCGTGTTTTCCCTGTGTTGCAGCAGCACACCGTATAGAATTTCATTTCGTGACGCAACCCGCTGTGTCACGTTTTCTAGATAAATTCGATACCGAACACATGCCTGGCTAATTTGCATATAGGACATTTCCACCAGACCTTGAACTAAAGCCAGCAAACAGAAAATGATGAACGGGGGGAAAAAAACAAACATTCAGAGTGCAGTTCAAACGGAGCGAATTGCTACTTTAATTTTCGCTGTACCCATTTGAAAAATGGTCAATTTGATTTACGATGGATTTGGAACGGTCGTATAATATAGCCTGATAAATATACCTCGAAAATCTGTGCCAATCTTGTGTGACAGCCAGTTTACCCTCACCTGGCGAACTTGCGAGAATGTGACATTCCCTCGGGTAACTGCCCCTATTACATCAAAGCTGAATTATGTCAATTTAGCAGTTTTGCAAACGTCAAGTTTGCAATTGGTGGAAAACACGCAAGCGGCAGAGAAAACCAACTTGCAAAACTAATAATAAACAGCTGGCCCGGTACCAAATCCGTGGCAGTGGCAGTCTGTTTCGATATTGTTTTGGAGATTTTCTTCTGACTAATCGGCGTCTGCTTGTGCTTTCTCCGTGGAAACCGGTGGACCGTGGGTTGAGAAAAATTAAGACGCAATAAGATTATGAACCTTTTTCCGTATCGGAGACCTAAATAGATATGTGATTGGGCTATACGGACGAGGTCATGACCTGTACCAAGAATTTGTTCCGCTTTCTATCTTCTATAACCTTTTATAGGGCAGTGGCAACTTTATTGCCAACCACAAAATATATTTTTTCGCTGCCTGCTGTTTCAATATTTTGCTTAAACATAGGTAAAAGTATCTGGCAACACTCCATTTTCTTAGGGCTCCTAAAAATGTACGATAATAATTTTTATGTGAACGAACCGCGTTTTTAGAGTTCCGACAGAAAATTCTGTTTAAATTCATAGAAAATCCAACAAGTTGAAAAGTTTTTCACTGGAAACGATCTATTTAGGATCTACTGTGTAAGATCATGCAATTTTTTCTATAAAACAAATAGTATATTTGATGAAAAACTCAAATTTTCAGTTTTCTCTTTGTAACAAACAAAAAAAACTTTATTTTGCAGCACTAGAAATATTGTTTTAATTTTTGCATAACCAAAGGCGCAATGAAGTGAGTTTACAAGGTAGTGGTAATTTGTTAATTTAATAAATGGTGTTAATTTTGTTTTGGGTGGCAATAAAGTTTCCTCTGCCTTATTTTTGCCTACATTTTTCAATTTTTACTTGCCGAAATTAAGAAATTTATTAACTAGGCAAACTCAAGTTCAACACTTCTATTGACAATGCCATAAACAAATGTTTCTAAAAGTATGGGATCTTATGTCGATTAAAAAAGGATCCAACTATACATATAGCTATTGAAATCAAGCATCTCTTCTCATTCCCTAAATGTTATTTCACACGTGAAAGCTATATTTTACTGACAACCTTGTGGGCTTGTGTAAACATGGACGATTTTTTTGTGCTGAATGTTTCACAATGCATGTTCGGCCGTTGATATGAAATTTCATGAAGCAACCAACATTAAAGTTCTAAATATCGCTCGTCTTACTTGCAATATAAAAATGCCCCCGACTTATATATTTACAATGTCGATTTTCTTGGTTTTGAAATCTCTGATAGGGAACACATTTCGGGAGGAACTAAAACTCCCCCTACTTTTATGTATTTGCAATGCCGATTTCCCCATAGCATATTGGTTTTGAAGTCTGTAGTTTCATAAAATATATTAGTTTTATTATATTAGTTTTTTTATTTTATTATATTATTTTAATATATTAGTTTTATTCATCTTCACTGTAATGAATTGTTATGGAGTGCCCAAAATGATTGATGCAAAGCTCTCTTAAATCTATCAGAAAATGAATGAGCAATAATTGTGAGTATAAGAGGAAGTACAAGAGGAAGCTTGTATCTTCTATTTCGACCAATCAGAACGAGGTATTTCCATTTAGAGATTTTCGATTGCTTGATAGTTGGTTTCATAAAATATATTATCTTATTCATTGTGATGAATTGTTGTGGAGTGCTCAGATCGATTGATGCGGGAATTTCGTAAATCCAACAGCAAATAACTGAGGAATAATTGTAAGTACATGAGCCGCCGCTTTTGTCGTCAATTTCGACCAATCAAAACTAGGTATTTCCGTCAGGATAGGGGTTGAGATTTTTCTATCGTTCGATAGTTAGCTCCATAACATATATTATTTTATTCAATTAAAAAAATATTATGTAGTACCAAAATTGACTAACGCATAAATCTCATCAATCTATCATGAAATGTGACTGAGTAATAAGCGTTTGAAATTGGACATTTTTCACGATGTGATCAATTTTCGTTTTTCAATTTGTACCCCCAATATGTTCCCGAAATCCTACGTCAAAAATTAAAGTCTACAGAAGTTTAACCGTCGCGCGTGTTATATAAAGGATAGCAAGTTTGAAGTTTTCTAAGGGCCGATCTAGAAGTTTTTTGGAAAGCATATTTCTCGCCTTCTATGGATGAGGATATTATTTGCCAATCCAACACAAGCCTGGTGATTGGACTTATGCTTTGATGTTTAGAAAAAGTCTTAACAATATTGAACATCCATTTCAGGAGTATCTCCCAGTCGGCGTGTGACATCATAACATCCCTTAGGGCGTAGAGGTACTGATCCATGATCTTAACCACCCAGTACAGGGGGCCAACCAGTACCAGGAGAAGCACCCCACACCATAATGTTCCTACTTCCATGCTTGAATGTCTTCGTGGTATGGTTTACCTTCGTCTCATCCGACCACAGTATATTTCGCCACTGCTTTTCCTTCTCCGGACCGATTCAGTCAAAGTGATCTTTTGCGAACTTCAGCCGCGCCTTCAGACGCTTCGGCGTCAGCATCGGGACCTTACGGGGGCTTTTATCTTTTAGCCTCTGCTCTGTGGTTTCAGGAAAAAATAAGTCGACGTCATGGAGTGACCAGCGCAGTCACCGGATCTGAACTCTATAGAGAACCTACGGGAGATTTTGAAAAGATCGGTGTATACGGAGAAGTCGAAAGATAAGCAGCAACTGTAGGATAGTATCTAAGTTTGTTGGTACGCCATCCCGGCCATCACGTGCCAGAAGCTGGTCCATGAATCCATGCCGAACCGGGTGCGTGAAGTGATGTGTAACAAGGGTCGACCAAGTACTATCCCTAGAAGCTTTTCACGGTATGAATTTTCTTTTTATTTTTTTACTATAAATTTTAAAACAGGTCTTAATTTTTTTTCGCGTCATTTTAGTTGTTAAGTATGCCTCAAACGCATTTCTTAATGAATGACTATTGTTTTAACTACAGATGTTATAGATTTCTTCGAACAATGCAAATAAATTGTTATAAATGGGTTGAAGCACTGGATTGGATTAATTTTTGGTCATAGTTTTGTCACTTTCTTTTTTTGCTTGAGCAGTGGTTCTAATGCTTTATCCGACACTGTTTGACACTGTATGTATCAACACCATCTAGTGACAAACCAAGTAGATATTTTGGAAATGACCCAATATATTGTGAATCGGTTGTTCAGCCTACCCAAAAAGTTTTCGTTATATTTTGAAGGGAGTTGATCCGTACTTTGTCAGGGCGGTCTTATATTCTCCAAGCCTATCGATCGACCGCCAATCGCCTTGCGGATCAATCGATACGCTTGTTATGCTTCACCCGGACCCACGACGGAAATCAAGTTCAATAGCAGCATAGCGTTATGCGGTGCCGCGATCGCTGCATTTCTTTCCCTTCCCCACGCACACACAGGCACACACACCCATCCATACAAGGCGGCACTCATATTTTCCGATCGCACGATCCGAAACTTCGGACGCTGGCGAGGATCGTTAAAGGCGGCTGCAACCGACCGACGGCGCATGCTGATAGATATGCTACGAGTGGTTCGGTGTACCGAGACGTCAGTTTCAAAGTTCAGTTAGCGTTACGTAGACGCGCACCGGGTTGTTTGTGTGTAATTCTTGGCGCCTGTGCGGAAAATCCGTTCGGTGCTCCGCTGCTACGGTCTGAAGACGCATCATCTCACGACTCCGGTTCCGGCTGAGAGGAGACGCTGAACTGAACTTTGGGCACGGCAAAGGAATTGTGTGTGCGGGAAAAGTGTGTGATCAAAAAAGAGGTTCGATCGATTACCGAAACGTCCGAGAATAAACGGACACAAAGTTTTTTTTCGGGACTTTCATTGTTTGTCAATTGTTTGGGTGAATAATTGTGGTTATGCGGCTTGTGTAAACATGGACCGATACTGATCGTGAATTCAGTCGAACAACGTTTGTGTTTTTGTTTGTGAAGTGCATTGTTGTTCATACGATAACGATGTGAAAATTCGAAAAGTGGAAAAAAAACAAGGCAAAATTGGCGCTAATTATGGTTGCCTTGTACCCGAGCAGGGAAGTTCCCACTGCGTGCACATGGGAATAATTGCATGTATGTTTGGCCAATTTCGGGTTGGTTGGCTAGGACATATTGTTGATGAATGTGCTTTAAAGATGTATCGCAAAGAAGTAAAGGAAGACCAATTGAATTGTGTGAAAACTGTTTGGTGGATGAGATTCATCTTAAAACTCACGCTTGAGTTCAAGTCGAGAATAGGAGGATGCTGAGAATTTAGCGGATCTGAAGCCGAGAAGAAAAGCGAGCGAGCGAGATGCTATGGAGGTCAAGCTATATTTACTGATTTCTCCCATAGTGCTCTACTATTGCGGACGAGGTTCCAATGCTCTATAGCACAAGTTGTGTGAAGGTAACAAAGACCGAAAATTGCTCTCTTCTCAGCGTTTGGATTTCTGCGTGATGTTTTCCCTTCATCTGAGCTATGCGACGCCCTACGCGGCACTTGTCTCAAGCGAGGTGGAACCAGAGAGACGAACAGCTCCAAGGTAGAGAGTGCAACTCGTCGAGGAAGTATAGTTAATGCAAAAGATATTAAATTCAGCATTCATAGTAAACGCGCAAATCTCCACTAAGATTGCGATAAGGAGCGCAGGTTGGAAAACACAATCATATTACTGATCTTATCGCCAGAAAGGCATGACTAAATTGTGTAACAGTATTCAGCACCAACGTTCGAAACCCTTTCACTGATCATCAGCAAGCGAACGGGGCAGCACCATTTCCTAGCTGATAACACACGACGCGCGTCTTCCTTCCATAGATCGAACAACGTACGTCAAGCTTGCGATGCATCGTACGCTTTGTGTATACTTGCATTCATTCATTGAAAATTCACTATCTCGACCGAAACAATCCGATTCCGATGTTTACGACAATTGCCTCGTTATATATTGACTAATTTGCTGACCTTCGCTTTTACTTCTTCCCCCCCCCTCCTTCCCCACCGACAAACAAAACAGTTATTGAGATGAAAATTTATGATATCGAGCACACACACGCGGTCCCACTCAAAACAGGTTACAGACGACGGTGCTCATGAGAACAGCCTCTTCCATTTTCCCAGTCACATCACATCACTTGTAGCGCTTGTGCGAACGCAGTTATTCGACTGCACGCTAATGCTTGGGTCCCACGGATTGATGTTAAATTATGAGAGAAAATTTTCGGTTTGTTTTATTTCTTATTTGCTCACAGAAAGTGCAACGTTCGACCCGTCGGATGAGATAACATGAATTGGGTCATCTCGTCATACAACAATAATAATTGGGTCACAATTGCACGATTTGTGGGTAAACAAAACCTGTTATTACTTCCTCAGTGGGATCACTTTTCTGAGGTCCCATTAACACTTTGTATGCAGCTTCTACAGGTGCCACAAAAATAACTATTGGATAACGTCTCTTGTGATACCATTTAGCACCATTTCAAGCCAGTACAAATCTGTGTAAAATGGTTCGTTTAGTGTCTGATTGGAGGCAGCCAAATATTCCATTGATAATTTCGGACCATCTGTGTTTGCCGTTACCATCTCTGACATCTGTTCCAGCATAGTACTGTGTTATTAACATTTGCAATTTGCAAGTCTCGCGAAAACAGGGAAACAAATGTTATCGGATTGATTAACTTGTTATTTGCTAGCGTTCAATTTTGAGAGCGGAATTTCCACCTGCGTCATTTAATTTTGGTGACAACTGTCTAATTGGTCGAGAGTGCATCAGAGCACATAACAGTAAATATGCAAAATTGTACAAGTAATTGCATGAACTAGTATAATATACAATGTATGCACAATATTTATAATCAAAAATATATTACTTTCCAAATTTGTTGTACAGTGATGCTAAAAATAATTAATACACCGCAAGTGTATGTAATGGTTCGCTACTTGCTAGGTATTTTGTATGCTGAATTACAAAATTTAGGCATTAATTCTCAATGAAACTATGGAAAACATTACATTCCTGTAATAATACTAACGGTGTTAGTAGCTGACTCGACAGTGAGCAGCTACTGAGCCGGTGAACTCGCTTGACAATAGGGCGCTTGCAGCGTGCATATGTATCAGTGATTTGTTGGGCAGGCAAAAGAGATCGCTGCATAGGATTTATATGGATCGACATGTTTGAGCTTTGTTTAAATAATTATTTTAGCGAAATAGAAAAATATAAATTTCTGTTATGTTATGGAATGGAAGCAAATTGATTATTCAAAAAGTTTCACAGAAACAATGCAAAATGTGCAGTGCGATTGTATAGCCGGATTAGGTGAAGTGTGCTTCTATTTAGGCTTTGTGATTTTTGCCCTGAAATGCTGGTTTCGTGAAGAAGTAAACTATAATGAATATTCGCGTGCAGATATCCTTAATCGGTGATTACTTTCGCCAAAAAACAGATGATTATGTTGAAATTAAGAACATATTCAGCCAGAAAGACCAACCAACCCTCAGATATGAATTCCGAGTACCTGAATGCTCTGCGGAGAAGTGAAATATGGTTATAAGAAAATTTATCGGAAAAGGAGAAAATCCATCAATTGGTTACTTCATGGAAAATACAAGGAAGTATTCGAACATGAGCTCGAGCCTCCGTGTCTTGAGTCTAGGTCAGAACATGCTGATAATCCTTTCCTGTTATTTTTTCGATTCAAATCTAGTGGGAGAGTCGCTCAATGAACATCGCGGAATAGGTGCTAGTAAGTTAAGCAATATGCATCACACAAAAGCTCTTGTTTGGTAAATAGCTTGCCTAACTGTTTCACCAAGTTCATGTTAGTTCTATGGAATATTTTGCGCTAATAGAAAGATCACAACTTTATTTAAATCATCTACAAGAACGTCGATTGATAATGAATCCGCTTCTGCTGCATAGAAGCTACGAATATAAACAAATGATGTTTGCCCAACAGATGCTCTGCATGTATGTGTAGCAATAGCCCTATTGATTCACTCCGAGATGGAAAATGAAAGGTGGGAAGATTTTCTAAATCTGTGACGTCACAGATTTTGTTTATGTATGTTACTTTTCTTATAATAGTCCACTACATAGGAAAAGTGTTGTTATTAAAAGTAAAAATAAGCAAATGAAATGAACGATCTATTTTTTCCCCTAAATCAATGCTAGCGTTCAAAATCATAAGGTCCCGACATTCTAACAGAAACTGAAATTTCAATATTTTTGGAGTGTTCTAAACGTAATTTCAATTCAATTTTACTTCTCGTTACGTCGAACAAAAACGTTAACGAACAAAGTCAGAGTCACACAATCTTTTGTTTCTTTGACGGATAAACATTTGACAGAGCATGGGAAAAAGGTTGCAAGTTATTTCATGTAAAATGAACTTGAAAAATAAATTTAATTGACTGCGTATAACTTAGATTGAGACAAAAAGTTTTCCGCTTGCGTCTTAGTTTTAGACGACTGAAGTTTTCAGCACCCTAACTGTGAAAAAGTAATTACAATTGCTGACAAAAGTCAAACTTCCATGAAGTTGCTCTAGAATCCAAACATAGTAGACATTAGAATACTATTTCTGAAATCAAAGAAAAAATTAAACATTTTAGTTCGTGATATGTTCTGATTTTTTCCATAATGCGAAAAATATGAATTGGAAATTTGTAATTAGCTTTTGTATATCTTCTTTCAACGTTATTCGATGACACATTCAATTTTGTACCATTTGAGTAACTGACTGGTATGCCTGGTATGTGAACTTCCTATCTTCCTGGCTACTAACACAATCAAAATTTAACACAACCAAAACCCGTGAATCTTCTCACCTTCTATTCTTCATCTCGGATTCACTCGCCCTTGCTCGTTCACACAGTGTGAGCCAAGGATGCCAGGTGATTTTTCAAATGTCTTCACACGAAAAAATGTCTTCAAATGTCTTCACATGGTAAGGAAAAATGTCTTCGAATGTCTCCGCAATCATATCGGATGAAACTGAAATTCATAACATAATTTTGAGCAAAGTTTAATAGCTAATTCAATGTTTATTGAAATTGGTATTATTATACAGCGTATTTTATTAAACTTACTTTCAGGTTTTCAAGCTTATTTCAATAAATGTGAACATAGAATATATTGCCAAACTGCGAATTAAATTTTATGAGTTTAGACATGATAATTGGCTTGATAAACCGTTGATTGAGGTAATTCCAGTTCTTCCACAAAAACGGAACTGTGATAACTCAATTTGTTTATTTTAGCTTTGAAGTTTTGGTTGTAACTCAAGCCATATCCATAAACTAATTATTGAAACGGAAAACCTTCGATTCGTGAAGTGGTCGTTTGAAAGAAGGTTAATCTATTGTATAGTGTAGGCCCAAAATAAAAAAAAAATTACAATGTCACAATCATTCGAATTCCCGAGCGCAAATGAATTAATGTTTCTAGAGGCAATATGCATCCAGGCCGCTGGAAGTTCTCTAGAATTTGAAGTAAAAGAAGTAAAAGAATTTGACAGATGATTGAATATTAGCAGTTTTTGTCTCACGTTTTCAGTTGCTTTTATCATTATACAATTTGATCGCGAAATACACGCTGACTGTGTATAAAAATACTTTGTGCTGAATTTCTTCGAACTGAAGGTACTATCCAAAAAAAGCAGAAAAGCAAAAGGATTTGGGCAATATTGAGAAAACTCTACGATGATGATCCCCGAGAGTACAGAACAGTTTTGAGAATAACACCTGAACAAGTAGAAACGCTGTTTGATTTAATTGCTCCAAAAATACAACAAGATACACTAATGAGAGATGCTACATCTGCAAGAGTGAAATTAGAAATGACTTTCGTGTGGCTTTCTTCTGGAATATCGTCGATATTTTTCAAAATCTTGAAAGCATCCATAGCTAAGATAATTCCGGAAATGTGTGATGCTATAAATGGTAGTCTAAAAGATTTTTTAAAATTTCATTTATTTCACCTTTACAGCAGCTTCGTGTACCAATTTGTGACATGAAAATGATAGTACAGTAATTTACATTTAATGAAAATATTTTTTTTATAATTTATAATTTAAAAAAAATTAACAAACATAATTTAAATGAAAGTTGTGTTTGATAATAATTTTGTGTTATAATGATATTTTTTTTACATTTTTAATGAAACTTAAAAATGTAAAAAAAATATAGAAAACTAGTTAAGTGAGAGTCAGGGCCACGTGCCTTAAGTAGTCAAATAACATGAAGTACGAAATTTTCGTTCATATTTTAACAGTTTAAAACAGCTTTCGAGCGTACTAATTTGATAGAGAAATTTGCCTCATACGGAACACGGATGCCGCCACTTAATATAAATACAGTAATCTACATTTAATGCGACATACCGAGGCATCACCCGGTGTCGCATTGGAGGTGATTTTGACCTGTAATTGGACATTGGCGATGAGAACGGTACAGTGTCGACGTCTGGTAGCGACTTTCAATGTAGCCATAATTTGGGCCCCGAACTCGATGTTTACAAAAATTTCCAATTAGAGGTAAAAATGTCCAATTAAACGTGTCGCATTACAGGTCTATCGAATTAGCTAAATGTCGCATTAAATGTAACTTGTTGTATTCTATCCTCGATTAGGGATACCAAGTATGTTTCTCAAATATCCTCGCACAGCTTATGGATGATTTTCTGATGTCTTCACTCATGGATGGCTTATGTTCTTGTTTTCAAGCAAACTATCTCAATAAGAAAGCGTGCCACGCCAGCGTGAAAAAACAAAATCACAACGATTTCGTTTAGAAACTACACCCAAAGCTAATTTTTAGCACACGTTGTGGCATCCCAATTTATTACATTAAATGAGCTGAAAAATAACAGAAAATGAACAAGTATATCATTTGTAAAATATATATGCTAGAGCCAATATGAGTGAGCGAAACAGGAGACACATTTAAATGAAAGCATATGAAAGCTTTTCATACAATTTGCCAAATACACGGCCCAGACAGAGAAATATATATTCTCGTTCATGTTCTTCTTTATTCTCTTAGAAAACACTTTCCAACTTCATTTTATGATGAGGTGTGATATTATCACGCTTCTATATAACAGCACTGGCAGCTACATGGATAGCGTGGTCGTGTGAAATAGCTTTGCATTCCAGCCGTCCTTGGTTCGATCCCCATTGACATCGTATGGACTTTTTTTTGAACAAACCCAAATGAAATAAAAAATGAAAACAGAAAGAGATGTCTGCTCGCATACATATATACCATTTTTAAGCTTTCAATACAGCTCATTATTTGCACATTTGACCCGAAACGGCACACGAAATGGCATCATTTCTGCCAAAGATGAAATGTTCTCTGCCAACGCTAGTTTGGGTGTATTAGGGTTTTATTTGTTTTTCCAATAATTTTTAAATATGTTAATATCTTCGCTTATTTTTAAATACCTTCAAAATGAAAACATTTGTTTGCATTTGGCATCCCTGACTCGAACGCTAAATGTTGTTTTTGACATTTTGAGGGATGCGAGTGCGAGTAAAATCAAAAAACTTTGAAGTAGCTCGCACGTCGGATCACACAAGACACTAACTGGCATGATGTGTTCACACGGTGTGAGTAGCTGCACTGCAGTAACTGACTAGGCCAACTCGTATGCTTACTCGCACCGTATAAACCCGGCTTAAGTCGTATTTTACGTGAAAATTCACGGCTTGCTGCGTACAGGCAATATTGTCGCCCAGATTGAAATTATATGATTGGAAAAATACAAAAAAAAAAAACTCCCAAAACTGGTTCAAAAACGTGACTAGCATCAAACTTACCAGACCTCATCTCCGAAAATGATTGGCCATCCGGTAGTCTAGACCTGAATCCACTAGATTATTTAGTTTGGATCAAGTTGGAGGAGGAAATTTGCAATAGTTGAAGAATTCTACCGGATATATCTATTAATTTGATCGGTCAAGTAGTTCAAAAGTTATGAATTTTTTAAACAAATGCATTTTGGCTGTTCGGAATTTGGCACAAACGTGTTCGGAATATGAATCAGTTTCATAAATGGTGTTCAGAATTTGAGACAAATGTGATTAATGTAATTTTCAGTTTTTCACCATGATAATATATTTGTGAATAAATTTTTTGGAAGTCAAATGAAAAAGAGGACTGTATCCAAAAATCAAATTAATTTCGCGATAAAGTACCATTTTGAGTAATGAGACACTGTTTAATGGCCACCAAAGCTTAAGTGTTCGGGATTTGAGACAAAACGGTACATCTTTCTATTAGCATAAGCATTTAAACGAAATGATCGTTCATGATACTTTTATAAAATTTCCAGCCAGTTATGCAATGCCACTTTACATAAAATGTTTCATCATACTATTTTTAGGCCGAAAACAGTCCAATTGTTGCGAAGCGAAAGGCAAGTTATTTTCCGCTGAGCATTTTATTCTCGTTGTAACCAAGAAGAAACATAACCTCCCCTTCGCAAGGATTACCTAAGTTATTCTGCATAATGCACTTGGCTTCTAGCCTGTTTCCCTATTTTATCACCTGTCCGGAAACACCCGTCATTACCGGGAAGAGCTTGGGTTATAAACCCAACACTGAATCACATTTTTATTTTATCGATCCACCTGCTCTTGTGGTAAATCGGTGCTAATGAGTGATGACGAGAAAAAAACAAGCTTTCACCGCGTTCTCCCCGTTTGAACTTGAACTTCTTCCTTGCCGCGCGTTCTAAGTGCCGTTTTTGCGATCGGTTTACGTAACACATTTGGTTGGAAGTTATATAACAAATTTGCACAATTTGCAGAAACAATTCGCTGCGCTCGGCGGAAACTTGGCGAGCACTGAGGTGAAACAAAAATATATGTACAGAATGCCTAACCTTCTACCCAACGACAATCGGTGAATGTAGTTGGAAAATTTCCATCTTTCAGATATCTTGAATCAATTTGCCTAATAACCAATTTATTGTCGAGTTTGTAATTATACAGAAGTTGACGTTTCAACGTGAAAGGAACGTGACCCTTCGGAAGATAATATTGCAAAAAAATGTACGCTTAGTCGGTTTCTTTACAAAGTTCGTCATGCGAGTCGCTCTTTTTTTATATATTTATTTCCAGTAGAGGACGTATTGCATAATCCTTGTACGACAAAAAAAATAACGGAAAGGTAATTTATACAAGATGCATAAGCTTTCGTTCGCTTCTGCTCAGCAGCAGCAGCAGCCCTAAACTGTCTTCATAACGAATACAAATTGCATGTTGTGGAACACCGCTATGCGCCGGTGTCTCTCTGGTCTTTTTTCTCGAGATTCGCCGCAACAACAAAAACTGTATCATTCACACAAAGTGTGTATATATATATTTTTTGTTTTGTTTCAGTTCTAATAATAAACTACATACATATGTACGTGCCACTCATGACAACTGCGGCCGGTGTATACATTTGATTACAGTAATATCATATTTTTTCAGTTTGCCACGCGGAGAGCGCACCACCGCGCGCGAACGCCAATGAAATTGTCAGTGCGCGCGATTACATTTAATAAGCATGCATTTTTTCTCAAACTTCGGAATGGCAATAGCGAAACTCGGTAGCATACTGAAATAATTGCTCAAGAGTGGATGCGTTGATGTGTTTTGATTTTTTTGTTTGTTTTTCAAGCGGCGCCTCTGATAGTTCAGTTCCGTAAACAACCTAGTGGCACGTGCGTATCGAAAGCACCAACTATTCTGAATAACAATCAAAAACGGCAATCTCGGTCATCTGCAGAAGATTCGTTCACAACCCTATTCAACCTCGACTCATTGTTTTTTGACGTTTTCAGTTCACCTCGCCATACACTTTATCTATTCCGTATCAATGAAGTCGGTAAGTCGTGCAAATGTTTACACGCATCCTATCGGTGGGAGCCTCCGGTGGAAACGGTGTGTTACTGTCACTCAAATCGACTCAAATTGTCGTTTGAAGTGATGGATTGGTTGTTGTCTATATATTTTTAACTGTCGAGTCGTGAAGTCACCATTCGAAATGACGAGCTGAAGATAGCCACAATCAATACAGTTTGTGGACAGGCTTACAGAGATCTCGTATGAATGAGAACAAAAGGATTCGGTCGATACAGTATCTCTGAGCGCGTCACCCAAATTAGTGGTTGTTGTCACGAAAACCGGATACTATGCAACTTTCTAACAGCGTGATGCATTCTGAGTTACTCTTACGTAAGACTACTTCTTTGTGGGAGAGTACCAGTTTAAAAAAGTATAAAATGTTGACAAAATATTTTGAACGTTTATAACACAATTTGTTGCTATTCCTATGTGAATCAATTCGTACCGTATACGCGATGGCGGGTATTACGATGCAAATAAGATCAAACAAGAATGCTTACAAACTAATAATTTTTCAACGTGGGATTACATTGAACAGGGAGAGATGGAATGTACAATAGGAAAAAACTTGAACACTTATAACTCGACCAATTCATGATTCAAGATGTTTTTATCAATCGATTGGAAATATTTCTACGCATCTATCAAAATGAAGAAAATTATTTTTTGACGTGGGACTACGTCTAACCGGAGTATATAGGGTGTAAAATGAAAACCTAAACACAGAACATGCAGGAACATGCATGCTTATAACTCGAACATTTCTTACTGGATCGGAAAGATGTTTGCATCAATTGATAGGGAATATTTCTACGCATCTATCGCAATTAATAAAATGTTATTTTTCATTAGATTAACAGTTGAATAACTGTGAAATGTTAAGCGTTATCCAAACGCCCTAACTGCCTCGTTTTGATTGGCCCGATTTACGGTTTCCCCAACACAGCCATCAAAACCAAGCAGCGTTGGAGAAATCGGCATTGCAAATTAGAGGCGAATGAACTGAAAAGTTTAAAGCCTCTTTAATTCAACATCATCATCATCATTGCAAATACATGAAAGTAATACCCCCGACTTTTGTTCCAACTGAAATGTGTTTCCCTAACACAGACTTTAAATCCAAGGAGCGTTGGGGAATTGGCATTGCAACTACATGTAAGTCGGGGGCATTTTTGTTCCGACTCAAATGTGTTTCCCTAACACAGACTTCGAATTCATGGATCGTGGGGAAATTGACATTACAAGTACATGCAAGTCGGGGGCATTTATGTTCCGGCGGAAATGTGTTTCCCAAACACAGATTTCAAAACCAAGGTGTCTGGGGAAATCGGCTTTGCAAATAAATGCACACTGCGAGTACTTTTGTGCTCGCTTGCCTTTGTGCAGACTAGAATATGTTTCCTTAACACGGTCTTCTGAACTTAGGAACCTGGGAAAATCGTGCAGACACTAGAGGCGAATGAACTTTCAAGTTCTTCTATAGTATAAAAAGTAGAAGTTGAATTTGTTTATTCATGCAAGCCGGGGGAACTTCTGCACCCGCATGTTTTTGACGTAGGATTACGTCTTTCGGGAACATATTGGGGTACAAATTGAAAATCGAAAATCGAGCACATCGTGAAAATTGTCCAATTTAAAACGCCTACTTCTCAGACATTTCACGATGGATTGATGAAATTTTTGCGTCAATCGATTTCGGCACTCCATAACAATTTTTTATTTGAAGAAAATAATATATGTCATGAAAATAACTATCGAAATATTGAAAAATCTCAACCCATATCCTAACGGAAATACCCACTTCTGATAGGACGAAATTGGCGACACATGCGGTGGGTCCCTAACAAAGACATCAAAACCAAGCTGTCTGGGGGAAATCGGCATTGCAAACACATGAAAGTAGGTGGAACTTTTGTTCCGGCCAAAATGTGTTCCCTAACAGAGACATCAAAACCAAGCTGTCAGGGGGAAATCGGCATTGCAAATACATGCAAGTCGGTGGCATTCTTATATTGCAAGTAAGGTGAATGATACGATTAATTCTAGCTAATAAAATTGAAATTTGCATTTTTTGCAAATTTGATCACGCATTGTGAAAATTTAGCTCAAGAGTCAGTGTAAAATTGTATATGGTAGCAGTTGTGTTAAAAATGACGTGATATATGAAACGATTTATTTTAATTTTCATAAATAAAAACCATGGTGTGTTCCCGCTCGAAAACGGGTCATTTGGTTTAAGCTGTTTGTTTTGTTGTGTTCATTTTCACCCAAGGAAAGTTTATACGGCGAGAAAACTCGAAAAAGTGAAGAAGTATTAGAAATTTGATTTCCCATATGCTCTACATATAGTAGGTGTTGTTAGTCCAATTAAATTGGGATGAATAAACACTCAGAAATTATAAATTATAAAGGAAAATTACCTTTTCCATTTCAAATATGTTTTCTCTCTATTAACTCTTCGTGGTCGTTTGTCTGCTCTCAGTCACCACAGCAAGAAATCATGCTAATCATATATTTGACTCAACCAAGTATCAGTTCATGCTTTTCCTAAACGAAGCTTGATGGCTAGTGAACCTGTTCACGAATCAAGACGGTGCTCCTATGAGTCATAGTTAACGGTACTCAGTATCAAACAAAGTGGTCACCCACATAAGACAATGCACAGTCCATTGAATGCATAGGAATGTGAGACAAAAATCATAACAGCAGAATTTAGCCATTGTAACACTTTGGTGTGATGGAAAAGATTGTTCATTAGTATAAGAATGACTGTTTGCATAAATGTCTCATATTGTTTGAATAATCTCACAAGTGTCTCAAAGGACAAAATATTTTTTTATATAAAAATTAAAATAGATTGCTATATATTTCACAAAAAAAAGCAAATAAAAAAGTGTTTATTTTTCATAATCTTGAATGTATCACAGCTTTTTCAAAGAAAATAATTCCAAGCAGTATGACACCCATACCCAAATTTATTACGACCGCAAAGGGTTAAAGTAACATGTTTAAACTGATGAGAAAAATTGATAATTGTGTACGGTATTGGTAATTGTAGGGGACACTTTTTCCAGTGTCGTCCCTTTCTTCGGGAGGTCCAGATTACTGAACTTCACACACTCCCATTCACCGCACTACAACTTCACTTTTGCCGGATCAAACGCGGCTTCCGGTTCCGTTTACTGTTTTAGAAACCGCTAACACAAACGGGAACACTCCTCGATTCTTGGAACCGAATTCTCTGGAAACTATCCGGGCGGTCGGAAAAATATATTCAAAAAGAAAAACAATGTTTAAAAGTGACTGTCTTCGACCGTGTCTATTTTATTACTCCCCTGTTAACAACTTTCATCTTACCAACTAATTATTCGTACAAATTCCTATGGGAGGTGCTTGGAGTCGTTTTTCGAGAGAGAAAATACAATTAACCAATTGCAATCGAATTGGCTATATATAATCGTAAACAGTAATTTGTTTACGCGGAATTTTCGTCGCGTGAATAATAAACTGTCGCCACGAGCCACATAGAAACCTGAGCTTATTTTTTTATACTCGCGATACTGGAGTTCGTGTTGGAAAAAAAGATAAACCTGGTCAGGGACACTGGCTGACGAACAAGACTATAATATAAGATAAATCGAAGAGGTGGATGTACTCGCGGGCTCGAAATTGACTGGCGCTTCAGAAAATATAAAAATGTAAGGAATGTAACTTCCAAGCACCTTTACACAATGTTTGATGATCAGGGGTGCTTCATAATTATCTTATATTGTATTGGTGAGTTTTTTTTTCTTTATTTTATCCATACATAACACAGGAGACATCTCGTCTAGGATCACAGAGGGCAGTTTTCTCAATCTCGTTCCACTTCGGTATCCTTTTAATGATTCGCACCATCCAACGACTGTTCACCATCTTTATGTCATCATCACTCGGTAAACACTGGTGGAGTGAACAAACAATACCTAACAATCAAACAAAACGGCCCTTTTCAGGGTCACCAAATCATTAACAAAGAGTTTAACGAATACAATTCGAATATATCAACACCACTGCGATAACAATCGTTGATATCCACCGTGCATATCATTCTATTCATGGGAAATAAGAAAAACAAGCCACCACATAAATATTGGGTTCACTCTAGTCAACCTTAGCCTCGCACCAGCTAGCGAGCAGACAACAGATTTTTCTAATGCTGATATAGTATACAACGGTTTTGGTCAATACAATGGAACATATCGCATGGAGAGAAGCGAAACATTGCGTCGCAAGTCACTCCCTTGTGTGATTCTCCTGCATGAAAATAGTACTATTTTACCGAAAGAGTTTCCGCTGTGTACCTGCGTCCAGAGGCACGTTTTCACCGGAGAACCGTGAATCTTCGTTCTCGTGCTATCGATACAGCACACATAGCGCTGCAATTTCGCTCGATTGAGGCACCGCGTCGATTTTCCTGTTGTCTGGTAGAAGATGCTCATATATTTTTGTATCACACGCACACATTGTTATTGTTTTCATGCGTTGCCAAGTGTAGAATAGAGGTGGTTGAGAAATGTGGGAGAGTTGGGAATGAAAGATGTCAAACTGCATTGCAATTTTGATCTCTTTCACAATTTTTGTACCAAAGGTGAATGTCGATGAAAAGATACTCCGCGTTGGTTTTCATAACGTTAGGTGGAGAGTGTTTGTGTGTGTTTCAAATCACACGCACATAAACACAAGAAAAAAGTTACTTTGTTCTTGTAATGTTTGGTGAAAAAAATATGTTGAGAAAAAAAAAGAAAAAAAAATCAATTTCAATCAAAATCAAAATCAATTCAAATATACCATAAAAGATGTGGAGTTCCCAATTGAGGGTGGTCTTTGAATATGGCGAGGGTTGGAACAGACTCGCTTACAGAGGGCTCTGAATTCCGGGAAATGTCTGCTGTATTACAATGGGTATTACGAACGAATTCTAATTACAGCCACTTGGCATATTCAGAGGTATGATCAAACCGAATTTGGAGTCCTTCGACCATTCCGTACGTGGAACGGTCCGTGAACGGAACGTGTCTGAATTTTAAGCTTCAATCGGTAGGACAGTTTGAGTCAATGACTTTACAAGATTCAATAGTTTTCTTTATTTGATTGTTAACAGTTTATTTTAGGTATTATAGTAATAGAGACAATAGCTTATAGAGTTCCGTTTAATATTACTTAAGGATAGCGAAAGGTAAAAAAATCTCTTCTCTCCAGAATCGATAAGCAATTATACAAATCCTCAAAAAGGAACGCCTGTTCATCAGGCGGCTTGTCCAGGACCTTGCAGCTGGACAATTGATTCGATTGAATACCCGATTGAGTTCCCAACCACGGCGAAACAGTCAAACCGAACGTCCGATCGATACTCGGTGTATCCGCAGTATCCTGCGATGTACGCCATACACACCGTGCATTTTGGAGAAAGACCATCGATCGCAGACCACCCGTACTACAGCACTTTCGGAGGTCCTGAAACGAATCCGGATTCAGTAGATGGGTAAAACCCTGCGCGTAGGTGTGTTTGCTAGAGGGACAGATGGCCATGATCATAAGAGGGGGGAAAGTGAGAAGAGAATAGGGTTAGGAAAGATGTTAGAGTAAAAATGTGAAGCAAATAGAAAGGTTTGAAAATTGAAAGAGAATTTGATTCAGAGAGTCGCGATTCATTCGTTTCGTCCTTTGGTAAGCCCCAACTTCGGTGTTTGTCCGCGGTGTTTTCGGGATTTCTTTGTGAAAGTACAGGCCATTCTTGTACAACCAGACACCGACGGTTCTTGTAGGCCAAAGGCGGCAGTCCCGAAGACCTGAACCGTTCGGGACCAGTTGATTGAGGGGGCTCTACCATAGCTGGGCAATATAAGTGACGGGTGGTCTCTTTTCGGAGAGTGGCGCAAAAGCCACCTTTTTTCAATTCCTTATCAAAATGGGTTCACCGACGGTTACATTCTTAATGTCGCCGTGAACAAATAAAATAACAGATCGTACTCAAAATTGACATTGAGACCAGTGACAGTTTGAAGTACCAACTTCAAAAAAAAAATTTTTTAAAATTAAAAATGTTCAGCCGGATTCTCGGTATTTATTTGACAGAACGCATTTGTTGTCAATGGTTTTTGTGGTACACATATTCAACTGCTTGCATAAAACCAATTAGTGTTTTGGGAGCCACCATAATTATCTATGAAAAAGTTATTAATTTATTCATTTAATTTATATTTTATTTATTAATTTCGATACATTATAATATCCGAAGTAATAGAGAGAGAATTAATTTTTATAATTTTTTGTCTGGAGAGCATTTACGGGAATTTAAGTATGCTTTCGTTCTTGTTGGTGGCTTTTCCCAATCGATTTTTTCTATTTTTCGAGCATTTTTTCCGGGTTAAAAGTTGCGTCAAAGTACTGCGCCTTTCAGTCCATTGTGAAGAAGTTATTGTTTTCTTCGGTAGATAACTGGAGGTGAAAATTAGAGTTCATTGTTAATTTTTTTTAATGTTTATACTCGCTCGCACTGAATGAATGCCGTATATTTGCAATGCTTTCTTTTGTAAATGACCTAATTTCGTAACGAATACAGTCATCTGAATTAACAGTAAAACTAAATTTCTATGTACCTGGGCGTCAATCAAGAACACACAATTTGTATCTAACGAAAACATCCAGAGCAAATTATGTAAACAACGCCTCTAACAATTACATGATGGGGAAGACATTGTAACATAATATTCAAAACTGTAGTCTACATCTGTTTGACGAAAATGTTTGGCAGGCAATTCGCAAAACACTATTTTATACATCCTCCGGAATCGGTAAACCTATGTTGGCACTTGAATTGGTTGATAACATTCTTGGCCTTCTTTGGATTTTCCGAGTCGTATTCTATGCCGTTATCACATAGTGTATTTCCTCATTGTAACCCTCGAATTTTGGCCGACAAGCTTCTTGATAATCTTGTGAGTTCCTATGAGTGAAAACGGTTCGCTTCGGGCCACTTCCTAGATGGCGATCACGATGACCAAATTCCTTGAACTGCGTGAAAATTATCCTGAAGATTGTGATCGGGTCAATGTCAAATTAAAATGTCAAATTAAAGCGCGATATCATAATTCCAGTGAAACCGAATATCAAACGATCCAGTTCAGTTCCTATTGGAGCTAAAAAGCCTTACAGTGCTAATGTGTCAAAATGACTACCCTCGGTAACAATGGCTCAGCCGTCTTCTCAGCAGTTCGTTCGATTTAGCTCATCAACTGTGAATCAACCGAACACACTTCCTTTTCGGTCACCATCTTCCCCGTGTGCGGTTCCATTCACGGTAGGGTAATTGCTCTTGAGCGCGGAAACGCCCGTTTGAAACCGTTTAAGGTATTCAAATCAGAGCTCTTGTTAATGGCCCTCTTGTTTTTGCGTCAGCGCGTGTCGATTCGATACGGTGCCGCCGTGCACTTCCAATCGGTAGCCCTTCGTGTACCCTCCCCCTTCGTCCTCATAATCTTAATGAATATTGATCTGGCGTGAAGCGCAAATCTTGCCGCCTGCATATCGGAAGCAGTTTTTGGCTCAATTATTGACCCATTTTGTTTTTTATCGGCCTCTGCAGACGGTTCATTTGCATTGGCCCACGCCGATGT
The DNA here is from genome assembly GCF_029784135.1 of Toxorhynchites rutilus septentrionalis. Classification (NCBI taxonomy): domain Eukaryota; kingdom Metazoa; phylum Arthropoda; class Insecta; order Diptera; family Culicidae; genus Toxorhynchites; species Toxorhynchites rutilus. The sequence continues at coordinate 181,753,514 of NC_073744.1, read as the reverse complement.
TTACGGTTTACGGTGGTGTGTTGTTTGGTTTGGTATCAATCGGCATTGACCTTGTTCGGAAATCGGATTGAATGGTGGATTAAGGCATGACTCGAACGCGGCAAGGGCACTAGCATAATTCCCACTCCGAATGCGCAAGCGAGTAAGCGTGGCGAATGGTGAGCCAACTTAGAAAACCGGGTGGATATAAAATGTAAATAATCACACCGTGCGGAAGCACATGCTCCAGTTGTATCAGTTTTCAATGAATTCCAAATACTCGGAAAGGAATCGCAACTCACTCTCTCAACAGCCACATTGCAGCATACCCACGCAGGGAATTTTATTCGGGATAAACCAGCGCTGAATGACGTCAATTCCAATTTTCATTTGCATTGTGCCGCCGTGGTGCTTCCTTCGGAAAGGATTTCCCTTCGTCCTACATCCTACTGTATGTGGCACATTTCCGTTTGCAAAGCGGCCACACAAACATGCATTCAGCATTATTATACCTCAGATGATAAATGGTTCGGATTTTCGGTTCGCTACAATACGTTCCGTATGTGTGTGTGCAACGCGCAGTGGGTCATTATTCAATGTCAATTCTGAACTGAATGCTTTTCAAACTATATGTTTTCCTGTGGTTTCTGACAGGATGGATTTTCAGAGTCCATACTTACGTAGGGACTCAGTTGCTGGTTTCGATTATTCAGTCTATATTATTGAATCACTTATTGACTAGGTTCGAATGTTTATGTTTTAAATGAAGAAGTACGTGTAGAATCAATTTTCTGCTATGCTTTTAGTTAAATAATATAAATCCGCTTCGCTCCTTTAACCGAGTGGTTATCGTGCTAATCATTCATTTAACAATAAAAGATCAACAAAATGACATTAGGGTAACAAAAAGAATTTTATTTCAAGAAGTAAACAAAAAAAAACTAGGAGGATAGTGTCCCAAAAATGACCGCATTGTAAACGTAGGATTACGAACCTATTGCATTAAATTTTCCTGTTTACCATTCCAATATTATATTAAAAATGAATAAAATTTAATGATTAACTCTTTAGTAGAATATTTCGGTGGCCCTGATGTACACCTATTTATACCTCACGCCTCACGCCAAGGTGATATGCTTTTTATTTTTGTTTATTTGAAAGACACTCTAAATTTTGAAGGTCTCAACGTGAAATATGTGGAACCGGCTCCACAAAAGTTTAACCAAGAAGGAAAAGCATACTTATTAGGAAAAAATCTCCGATCGGGTTCCTGGCGTTTGGGAATCCTCTGAAACACAGCCGCTGACGAGGCTGGCAATGAAAGAAAAGCTGGATATAGATATAGAATCCATTCCACCCATCTTCACAAAGTTAAAAACACCACACTTTCTTGGTTCGATCGAAACAACAGTCGAGGGGTACTGGTTCTCTCATGTCTCCGACTTGGTCACATTTTCTTTACTCACTAATGCTTAATTGACAAAATAGAATATATATATTGGCCCACATATCCGTGGGCCAATTTTTGTTGAATTGTCAGAATACCAAAGTTTCTCGAGCCTGACACAATATAGGTCAAAGCCTAAGAGGCATTCTTAATCGAGACGAATCTCAATAAAAACCGGGTTGATTTCGTTTCTGGAAGACACCAACTACTTCGACAAAATGTAATTTAACTACCGGAGACGAATGAATTGAAAGATTTAAAGTTTTCGTAAACATATAAATGAAGAAGAAGAGCGGTGGAGAGGCTCGAAAATTAGGCCGATGCTTGAGAAATTAGTTTTAGTGTTTCGAATCGGCCGTTTTTAATGTTCAAAATGAATTGAAAAAGTTGGAAGCATCTATAACTTGAAATCAAGCCAACCAAACGCACACTTCACAGCAAACCCTGATTCTATCCAACAAACGCATAATTTATTGAACAGAGAGCTTACACTGAGCTGCGCGAGCGTTCGGAAAAGCAGCAATACTTTCAAATTAACTCTCAACTTTAACATATGATGTTGGCTGATAGCTGCCTAGAGTGACTCTATAAAAGAATGATTGATTGATTTCTTATCAAGGCATTCTATTGTTCTATTATTAAGGCATTACACTACAAAGTTCATTCACCTCTAGCCTTAAAAAAGTCCAATCAACCAATGAAGGATGATGGGATTTAGCCCACGATCGTTCGATTAGTATGCGAACATGAAAACACGACCGGTTTGTTAACGTAGGACTACGACATTATTGTCGGTATAAACATTAGAAAAATTGAAAAATGAACTCAAATTTTCAAAATTTTACCTCCAGTTTTCTATTGAAGGGAATAGCTTTTACCGCTAGAAAATACATTTTTAACATTCTACTGAACACGCGCGGCACCCTGACGCCACTTTTAACCCGGATACAATGCTCGAATTCACTAAAATCAAACTATTAATCAGAAAAAGTCACCAATAAAATTATGAAAACTGATTCTCTTTCTATCAATTCGGATATTATAAAGCATCGAAATTTATGAAACAACTCTTTCGTAGATAATTACGGTGGCCTTGAAAAACACCGATAGTTTGCGTGGTTTTATGGAGGCAGTTGAAGATGGCTGATTCATAAATCTTGCTAGAACAATACACAAGCGGACAATATGTCGAAATTTATCTCTTCAAGACCCACACAACGCAGCCACAGACGAGTCTATACTTGTGCCACAACCACAATTGACAACAAAAAAGAGCCAAAATGGGTGTGATTCAATCGTACACTAACACTCTTTCCATCTAGTAAATATAATAAAATAAAAACTTTAAAAAAGATCAAAATTGAAATGCCTTCTGACTTCTTTCATTTCCAATTCTCTCCCGCGTCTAGGGCACAAGACGCAGTCATTTGGTCACACGTATAAGACCCATTCCAAATTTCCCATCTTGTTTAAGGAGAAAATTGAAAACCTTATTTGAGTAAGCACGAATTATGTCATAAATTTTTAAACGAATTTCATTTTTATGTACCGATCTTTAACAGGGGCGAGTACATCATTAAATTTGAAATATTTTAGGTTTCCACTATTTTTATGTTTCTTAAGATATCTCTGCACTTGTCACAACGAGAATGATTTGCTAGTCCCAAGCGTCATTCTGTGTGTTCTTTGTGCAATTCGGTTGGTTCAGGTCAATCACGGAGAGCAACTACGAATTGTACAGTCTACCCAAGCTCAAGCTCAAGCTCAAGCTTGTTTAACCCAACTTCAATGTCTATATACCATTGAATGGAAAATTAAATACCTGTTTGAAGAGCCGTGAGAAGACCTAGGTCTCATCTTGTAATTTATGAGAAACAAGTATTTCGAAGCGCTGTCTCGTCTCGAAAATAGAGCATTCTTTGATTTATCAGATGAATCTAAGTTCAAACATGTTTATATTTGGGTTTCTCTTAGCAAACAATGAGAGTCAACAACCCACATAGAGGAGTACCAACTGTCTCAAGAAGTTTCTGTCACGATACGAAAAGCGTAAAAATCGCGTAAATCTCATAAAATTAAACGATCTTATGGTAAAACTAAGAAAAATTCGTACCAGAACCATCAGTAGGAGAATATTTTATAGTTGGGTTGGCTAGTTGTTAGTCGAATACTTTTGTGACGTGACAACACCTGACTTTTTGCTGTTTCGGACTGTTGAACATTAATGATCAATTTAATTAATTTTAATTCTGTTTCAAAATATTCAAATGAACTTTCTTCTATGTTTTGTCGACAATAGATGAACTAACATTCCAGAATATAGAATATTATGTTGTTTCGATTTCCGGTTTACTGATAATAGTGTTGAATGACAAAAAAAAAATTATAGGAGGACACAACCTCCTATAATTTTTTTTACGCATTTTTACGCATTACGATACGACCGCATTGTTGACGTAGAACTACGCTGTTATTTTATATTAGTCGCTTATTTATACCTTCGGATATTATTCTATAATGCTGTGAAATTTTAGAAACAACTGCTTAGTAGAATAATCTCTGAAATAGTATTGCCTCATAGTATATTGTCATAACTAACATGCCGGGTGTTCGGGTTCGATTCCCGTTCTGGTAATACGTTGAGACGGCGAAGTTCCTCTAGGAACGTTAGTGCCATTGAAGAAGAAGAAGAAGAAGTATTGCCTCAAAGGAATCGCACCTCTAGGCATCGTTCGTACAGCGTAAACCAAGCGCCAAACAAGCGTTCGCCATAGCATGCATACAGAGCCATACATTGGTGGCTTTAAACTACTAGGAATATGAACACTTCTCATCATTTTGCGCTATACCCAAAAGAAACGCTTCTGTTAATATTACTGATCTCGAAAAAAGTTGCATTACTTTCTCATGCTCAAGAGAAGCGCAGCTGTCACCCTTAGTGGAGGAAGTTTTGCCACTGGCAAGCGAAACCTAATCACATACAAAATTCCAGAACGACATCTACTTTCTTTGTGACTAAACAAGCGAAATAAACTCTTTTTGTTAATAACAACCTCGAAAACAGTAGCAATGCTTCATTATGATCAATATTAGCGCAAATTCAATCCTAGTTGAAGACAGTTTTGCGACTGGCACGCAAACCCATATAACTTATAACATTCCAGTAAGACATTCAAGATGCTTGGTATTCCCCAAATATTTTTTGGCGCACAACCTTTACGCCTGATTCGCCATAACGTCAGTTTAATGCATTGATGCATTCTCAAAGGCACCAACGAAGCTCTTATGATGACGGAAAACAAACAATGTTAACTGTTTGGAAAAAGACTGAATTATGCCACACAGCTTGTACTCTGTTGTAACACCCGTCGATGCGAATTCGCTGATGAGTTTGTCAAGAGCGACCGCCTTCACCACCAGCGGGGGAAGCTATTGGTTGCTGCCTGGGTAACGGCGTTTACATTTTCGACCTACGCGCCGAAATCGCCTACTTCGATGTTGTTCGATGCGGTGTCACAATCGCGAAGGCTCGGTTCAGTGCGAGCGCTTTTCACTGCACCAACATCGCGTGCATCATTAGATGACGCTTGCCTCGAAATTTCATTGCCCCTGGCAAAGCGTTCGTTTTTTGCAGGGCTCGAGCCTGCCTTTTTCTTCTTCTTGCTCATCACACACTACGCGAAGCGTTCAATGTATGACACGGAAAGCAAAGCACACAAAAACGAACAGAAGAAGACGGGTGGGTAATGTCGGGGACATAACCGGAGTGACGTAGGACTATACAAAGGGGACAGCTTTTGTTAAAGATATATTTTAAATATGTTGTTTTATTTTCTTCTCCTACGTGAACCTGAACATCTACCTGAAAAATGGATTAGTTTACTGTTTACTCTTTATGAATATGTTGATGGTTTTGAAAAGAACCTTTGATGTTGTGTTTTTGTTATCACTCGATATTCCCATCTTGTTCGGTTCAACCTTCCTGTTTTGCTATTGCGTTTGCCACTCGCCACAGCTTTCACAGTTGGAAAATTTCTTCCCATCCAGCTTGTGACATGTTGTTCAGTAAATTACATTTAATGCGACGTGCCGGAGAAACACTTTGCCACTCACTGAAACTAATTGTTGCCTTGATGAGCGCCGAACCGAAGCTGCTCTGTTCTTGATGCGGTTTTCTGATTGTCGTGAGCAGCTTTGCAAGCTAACTCGAGCACTCCGACGGCCGAAACTCTATAATCGCTGTTAGGTATACTGGTGCTCCGGCACCAATCCGTTCGGCCTAGTTACCCTTGCGGAGCAATCAGTGAATGCGACCAACAGGGAACTGGAGACCTGCACGGTTCGAGTGAGACTTTGCCTTTCCCTTAACTTGTCCTCCTTTGTTACGTCAACGATGCCGATGCCGTACAACCACACGGGTTTACGGTTCGAAAGAAAATAAGATATTTTTTTGGGGTCCGCGTGTTTTATACTCTAGCGGTACACACTCACAGGATAGAGACAAATCGGCAGACTCAGCCAGAGGGGCGAGTCCAACGAGACGAACGAATGAGCGTTAAAAGGGAGCGATGGCAAAAAAATACATTCAATACGATTTGTTCGCTCGTTGGATTCACATGCAGGCTAAAAAGGGTCCTTTTCAGGATCACAAAATTATCTTCAATCTAAAGAGTTTATTGTTTTGTTGTCACTCGATATCCCCATCTTGCATTTTGCCACTCGCCACAGCTTTCACAGTTGGAAAATTTCTTCCCATCCAGCTTGTGACATATTTTACAGTAAATTACATTCAATGGCACGTCGCATTACCACCACTCAGTATTGGATTGGAGGTAATTTTAACCTGTAATTGAACATTTGCGATGACAGTGGTACAGTGTCGACTTTCAATGTGGGGTCATAATTTGGACCCCGAACTCTATGTTTACAAAAATGTCCAACTAAATATGTCGCATTACAGGTCCGTCCAATTAGCTAAATGTCGAGATAAGTGTAAATTAATGTACTTTCAATCTGGAAGCAATTTAAGAATTGGTGAAAATCAATAAGCTCAGAACAACTGCCAAATTCACATACTCATCATATCCTGGCAAACAAATTATGAAAAAATCAATTTGTGTTTTATTATTATTTTGGATATTGTTTTAGAAAGCATTGAACTGTATCCTAAACTCTTTTTTGGAAGGTTTAATGGCCCTGAAAAGCGCCTTGTTTTATGGAATGATTCCAATTTAGAAAACATAGTACTCGTGGTTTTGAAAAAAAAAAAACATTTCGAACGCCCTCGATGCCGCCTTGTTCTGGATTTGCCACCAAAGCAGTTTGTATAAAGAACAAACTTTTTTCTTCTGCTACCTGATGCCGTTTTGCGATTGCGTTTGCCACTCGCCACTCGCTGCAACTGCCTGTTGTCTTGATGTCCACCGAACCGAATGTGTTCTGTTCTGAATGCGGTTTTTCTTATCATCGCGAGCAACTTTACCAGCCAACTCGATCACTTCGGCGGCCGAAACTATATAACGCCGACTAGGTGGACTGGTGCACTGGTACTAACGCGCTCGGCCTAGCTACCCTTGCGGGGAACTCCAGATCAACACGGTTCGAGCGGGATTTTGCCTGTCCCTTCACTTTTCCTCCTTTACCATGTCCAGACATGGCTGCTTGGGTTGGTTTGTTGATGTGTTGTGATGCGAACCGATGTGGTGTACGGTTTGAATGAGAATGATCGTTACGGCAGCGGAGCGGGGATTTTTAAGCTGACTGGCTGGCTCGAGTGGGGTCCAATCTTAGATCGAAGCGCACTGTCAATTTTTCGTAAATTTGGAAAAATGTCGTCGAACGAAAAAGAGCGTCGTGAATTAATCCTGTGCACTCATTTCGAGAATTCGGAGTTGTCACATCGGGACATCGGTAAGATGCTGGGAATCGTCCAATCCACGGTCAGCAGAGTACTAAAACGATACTTCGAGAACCTAACCATCGACCGGAAGGTGAAGAACGGCAAAAATGGATGCTCCGTCAGTGAAAAAGATCACAAGCGCGTAGTTAAGCAGTTTAGACGTGATCCGAGAAGTTCGGTCCGGGATGTCGCCAATGAGCTGAATTTGTCAAGTTCATTCGTCCAGCGGACCAAGCAGCGGGAGGGCCTGCGTACATACAAGGTTCAGAAGGCTCCTAACCGCGACGAAAGGCAACACATGGTGGGGAAGACGCGAGCCCGGAAGCTGTACACCGAAATGCTGACGAAGCCGCATTGCCTGGTAATGGACGACGAAACCTACGTCAAAGCGGACTTTCGTCAGCTGCCGGGCCTGTTGCCAAATGCCAAAAGTTGTTTAATAGTTGTTATTTTACCTTCTAAAATTTTCAAAAGGATCGGTCTACTGGGCGAATTTCTACAGCGTTTTTTCCGTGATGCATTTTGATGTGACACACCCTTTATTGCCCTCGAAGGAACCTATGTTGAGGAATAACTACAGCTTTGCACAGAAAAACGATTGTTTTCATTGAAAATTCCGGTACTTTCCAGTGCATGTAGTATATCATCAAGTCATTAGGTTAAGTTAAGTAGGTCAACGAGTGTTCCTTAAAAGATTTACCTAGATACGGATGGAACCCGGTTCCAGTCCTTCCGAGCTGGATGGTGAAGTAATCCACACCGATCAGAATCAACGCGTGATTTGGCGAAAAAGAAACAGCATTGAGATGATCCATACTATATGGTTCCATATAGGATAGGAACTTTTTAATGTCGTGTAAGAAGTGGTAGGTTTTTAAGAAGTTGGTAGAGTTACAATCTTGACCCAAAATAAAGGTCCGGAAACTACACAACCAGATTCTGGACAACTGCGGCAAGTGCATCTTGATTACTATTCCTTAATTTTTTTAACCACTCACAGCACTGTAATTTTCTGTTTTTTTTTCGATACGATTATGCTTTAACCCTTTCACTATTTTAATTTAATTTAATTTGGACTATAGGCTGTAAGCCCGTTAGCCTTCTTAAAATTAAACGTGAATACAGAAAACATAAAACATACATACTTAGAACTTATACATTCAGTTGGTCTCTAAAATATAATCTTAATCTTCTTCGAATTTCTTCTGATGTCATATTTACAGAAACAACATTTTGCAGCACGTTGAACTCACGTATAAATCTGGCTGTCGGTTCATGCTGGGTGTAATTTCTGTTCCTCAGGGGTGGGTCAAACATCCTCCGTCGACGAAGAGAAACGGGGCTGGTGTTAAAACGAATCCTGTCGTAGAGACGCGGACTTTGATCCGTCCGTTCAGTACGTTGCAAAAAAAAGTTACGTCTGTAATTTTGTGCCTGCTGCTAATGGTATCCAGATCTACCAAACAGCAGAGATCTTTATATGGTGGCCGGGGTTCTTCTCTCCATCCCAGATTTCTTAGCGCAAATTTCAAGAACTTCTTTTGAACATTTTCAAGTCTTTGAATATGTAGATCGTACTGCGGTCGCCACACCACACTCGCAAAATCGAGTTTGGATCGTACAAGGCAGGTGTAAATTTTCAGGATTGCGTGCGGATCGGTAAAGTCCTGCCCGAATCGACGAGTGAGTGCAAATAGTTTCAGCGTTTCTTTGACAATACGCTCTATGTGGCAATTGAACGAAAGAGATCGATCCATCGTCACGCCTAAGTCACGAACATTCTCTACTTGTTGTAGATTCGAACCTCCCAGTCTATAGTCGAAGATTATTGGCTGAACTCTCCTCGTAAAGGTCATAACGGAGCATTTGTTGGGGTTTACGCTCAATCCATTGTTCTCGACGAACCTCTCAAAATTGTCCAAATCCTGCTGAAGCAGATGACAGTCAGCGATGTGTTTCACTGGCTGGAAAATCTTTACATCATCCGCGTAAATAAGCACTACTGCGTTGGTCAAGAATGATGGAAGATTATTCATGACCATGACAAACAGGATAGGCCCCAAATGACTTCCTTGTGGAACTCCTGAGTGGACACCAAATGACCTAGATGAATTATTGTGTACTTTCACATATTGCGTTCTGCTCTCCAGATACGTCCTAATCCATTCAAACATTTTACCGTGAATGCCGAAATCAGCCACTGCGCGCATTATGCTGTTTATCCCTACCACATCGAAAGCCTTGCTCATATCTGTATAAATACAGTCCACCTGATACCCTTTGGATATACTGTCCGTGACGGTAGAGCAAAACTCGCATAAGTTCGTGACAACTGACTTTCCTTTCAAGAAACCATGCTGTGTTGGTGAAACACGGTCGGCAATACGTTCGTAAAGGTGGGAATAAACAATAAACTATATTGCCACCAACCATTTTTTTTCTCTTCTTTAACAAAAAAATAATCACTTCTAGCCTTATGTGGTAACTAGTAGCTAGTAGATTTTTCTGAGCGCGAAAAAAATCAAAAACTATTCATTTTGGAGCCATTTTCGTGTTAACAACTCCCAATTTAGAGCAGCAAGAGCAAATTTCCCGGAAAGTTACTTTAGAACAGTCAATTTGTTGAAGTTTTCAATACATATGAACTGTTTAAGACCTGCTGAGTCTGATTATTTTGTTTTATTAGTTGTTTTTGTTGAAACTAACATCAAAAATTCAAATATAAAAAAAATCATGTTCACCATCAAGTGTTTACAATTTTTTCAATGTTTTCAACTGTTTTGTGCATTGAAAAAAATTGTTTTGTTTTGTGAATTTTAGCATGTAAACATGTTGTATTGTGGTATGCGTTGATTACATACCTAGTTCTCACGGCTCGTTTATCAACCACTTCAATCTACCCTTGGCAACGCATAAACCACGTACGATGAAAAAATACAGGAGCATTCTCCGCCAAACGGACTGAAAATTGAGGCGATGCCTTTGGGATTTTCACTTTGGAAAAGTTTACTTAGTCGAGTTACAACTAACTAAATGTTAGAAAAAAAGTGAAGCACAGTTCCGTATCAGTAGAATCTAATGTTCCGTACATTTAATTGACGTTTGCCTTCTCAACACAGTTTACGTTCATCGCAAAATCGGAGTTAATCTTCAGTGGACCTGCTACTGAGAATATAGTGGAGATGTATTACTAGCTCTAGAGATCTCACAATCCTACCTCTAGGAACGATAATGCGATCTAAAAAGAATATAATGACAATGTCTAACCAGTAAAACTTTGGCTGGGGTTCAATATTGTAAAATGAACTTTTTGTGGTTTATTTTAATCCTGGCAAACTAAAATTTGGAAAAATCATACGAAATGATCCGCGGTGCGAATAGTCCGCTGGAACGAGTTATCTAGTAATTCTATAGAGCTGTCCGAAATTTGTCAGTGAGTGGTGTGCTCTTAATTTTTTGTTTTGGTAATGGCTTTCACATTGTCTGTCCTCTGATATACACGACCAAGCAGACGGATAGTTTAATGATTTCTGTATTGATAATGATGCTGAAATTGGTACTTTCGTATTAGCGTCACCTGAGCCGAAATACAATAGATGTAATTTCTGTTCCTCAGGGGCATTTTTATTGTTCGCATTGGCATTCAAATATTATTTGTGTTGTTGTTGCCTTGTTGTATGTAAAAATTAGCAGGGCTAACTAAAGGATCCATTCGTCTTCCTAAGTTCGAAGCCGCCGGACGCATATATTTCGTGATCGTGTATCGTTGAAGTGATACCGTTATTCTCGTGACTGGTCAAGTGATTGTGCGCAATAACGGTATTCCCTAGATTGTAACTGGATTGCATTGAAGCGGACACAAAAGCAGGAGGAAGAAGGCCTGCAGCGCGGGCGCTGTGTGCTGTGTGCTGGTGAATTTATCGCCTCTCGTCATCGACACCATTATCGTGCTGTGGTGCGATACACCGGTTCAGCTGCACCGAAGGATTGATACGCGTTGGAGATTATCCGCACTGGTGTGGTGTGCATTATAAGTATCAATAATTTTATTAGGTTAAGAAAGAAAAAACAAACAAAAAATTGAAAAATTAACTAAAAAGTGTACATCTGCCACTTTAAATGGCAGATGAAGAAGGAACCGTTGACATGGAGATTGAATCCACTGTCTACCCCTCCATATCTACGGGAGCTGGAAAGTCGCTTAAACGCGTTCCCCCCTCGGATGTCTCTTTGGAGGGAGAGTTAAGTCACCTAAACAAGCCCCCCTCAAGAAAATTTGCAAACCTTTCCTCTTCACCCCCTCAATCTCCTGCTCCCGCTTCCGATCAACTCCCGAACTTGCCACCCAGCCCTACTGTTCCTGATCCCGCTCAACAATCGACCTCGTCCTCCCCCTCAGTTGTTTCCTCTCCTCGTGTCAAGGTCTATCCAGAAGATTCACCTGGATCTGGCCCATGGGTTGTTTTCTTCCGGCCCAAACCAAAAGGAAAATCTCTAAATGTCATTCAAATTTCTAAAGATCTGGCAAGATATTATTCCTCCGTGGTCGAAATTAGAAAGGTTAGACCGAACAAACTGCATGTTGTCGTGGCTAATCGGAATCACGCTGACGATATTGTTGTCGACAATCGTTTTGTAATAGAATATCGCGTATATGTACCCTGCCATAACGTAGAAATTGCGGGGGTGATTACAGAAACGGGTCTGACGAGCGAAATAATAAAAGAGGGAGATGGCAGATTTAAACAGCTCCCTTTGAAGCAAATTAAAATTTTGGACTGCCAGCAACTAGGAAAAGTTTCCCAGAATGGGGAAGAAAAAAAATTCACGCCGTCCGACTCGTTTCGAGTAACTTTTGCTGGTTCCGCCCTCCCTGACTACGTTATGGTGGATAAATTAAGGCTTCCAGTGCAACTCTTCGTGCCAAAGCCCATGACTTGCAACAAATGCAAGTCAGTTGGTCATACAGCAGATTATTGCGCCAACAAGGAGCGCTGTGCCACTTGCGGAGAGCAACATGAGGGGAAATCCTGCAGTGCGACTGAGCATAAATGTCCATATTGCGGGGGATCCCCACATGAGCTCTCAGCTTGTGAAACTTACAAGAGTCGCTGGGATAAACAGAAGCGCTCTTTGAAGGAACGCTCGAAGCGCACTTTTGCGGAAATTTTGAAGGGCGCTTCTCCACTGGCTCAAGAGCAACAACCAATCAACACACATAATGTTTTCGCTACGTTGCCAGTTGACGAAATAGAAGCGGACACAGCTAGCGGGGGCACAACGGTTATTTCCAAAGGGAATCTCCGGCGCAAAAATGTGACCACTCCCAAAGTTCAAGGACAAGTCCCTCCGGTGATACCCCCTGTTAGCTTGCCTAAAAAATCGAGTGCAGCGGACAAGCAAAATCAGGTTTCTCCTGGTTTCCGTGGGAATAGTTCATCTTCGAACGACCCAGCACTCGAGGGGACATCAAAAACCCCAACTGTCCCTATTTTTCCGTCCAGCTCAACTTCCCAATCGGGATTTATAAAGTTGTCTGACCTTTTGGATCAAATCTTCAAGTGTTTTAATGTTTCCGACTCCATCAGAACCATTGTCATCTCAATGCTTCCAGTATTGAAGACAATTTTGCAACAATTGATGCAAACATGGCCCCTCCTTGCAATGATTATCTCTCTTGATGTCTAATTCAAATAGAGAGGTCGGAGATATCACTGTTTTACAGTGGAATTGTCGTAGTCTTATCCCTAAATTGGATACATTCAAATTTCTAATTCATAAAGTCAATTGTGATGTTTTTGCACTGTCCGAAACCTGGCTCTCTTCTCAAAATGATCTCTCTTTCCACGATTTTAATATAATACGCTTGGACCGCGATGACAGATACGGAGGGGTACTATTGGGGATCAATAAGTGTCACTCTTTTTTTAGAATTGACCTTCCACCTATTGGAGGGATCGAAGCTGTTGCCTGTCATGCAAACATCAGAGGCAAAGACCTTTGTATAGTCAGCTTGTATTGGCCTCCGAGAGCTGCGGTTAGCCGCAAGCAACTTGTTGACATATGCTCACTCCTTCCTGAGCCACGATTGATCTTGGGAGACTTCAACTCTCACGGAACTGCCTGGGGGGAACAGTACGACGACAATCGTTCATCGTTGATATATGACCTTTGTAACAGCTTCAATATGACCGTTTTGAATACTGGGGAAACAACACGTGTACCTAAACCTCCTGCTAACCCAAGTGCTCTTGACCTCTCGCTTTGCTCGAATTCACTATCGTTAGATTGCAAGTGGAATGTAATCCAGGATCCCAACGGTAGTGATCACTTGCCAATCGAAATTTCCATCACCATTGGGTCGAATTCTTCTGAATCTATAAACATGGCATATGACCTCACAAGACACATTGACTGGAAAAAATATGCGGACGCGATTGCTCTAGCCATCAATTCCAGAGATGGTTTACCTCCATTGGAGGAGTATAACTTCCTTTCTCGTTTGATCTATGACAGCGCGGTTCGCGCTCAAACGAAACCCATCCCAGGTTCCACTATTCGTCGAAGGCCTCCCAATCCATGGTGGGATAGCCAATGTTCCAAGCTTTATCAGGATAAATCGAATACATTTAAAGCTTTTCGGAAAAGTGGAACCATTGAGAATTTTGAAACGTATTTATCCCTTGAAAATCAATTTAAAAACTTGATCAAAGGGAAAAATCGTGCTTATTGGCGAAATTTCGTGGGAGGTCTGTCACGAGAAACGTCAATGAAAAAAATATGGAAAGTGGCTCGAAACATGAGAAATCGCTCTTCAACGAATGAAAGCGAGGAATATTCACATCGATGGATTTTAAATTTTGCACGGAAGGTATGTCCCGATTCCGTTCCTGTACAAAAAATTGTTCGAGATATACCACAAGATAGGTGCGATCTTGATCCCGAGTTTTCGATGGTAGAATTCTCTCTTGCTCTCCTTTCATGTAACAATTCTGCGCCGGGATCGGATAGAATTAGGTTCAACTTGCTGAAAAACCTCCCTGATGTGGCGAAACATCGCTTGTTGAATTTATTCAATCGGTTTATGGAGCATAATATTGTTCCAGATGATTGGAGACAAGTACGAGTTATAGCTATTCAAAAACCCGGAAAGCCCACGTCCGACTTCAATTCGTACCGCCCAATAGCAATGCTGTCTTGTATACGGAAATTGTTGGAGAAAATGATCTTGTTTCGCCTTGATCGTTGGGTTGAAACGAATGGCTTACTCTCAGATACACAATATGGGTTCCGCAGGGGCAAGGGGACGAATGATTGTCTTGCGTTGCTTTCTTCAGAAATTCAAATGGCTTACGCCGGAAAAAAACAAATGGCTTCAGTATTCTTGGACATAAAGGGGGCCTTTGATTCTGTTTCAATAGAGGTTTTGTCAGACAAATTACACTCTCGGGGTCTGCCGCCTCTATTGAATAATATGTTATATAACTTGCTTTGTGAGAAACATTTGAACTTTTCTCACGGAGATTCGGCAGTAAGTCGGTTCTCTTACATGGGCCTCCCCCAGGGCTCATGTTTAAGCCCCCTTTTGTACAACTTCTATGTAAGCGACATCGACAATTGCCTTACAGAAAATTGCAGCCTAAGACAACTTGCAGATGATGGAGTGGTGTCTGTCGTAGGATCAAACGAATCCGACCTGCAAGAACCCTTACAAGATACCTTGAACAATTTTTCAACCTGGGCCATTGGGCTAGGGATCGAATTCTCCACGGAGAAAACAGAGATGGTGGTTTTTTCTAGGAAGCATAGACCAGCAAAACCAAAGCTTCAACTTTTGGGTAAACCGATCACTCATGCTATGTCATTCAAGTATCTTGGGGTCTGGTTCGACTCCAAATGTACTTGGGGGGCCCATATTAGGTATCTGAGTAAAAAATGTCAACAAAGAATAAACTTTCTCCGTACAATTACCGGCACCTGGTGGGGAGCCCACCCAGAAGATCTTATAATGTTGTATCGAACAACTATTCTCTCAGTGATGGAGTATGGCAGTTTCTGTTTTCAATCAGCTGCCAAAACACACCTCATTAAACTCGAGCGAATTCAGTATCTTTGTCTCCGTATCGCGTTGGGATGTATGCCCTCAACGCATACCATGAGTCTCGAGGTTTTGGCAGGCGTACTCCCACTAAAAGATCGCTTCAATTTATTATCTCTTCGGTTCCTCATCCGGTGTAAGGTTATGAACCCATTGGTGATCGGAAATTTTGAGCAGCTGATCGAGCTAAATTTTCATTCAGGATTCATGAGCTCATATCATGAATTCATCTCCATGCAGGTTGATCCTTCTTCGTATACTCCCAACCGTGTTTGTCTTCCTGACTACATCAATTCCTCTGTACATTTTGATCTGTTCATGAAGGAGAAAATCCATGGAATTCCAGATTATCATCGATCGGGGATCGTTCCTACGATCTTCAATGCAAAGTATGGGCGTGTCAATTGTGATAATATGTACTTTAATGATGGGTCCTCTATGAATGAGTCCACAGGATTTGGAGTGTTCAACGAAATTTTTAGCACCTCACACAGTCTTCAGTATTCTTGCTCAGTGTATATTGCTGAATTGGCAGCAATACACTGGGCGCTGGACAGCGTCGCCTCACGACCTGTTGAACACTATTACATTGTAACGGATAGTCTGAGCTCTGTCGAAGCTATCCGTTCAGTGAGACCGGAAAAGCACTCGCCGTACTTCCTTGAGAGAATACGAGAAAATTTGAGTGCTTTAACCAGACGCTGTTATGTCATTACCTTTGTCTGGGTCCCTTCACATTGCTCAATTCCGGGTAATGAGAGGGCTGACTCATTAGCAAAGGTAGGTGCAATTGAAGGCGAAATTTATCAGCGTCAAATCGCCTTCAATGAATTTTATTCTTTAGTTCGTAAAAATACCATCGTTAACTGGCAACGCAAATGGAACGAAGATGAATTGGGCCGGTGGCTCCACTCAATTATCCCTAAGGTTAGCCTCAAACCATGGTTCAAAAGTCTGGACTTGAGTCGGGACTTTATTCGCACCTTCTCCCGACTCATGTCCAATCACTGTTCGTTAAACGCGCTACTCTTTCGTTTTGATCTTGCCGACAGCAATATCTGTGCCTGCGGCCAAGGTTACCACGACATCGAACACGTTGTTTGGTCGTGCGAGGAGTATCTTGTTGCCAGATCGAATTTAGAAAACTCTCTTCTCTTTGCTAGAGGAAGGCAGCCCAATGTGCCGGTGAGAGATGTGTTGGCTGGTTTAGACCTTGATTACATGTCCCAAATATATGTCTTCCTAAAAGTTATCGATCTTCGTGTCTGTTGTCCTTATATCCTTATATTCTCCTTTTCCTTTTCCTTCGCGAGAAATCAAATCCCTTCTTATTAACAATAGAATAAGGTGAAATGTAAATACATATTAGATATAAGATAGGCTTAAGAATTGAGTGTAATGAATGTAAGTGTGAATGTGAGAGTGAACATTGTCAACATATCTTTTTATTCCTTCCTTTTCCTGAAGAAAATATGGCACCCTTCTAAACTCGAGTAGACCGCGAGTAATCGGTTTTCTACACCATTAACATTAGAATTAAGGAAAAATGTTTATATATACTTGTAACAATACAGTCAGGAGTTTGGCTCCTTTAAACTTATGTAACTGAGCCTGTAAAAATAAACGATTTAATAAAAAAAAAAATTAAAGGATCGTCTCCTATGTTTCAAATTACGGGGCAATCGATGGAACACAGGTTTGCTTGCGGAAGGCCGCCGCTTCCGACGGCGGCCTTCCGCAAGCAACTCGAATTGCGACACTTCGGCGGCTTAGGGCCGCCTCTGTCCCTTATCCTCGATTGATGGGGACTACGTTCCCATTACGTTGTTCTCAGAATAAATTTCATTACAAAAAAAAACATAATGAAAATGCGCTCCTGTGGCGTTCATACTTAAATACCGCAAATTATAAAATCGCATTTTCGTAACAATAAAAAATGACAAAACACTACAAACAACAAGGCAGCAACAATACAAAAGATATTTGAGTGCCAGTGTGTACAATAAAATTGCTATCTATTGTATTTCGGCTCTGGTGACGCTAATACGAAAGTACCCTGAAATTATTTTTAGTCTTTCGCGTTATCCGCGATTTTCGTTATCCAAGGTGACGTTGCCAGGCTATTCCGCGGATAATCGGAGTTCTACCGTACTCGATCACGCATCTCAATGGACGGAGTCTCAAGAGATTGTATAAATTACTGTCATTAAATTAATAACACTTCGTTTTCATTTAGAGTAAGTACTGCTCATTTCGAAACCCACCTTGAAAAAAGGCTCCAGTAGCCATGTTTGATTGACTTGCTAATTGACTTATCCGATGTTTCAACCTCAAGGTTGGCAAACGCATTTTTCCCACCTTATGCAAGGAGAAGACAAAGGAAAGCAACGCAACAATCCAGGTAACTCTCCCGTCCCGATGGGATGGGGTAGAAGTCAATGATCGCGCGCGTGTTCTTCCCCACGGTTGTCCTTGCTGCTCTCCGTCTATCGTCACCGACAAACAAAGGCATCAGGATAAAAACGGCTGTCGTCGCGCTACTACTCGCCACTAACCCAAACAAAACACGACACCCGGTCTGGATGGACAGACAGAAACTTCCTGCTCCCAGTCGTTGCAGACATGGTGGAACGGGATTCCACCCGTTGGAAGAATGGAATATGGTTATTGTATATACCGGAATTATAATGTGTAAGTTGCTTGATGGGAAGTTATTATGGATGGCACGGGGAATTCGCGCCAAGATTGACTGTGATTCATTTTCTAGATGAATTTTGAATGGATAACACCACTTTGTCATGGAAGCTTTGGCACTAAATGCACGTAAACGTATATGCGGAAGCATAATTACATTTACACTAGCAACCTTCGGTTGGAGACCCCATTCCAACAACCAATAAATACTCATTGATGAACGAAAAAAAGAACTGTACACCACTTCACGCCCGGGTAAACGCCAACCGTGGGCAAATTTCCATTTTTTTTTCAAGTTCATATTTAACTTTCCATTTCGCCCCGACTGCGATCGCAACGACGAACGCGATCGAACCGAGCGGTCGTTCGAATGTGGTTTATTCTCATGTTCATAACGGTTTCAATAATTACTATCGAACTTGACAGCGAACTAGTTATCAAACTATTTAGTCTCACCGTAGTGACAAGCTTTCGCTGCATCGATGTATCAATGTTCCGCGCTCGTTGACGCATACACTGTTCAGAGTCCGGGTTCCATCAGTTATCAAATCGGCCATGGCCAAGGTTGATGTGTAGCATCACCTGAGAAGCGGCAGCATGCCGCACAGAGATAACCGCGAAGCAGCGAGCTGCGGGATAGTTGTAACTTGTCACACTCACTTTGTTTAACCGCCATAAATGTTTTGTATAGTAATTGAAGTAAAATTGCTAATGTGTGGTGAACGATTTTTTACAACCGTGCACCTGTTTGTTGTAACTCAACATCGCGAAATTTGTTTGTAAATTTGAGATTCCTATTGCATAAGAAATCTACAAGTGTTTATTGAATGAACAAAACACAAGAGTGTGATTTGTAGTTGCATTCTACAACTTCGAGTTGAATCGTAATTCAACGTAACAAGTTCATTCATTTTAAAGTAGGAGTTTTTTACTGAATTATTTGAGTAGGGAAAAGTACAACTTCAACGTTTTAAATGAATCAATTGACGAAGTAAGGGTACTCAAACACTGTTTGAACGAAGTCAAATATTTGACAGATTTTTGACAGATAAAATTTGTCTAACTAATTTGTCTAATTTGACACAAAACCACATGGGTGACGTCCATATTGAACCCCTATTGACATGCGCCAACACATCGTGCTCCCAATTGACTTTTTCCGTTTGTGTTCCCCTGAATTGGGTTCCCCACTGACAATTCTGCTTGAGATTTTCCTAACGATCTTAGCATCATTCATAGCACGCGGTGCGCAAAACAAGAGAAACAATTACAGTAAACCTGTTAGCGTGCGGTTTTTTTGTGCGAATTTTTTTTTGTACGATTTTTTTTGGTGCGATTTTCTGTTCTTGTGCGTTTTTTTTGTGCGGTGTATTAAAAGAAGCATATTTGACGAAGTTATCGTCCATTTAGTTTTTTCGATGGTTCATATGCATTTCAGTGCGGAGAAAGCATATTTGCGTCTCAATTATCCACTTCTGAAATCATTCCCCTCCTCTCATCAAATGCTCTAAGTTTTTCTAAGTTTTTGCATGACATGATTCCTAACAGCAACACGTTTCGACATGCAACTAAAAGCACAAAACAGCCACGCGCAACCAAAAATACAAAGTGTCCCATCGCAAAGC
Source organism: Toxorhynchites rutilus septentrionalis (assembly GCF_029784135.1). NCBI lineage: Eukaryota > Metazoa > Arthropoda > Insecta > Diptera > Culicidae > Toxorhynchites > Toxorhynchites rutilus. The sequence goes on along the minus strand of NC_073744.1, from coordinate 181,733,772 downwards.
AGGGAAACAAAAGGAAATTGAACGCTGAATGGCGTGGATTTGAGTTATTTTCTTGGGGGAATCTTTTTTTATGCGGTCCCTATCTACCGCACAAAAAAAGTTTTTTTCAAAATGTGTACCGAACACGGGTTTTTAAAGCTGCTGGTGAAGTTTAGCACGATTTTTTTATGCGACTTTTTTTGTGGGGTCCCTATCCCCCGCACAAAAAAAGGTTTGCCTGTATGTAGTTATTGAATGTCTAATCTTTTTTTTATCTGTTCGTCAAACCTGTCAGTAGGGAAAATGCAGTTATAATGAACAAGGGTTGTAAAATGAACCAGTGCTCGAATTTCAATAATTTAACTGGAAAACCGATTGATACTTCCTGACCACCCTATTCTTAAAACATTTAGAGCTATTGGAGACATCCTGGTATGCATGAATTCGTCAAATCCGTTATTTTGTGTGCATCGTATGTAAGAGATTTTCCGTGAAATTTGGATTATTCGAACTGATATCCTCGAAAAATCATCAGTTTGGACGACTGTTCACATATTCTAGGAGAGGTAAACAGTTATGGTGTTTGGTTTCAGGGATTAATTCACATTCGAGCAACATGGGATTCCTTTTATGGCTTTGACCATGGAAAAATTTGCCATCTCAACCAACCTCTTTAAACCGCGTCTCTTGCGTTTTTTACAACGTTTTTCTGCGTATTAGAAAATTTCAATTACGACTCTAGGTGAATAGGCCCAGTTTATTTTATACATGTACCTACTATTTCAATAATGATTTTAAAACATTTAGATAAGAAGCAACGCATAAATCTATTCCATTTAGCATGATATGTGTAATTGTTCAATTTACCATCACCAGATGATCAATCATTTTAACCGCTCACTAAAAATACTAGGTTGGGGAAAAAGTAATCCATTATTTTTGAGTGAAATTCAAAACTATTTTTAATATTCTTCGGAGTGTCCAATTTGGGTCAAATATGCACCTTTTCGTAGTTAAATTTATTGCCATTCTAAAGGTTGCTTCATAATGTCTCTATCATAGAGAACTTGGTCCTTATTGGTGAATATTTTTTTACAATCTTCTCTTGATCCCAATTTCTTATCACTTTGGAAATTTTGCAATGCGAGAAAAAGGCGGTAATCGCTTGGTGCCAGGTCTGGACTATATGGTGGATGCATTAAAACATCAAACTCCTGGAGTCGTGTGGCCTTGCGTTGTCCTGATGGAACAAAACACCTCCTCTGTTGGCTGATTCTGGACGTTTCTGATCAATCGCTAGCTTCAAACGGTCCATTTGTTGACAATGGAGATCTTGAGTCAGTGTATTGCATTAAAAGGTATTAAAAGAAATTTAAAAAATTTCAAAAAAGATAAGAAAAAAATTCAAAAAAATTAAAAATAAATTAAATTGCACGTATTTTACTGTTGCAGTATCGGTACCATAAACACCATTCCCAATTCCAGCGGCTTGGATTGCATTTTCATATTTATAAAAGAAAAAAGGTAAAATGTACCGACTTTTCTCTTTGTTGACCTCTTTTGTTAACACCCTTAAACTCACAACTGAATAGAATAAACGAAAATCAGCAGAAGATTTTTTTTAGTGTGAAATGTCACCTTTACAACGAGCCTAAACTTGAAATTGTATGATCAATATGACCCGAGATATTGATCACTAATGCCAGCTACCAAGAAAATAATGGATAACTTTTCCCCCAACCTAATATGTTCGATTTGACGAATTTTTTTCAATGAAAAAATGTAAAATCAACGTTGAACAGGGCATGTCAACAAAAAAGCCTGGCAGAGCTTCAACGCTCATCGGCACATCTCCCATGGATGTTCACCCAAGCTGGGATCAAAACTCTCCTGTTTACTCCGAACTAGGAGCAGAAATTTGTCTATCACCTGCTTGATCTAGGGAACCGTCTGAATTTTGAATTGGCCAGAAAAAAACAACGTTAAAGATCCTTTCAATACGAACAAAATATGTGCTGGCTGAGCTTTCTAGGCCGGAATACGAACATTTCGCAAACCTAAAGGCGCGTCCACATTATGCCGAATGATGCCGCTCGACCTTTACCGGCTTTATTCGGTTCGTCATGTAATGTGGACGTCCTTTCTTTGATCCGGACCGAGCTGTTTCGGGCTGGGTTCGGCATAATTCGAATCGGTTTTCGGCACGTCGGCATTTGTTTCTCTGAAGGTGGCGGTTTTATCCCCGACAGGGTGTCGATCTCACCTCTCCCATTTATTTCATCAAAAAACATCAATTTTTTGATAGCAAAATCAAACAAACGATATCAAAAAACGAGTTCTACTCAAAAAATGATCAACAGATACTGTAAAACGGTTCATGAATAGTTGAATAGAGGTTCTGTAACGATTTGGATTCGAAGAAACATAGAAGGTGGTCGTGGAAATATGTGGAAAATCTTAGGGTGTCGATTTTACCCTGATCTGATAGATTCTATTTTTGACGTCTTTCATTATGGGTTCCAAATCTGAAAACAGGCCACGTTTGTATAAAATAAAGTTAACGATAATCATTATTTTTGCCGCGAACGGATTTTGACGATTTACATACCAAACGAATAGGAAATTCTCTAGGATTTGTTTGATATGCTATACATTACAAACCACTGATGTGGGTTAAATTGATGAAAACTCGAAGCATTCCTATTTTCCCATACATTTGTTCTGCTAATTTACGTTTCATTACCTCTTTGCAGGCTGAACGGAGTGCCAGGTATATAAGTCTTAAACATTTTTCATTTGAAAGATAAAATGTTTAAGACTTATATATCTGTCACTTATTGACCCGAAAACATTTTTCAATTGCTTTGAAAAATTGCTTCGAAAACAGGCTATTGAAAACATATAAATTTGTATATGAACGGGCCCGCTCGGAAATCTACTTAGTTATGATTATGCAGTGAATGAAGTACGATCACAAACCTGCGGTTCGAGAAATGTGTACACTTGGGTACTTAAGAGGGAATTGTAAAATACAATGATCATTTGACAATTTTTCCCTTGCATTTGCTGTCAATTATGGGTCAAATTGAGTTGTGGTAACAACACATGACTAATTCGCCTCGCGTAGTCCGTATGATTCTGCTGCTTCATGATGCATAGAGATATTCTATATAAATAAAATAAATTTTCTGCACCGAAACCGATCATTACGGTTTCGGTTCGCATGCTCGTGTATCAGTGCGAACGGAAGCAGAGTTCACTTGTTCGCTTTTGTGTCGTTTGTTTAGCATTTAAAAACAAACGAGTGCCTCTGAAGGAAATTACTTCTGCGAAATCATATCTGAACAAACGAAAGCAGTTATTTAGCGAAACGATTGATCGCTGACACTGTCTACGATAAATGAATGAAATGATCATGGCGTCATGCCGTACGCAAAAGGATAACGGACGATCAGACCTAGTCATTAGATTTACTTGCAACGGAGAACGTAATCTATCACAATGAATGAATTGGCCTACATTGGGATTTGTTCAAAATCTTTACGTACAAAGCAAATATGTTGAATTCAATTGAATTCGGATATTGTTTCATACAATCACTAGTTTAATCAATAATTTCATCAATACACATAGATGATTACTGAGCCAACGGTAGTCGTACGTTATTCTTGCGGTTATAGCATAGGTAACCCACCCATAGTTTTTTTAAAAATTCATATCTTCATTTTGGTGAGTCGGCTATACTGTACGTCAAAGTGTTTTTTTAAATTTAAATGGTTTTCTAATAAAAATATTTTAAAAAATATCGAAGGATTTTGAGTTGTAAACATTTTTAATACTGAATTTAATTTTCAAGTAAAATTTTTTAACGGTATATTTCAGATGTTATTTGTGGTAAATAGATCATTGATTTTACAACAACTTTACTGCACGTTATATTTTCTATATCAGACATCTGGATTTCGAGTTATGTTTTTTTTTGCAATAAAGGTCAGTGATTCTGGATACTTGTGAAAAATCAATTGTAATATAAATTTGGTCATGATGGGGTAGTCACGGTACCGTTTAAATCGCCTCATTATAAACGACCTGATTTGGCGTGGAATTGCTTCAGTGTCAATTCTCGAGGACAGTTAACTTTCACTCTTGGTCATAGGAAAACGTTTCTGCATAGGTTTACTCTTTACCAGAAGAGTTGCTAGAGCAAAGGGGTTCACCCGGAGAAAGCTACAGTAAAGAATGAGAATTATCAAACTCATCCATCGCCGATCGTATCGAGTCTTCCGTGATATCAATCCGACCAATCAACGGACTGTCCCACTCAACGCAATGAGCAGTCGCTAAACTTATTTAATTATTGATGACCGTTGCCATTGCTGATAGCCTCTGTCTGTTTCCAGCCATCAAACCGACCCAAACTGATAAGCTACTCAAACTGAAAGGTTATATAACTTTATGACGCCCGAAGTGGTGAGTTAAGGGACCGCCTACGAAACGACGTGTTTGCAAACAGAGGGTTCCCCTCCAATGTGTCTCATTCTGTTCCCCGCATCGATCAAAAACCCAAATGATAAAATTTGTTGTGGTTTGGAACAATCTTGCTATAAAATGACTCTATTAAAGCGAGCTGAATTGGGTTATCATTACGAGAATTGTGCCTAAAGGGTGTGTCACATCAAATTGCATCACGGAAAAAACGCTGTAGAAATTTAATTTTTAGGAATTATATCTTCAGCTTTCGCTTATAATCAGATAAGAGTGTATAGATCACGTTGGCCATGCTTCACTGTCAATTTTTCGTAAATTTGGAAAAATGTCGTCGAACGAAAAAGAGCGTCGTGAATTAATCCTGTGCACTCATTTCGAGAATCCGGAGTTGTTACATCGGAAAGCTCTTGCGGAAAGCGGAGCGCCCCCATCGTGATGACCGGCACGGTAAACGGGCAGGTTTACCTTAAGAAGTGCCTACAGAAGCGTTTACTACCACTATTGAAGCAGCACGAGGGCCCGACCATCTTCTGGCCGGATCTCGCTTCGTGCCACTATTCAAAGGACGTGTTGGAGTGGTACGAAGCCAACGGGGTCACCTTCGTGCCAAAGGAAATGAACCCGCCCAACGCGCCGGAGCTTCGTCCAATAGAGAAATATTGGGCGATTATGATTATGATTATGAAGCAGGCTCTCCGGAAGAACCCAAAAGTTGTCAAATCGGAGGCGGACTTCAAGAGAAAATAGATTTCTGTTCAAAAAACAGGAAGTGGGTTATATCTATGGTATAACCGCAAGGGTGACATAGGACTATCGTTGATTTAGAGATCATTTGTTTGAAGTTGAATCTGAATTCATTCTGAATGAATGAATATTTGGGGGACTTCGAAAACGAGAGCGTTACGTTGGAGGCACAAGGTTTTGTGCATCCAATATTGAATACGGAAATATCCTACTGATGGGGAAGAATATTCTTCAGAAGCTATCCTGTTAATTGCGGTTGATTGAAAAATCACAAAACCAAATGTATTTGGTCACAGTGTAACATGGATAGAAAACATTCAAATAAACTCTTTCACATGAATGTATTTTTAAATTCCCAGAGGAACTGGCAGATTATTTTCCGGATCTTTCTCGATACTGAATGGCATCCAAACGGAAAGAATTCCGCGCGTGTATGTGTGTGTGTAGCGGCTACTTCGATGGTCACCTTCTCTTCTCCTGAAGGATTGGCTTCTCTGTGCTCCCTCACAGTTTCAAACAAACTGCTTGCGTTTCAGGGCAGATCTCGATCCTTCGCCGTCCAGCACCCTCAGCAACGATGTTGTCTTGTCGATCTCCTCACGAAAAATGAATGCGTCTCGCCACCAGAATATCGCTTAAGTATGCTTTTTGTGCGTGATTGAATCGAGAGAAGGCGTGGTTTACGATGGCAATTTGGAAGGCAAACTAGAGGGGAATGAACTCTTTGAGCTCGGAACATTCGGCGACTGAGCAATAATCGATTGTGGGCGCATACAATATTGGATACGGAAATATCCTACTGATGGGGAAAAATAATCTTCAGAAGCTATTCTGTTAATTGCGATTGATTGAAAAATCACAAAACCAAATGTATTTGGTCACAGTGTTACATGGATAGAAAACATTAAAATAAACCCTTTCACATGAATGTAATTTTAAATTCCCAGAGGAACTGGCAGATTATTTTCAGTAACGATTAGATATTTCTACATTTTCCTCGATACTGGAAGCCCACCAGTGGTTAATGCTAACTCGGTAACCATCTGTTAATAGCACTTGATTAAAACATATTTGGTCACAGTGTTACATGGATAGAAAACATTCAAATAAACTCTTTCACATGAATGTATTTTTAAATTCCCAGAGCAACTGGCAGATTATTTTCAGTAACGATTAGATATTTCTACATTTTCCTCGATACTGGAAGCCCACCAGTGGTTAATGCTAACTCGATAACCATTTGTTAATAGCACTTCATTGAAACATATTTGGTCACAGTGTTACATGGATAGAAAACATTCAAATAAACTCTTTCACATGAATGTATTTTTAAATTCCCAGAGGAACTGGCAGATTATTTTCCGGATCTTTCTCGATACTGAATGGCATCCAAACGGAAAGAATTCCGCGCGTGTATGTGTGTGTGTGTGTGTAGCGGCTGCTTCGAGATCTTCCCGGAAACCGTTTGTGGCATCACTCTACTCCTGATGGATTCCCTTCGGGCCTAAGGTGCACAAACAGGCTCTTGGTGACACCGTTCATCCGCGCTTTCATGATAGACGAAGAGCTTCACCACAACAGCGACAACATGCTCCAATCGCTGTTCAATTTGAACTGAGTGGATTTCCGAGCGGCGTTCGCTTATATACCGATTGGTGATTTCAATAGCCTGTTTTGAAAGCAATTTTAAGACTATTGAAACAAGTTTTTGGATCAGAAAGTAACAAGTATAGAACGCGTAAACATTTTATCTTTCGAATGAAGTGTTTATCATACCATTTCGTTCAGTTGTTTAGGAGCTATTAACGCTCAAAATCTCGGTCTCCGGCGTAACGCTTTCGTTTTCAAAACTTTGATTTTACACCTCGGTATAGAAATGAAAGACGTAGTCCTACGTCAAAAAAACTACAACCTGACGTTGTACAGAACGTTATGGACGGGATAAAGAGGAAGGTGCGAGCATACGGGCTTGGGCTCGAAGTATGAATAAAAAGAAAATGCCAAAAGTTGTTTAATAGTTTTTATTTTACTGTCTAAAATTTTCAAAAGGATCGGTCTACTGGGCGAATTTCTACAGCGTTTTTTCCGTGATGCAATTCGATGTGACAGACCCTTTACAATGAGCAACCACACAGTTCTTCGTTAAATTGTCGAGAGTAGGTGATAATGGCAGGTAATAAAACGATTAAATATCACGCTCAATCGACGACTCATGAAGCACATCCCAAGTTACTTGGAGACAGTCTGTTTGGTTTGTCGGCGTTAGAATAAGTTGGCTGGGACTGGGCGACTGCAGTTTCGTTCGATCCCGGAAATAGATGCAAATATTAAATTGCAATCAATCACATGTTTATCACGTGACCGGCTAAGCGATTAGAATTGCGCGACAAGATAAAATCCATCATCTTTCATCAGCTTCGGCGTCTAATATTTCCATCAATGCGCGCTGCTCTCCGGTTACTAGAATTACCCGTTTCATTTATTTGTCAATCGGCTAGACCTCCGTGCAGACACAATGGCAAACATGAGATGAAATTGCGAAACCGACAGCCGTTTTTTTTTGCTGCTGCTGCTGCCGCCGCCGTTTTCATATCTACACTTGCCTTATGCTTTATGCTCTGTACCGAAACTGCGATTGCGGTCCCATGAATCGTCTGGCAATTCAGTATGGGTTCACAACCGCACAGAAGAAGGGGAAAGAAAGGTTTCCCAGTGCCAAAAACCCAGACAGAAAATCTCGACCTTGGATACAAAGAGCAGCTAGCAGCAGCCGCAGCAGCATCACATTCAGTCTCCTCGGCAACAGCTTGAGGGTCATTCACTTGGAGCTGTCTCCTTTTGGGATTTTTGGGAAGAGTATTTAGGTTCGCTCATTGTTCGCTAACAGGGAACAGACTCCGAGCACTCAGTGATCTAATAATGTCCATGTTCTTTTTCTTTTACAAGAATCGACTCAGAGTATTATTTCCTTTCAGGAAATAAATGAGAAAGGTCGCTACCAATTTCCACCGGTTGGCAAGCAGCTTACGAAACCGCCATCGCCAATGTCCCAATCAATTGGTTTCGCTCGGTGGCATTGGCTGCAATTAGCATCCGCGTGTCTCTCTCTCTGCCGTCTCTCTTTCATTTGGAACGCACTTTCTAGAGCGCAAGAATGAGCGCAAATAAATAAATAAGCATCGAAAAGTAGCTGTCGAAGCAGAAAAGCACGCGGCTTTCGCACGTGCTGCGAATCCGCGAATTGAGTAATCCCTTTTCTAGTTCATTGAAAATGTGGTGCATTGTGGGTTGAACACGAAATAATCCGGACACAAGGGAATTGCTTTTCAAACTTTCAGACAATGAAATTTCAGATCAATCGGTCAACAGGAAGGAGGTTAAATTTCTATTGATATGGGACAACCCCACAGATAAACATACAAACATATTTACAATAGGTAATGCTAAATAAAACCGTTTAAAAGTATAGTATAAAAACAATTTGATATGTGAGGCTCTTTCGTTTTCCGACATCCTTGCAACATGTCCTGCCCAGCGTATCCTTACAGTTTTCGACACCTTATGGATAATGGGTTTACCGGTGAGTTGCGTGAGCTCCTAGTTCATTCTTCGCCGCCATATGCCGTTCTCCTGCACCCCGCCGAAGATCATTCTTAACACGCGTCGTTCAAAGTCTCCGAGTGTTCATAGTCCTTATTCGAGCATTGAACATGGTCTGTGTCCAGTGTTGCCACATGTACAGTTTTATCTTGAAAGGTACAGATTTTTTCGGTTTCGGTACATATTACAGATTTTTGTTCTAAAGTACAGATAGGTTCCATTTTTTAGTGTTTAATTTATAACATATCGAATTGCTCAACCAAATGAGGAAGAGATTCGATTTAAATTATTTGATCCTCAAGGTTGCTGCAATGTTAAATCCTGGAAACTTTCCCAATCTAACAAGCATCAATGTAATTGACGAATTTACGCAAAGCTGAATCAGCTTTGCGACATCTACATCAGAGCTCAGAAACACAAAAGTGAGGGTGTTTGTTTATTTTACGCACTGAACAGCGCGATTTGGTCGTGATTATTTTCATTAATTTCTTTTTAAATTCATTTTAGTCATTAAATGTCATTAGTCAGAAAATTATATTTTTATCTATTTACAATGGTCTCAACACGCGATTGGACCAAAGTCATAGATAATCTTCGAAATATTTATGTTTGATAGGGAATATAGGGTATGAGTACTGACTTCCGGACATTTTTCAGAAGCTCAAACTGTGAATAATGACAATGCATCGATATCATATCAAGTTGTTTGATACCATTGCAAGGGCTTCCTTTCGGCCGATACGAGAAGGATCTGCAATATTTGAAGCGCAACAAATGCCATCCATCATTTACCTAGTGAAAAAATGTAAATTATAATACTTTTACCGAATCATTCGTCATATGTTATGAATGAAACAATGTAAAATGATGATTTTCTAACCTTTTCAGCGTAGAAAGAATACTTGAATCCGGGAAATTTGCAGAAAATATCAGATTTTTCAAAACAAATCAAACCATCATACCAAAAAAAACAAAACATCATCATTTTACTCGCTGCGCCACCTGGTTGCAATTTTAACGAAAATTCGTCAATAATGAAATCGTTTTTTGGGTCTCTACGAAATGGATATACAAGAATACCGAGAGCTAATATCGTGCCCCACGCTTTTGGGGCTTTTGGGGCACGATATTGTCAAAAATAGGGTGACCAAAATTGTCGATGAAATAAAAAATCTAACTTTCTTATCTTTATAGATAGATGTAAACATAGTTCGACAATGTTGTAGCTCCAATTATTTGAAACATCTTTGTAGAACAAAGTTTTTCTCTATCTCTTGAAATAACCGATATAGCGCCTTTTTTCTGAGTTACGTTAGGGTCACCATGAAAAAAATTGTTTTTTGCTCTCACTTTTATATTTCGAATTTTACATGCAAACTGTCTTCCAAAGACTTTTAGAGCTTACTAACACAAACATTTTTCGATGCAGAACTTGTCAATATCTCAACTTTACTCAAAGTTATTGATATTTCTTCCCAAAAAACATGCTCTTTTCATTTGTTTGTCATTCTTTCTGGGGCAAACATAAAAAATGTTTGTTGAAGGAATTTGCAATGACATATTTCACTCTATATAATATGTGATTTTCAAAACTATATTATGTTTTGTGTTTGAGTAAATTAAAATTGAAATCATGAGTTTTTGGATGAAAACCCATCAATAATTTTGAGCAGGATTAAGATATTGACATGTTCTGCATCTTTTTTTTCTATCTTTTAAAATATTCGATTAAGCGCGTTTTTCTAAGTTGCATCAGGGTGACCATGAAAAAACGTGTTTTTTCTGCTTTAACTTTTATATTTCAAATTCTACATCAAAACTGTCTTCGTACGACTTGTCTATATCTTAATTCTACTCAAAGTTTTTGATGGTTTTTTACCCAAAAACTCATAATTTCAATTTTAATTTACTCAAACACGAAAAATAATATAGTTTTGAAAATCACACATCGTGTAGAGTAAAATGTGCTCTTCCAAATGCCGCAAATAAACTTTGTTTACGTCTGCCCCAGAAAGAATGACAAACAATTGAAGAGAGCGTATTTTTTTGGGAAGAAATATCAATAACTTTGAGTAAAGTTAAGATATCGACAATTTCTGCATAGAGAAATGTTTGTATTAGTAAGCTCTAAAAAAGTTAGTAAAGTTAGAGTGAAAAAATAGTTTTTTTTTCATGGTGACCCTAACGTAACATAGAAAAAAGGCGCTATATCGATTATTTTAAGAGATAGAGAAAAACTTTGTTCTACAAAGATATCTCAAATAAATGGGACTACAACATTGTTGAACTATGTTTACCTCTATTTCTTAAGATAAGAAAGTTATATTTTTTATTTCTTCGACAATTATGGTCACCCTATTTTTGATAACATAAAAATGAGCACTCTATCGCATATAACAACTTTGTCTAAGACAGTTTTTGTCTAGAGAGTAACTGTCGAGCTCTGAATGCTAATTTCCACTTAAATGCATCTCCCGGACCATTGTGCAGTGGTACAGATTTTTGTACGAAAAGGTACAAATGAAAAAAAATTACCTTACCAGTACAGATGAAAATGTGGCATCACAGCTTGTGTCCTAAAGGTCATCCGGTCCTATAAATGTTTTGTGCAGGGCACATTAAGTACGATTGCTAAGACTATTTGACTTCAAGTGTTTGTGAAAATCAAGGTAGGTATGACTCCAATGGAAAGTGCACTTCCGGATCTCGCGGCTGGTAACGGATGAGTCATAAGTAGCTGGACTAAATTCATGTTACGTTTCCCGCCACACGCACTGGAGAGACACGAACACCTGTGTGTGGTTTTGTTCTTCTTTTTGTGGGCGTTGTTCGTGCTAAGTGTGTTCTCGTTTGTTTACGATAAAGTTGGCGGAACCGAGTTTTTTTTCCGAAAGCGCGTTTTCGGATGCTTGGGCAGCGCCCGAAATCGAAGGGAGAGAGTGTAAACACGACGAGTGCGAAAAATGAGCCTTCAATCGAGATACAAATGCGGCTTTTTTTTATGTCTGTCAAATATGTGCGGAATATTTAAATTCTTTGCCAGTTTCTAAAAATATACATAACTGCCACGATTTGATTTTTTTTTTTATTACATCGTTGATGCAGCACAACCAAATGATTGCAGGATTATCATGCTGTTTGATCCAGGATGACAATCTTTTTTTCAGACCCTTATCACGCAGATTTTGTCATTGATTGTGTTGCTGTAACGCATACTGTCATATTATAACCTTCTTACTGAATTTTTCGGCTTTCACTGAAAAAAGGTCTTCTACAGGCTCAATCTCCGCTTGGGACGTATAACGTCAGTCGCTGATGTACCGAGTTTTTCGTCACGTTTCGCACTATTGTTGATGAGTGTCACTCGTGATAGCAGCATACCAAGTTTCGTGAGATCTGCGAAAGTACATTGTTCTCCATACTTCCGTAATGCGGTTCAAACTGATCCGACGCTCTCGTCTTCTCCCTTAGCTAATTTTCCGATCACATTTGTGTACAATACGTTTTGTTTGTTTGGGAGAAGTTCAACACATTTTCAATCTTCTGTGTGCAACGTTGAAAAAAAAATTACAACATCTGTTTCATTTGGATGTAAACAACAGGACGCAGTCAAAACTAGATTGAATGTTGCAAGTAACTTCAAATGACGGTTATCCGTTAGTTCATTTATAATCATCGGAACAGAGTTCTCCTAACGTAATGCAGTGAAAATTTGAATGAATCCAACGAAAATTTGTTTATTTTATGAATATCTATATAAATGAAAATGAAAGCTGAATGTGTTGGTATGCGCAAAACCCGAGAAAGGAATGGTCCGATTTGAGCCATCTTTATTTTGTGGTATCCGTCTCTTCCCGTAGATTAATGTTATGGTGAGAAAACCTTTTTTTTTTTTTTAATAACTTTGAGGGAATGTTCGAAAAAAAATTAGTTTCCATATGTTTTACAACCACATCGTTGTTGGCCCAATTGGATTTAGCGTTTGCAGAGTTTTGCTTCGTGTTCCGTTGGTGTGAAGCGAGAATGGGAATGAATTCTTAGGTAGGATAACGAGCTTTGAAGATAAAAATTATGAATAAAAATTTACTTTTCTGTTGCAAACATGTCTTTCATGTTACGGAGAAACATGTTTAATGCAAGGAATTCAAGAATCTTGAGCGGAAATTGTGTCTGAAAATGAATATATATTATAATGACGAGTTTTGGTATCAGTACTAGGGAATTTATGGTAAAAGGAAATTGTGATGAGTCAATTAGAAGATCAATCAATGAAAAGCTTTTCGATTGAAACCACGAATGATCGAAACGTGAAACGTTCGTGAATGTTCGAAAAAATTCATATAAAAAACCAATTTTGGGCAGGACGAAGTTCGTCAGGTCAGCTAGATTTTAATATTCATGAAATACACTCAGTTTTTTTACGCGTACGTGTTTGTTGGAAAATCCGTGTAAAAAACTACGTTAATTCGATAACTCGTGTAAAAAATCTCGTCAATTGAAAAATCCGCAGTAAAAAAAACAGGTCACTTAAAATCCACGTAAGGATTTTTCGTTGTTTTAAAGAATTTAATTTTTAATTCATCCCATTAAGGTCAGGAAACATCTTCCTCACATAAAAAAAAATTATCCAGAATCTCTCAGGAGGTGATAGACGATCATATTTGATGAAAACAATCCTTCTATGTCGGATTTTAACAATGACAGAGCTATGAAACTTTTTCTTTGTTTCGGCCCACTTCAATGATGAGAAAGTTTAGTACAGGATAGAGTCGTGAAACATCTAAATTAGTGGATTTAAATAACATTCTGGAAGCGAAAAACTTAAAAGATAGTAGTTTTGAAGGTGTTATTATTATTTTTATCCCATTAGTTCATAATAAACTTGATTGTTTCTACCAACCAAATAAAAGCTCTCTAACCGCTCTACAATTTGTTTTTTGACACCCAACTTCTATCTTTCTTAATTTTTTATTTTCATTATAAACAGTTCCTGGTGAAAATTCTATCAAAATCTTCAAAAATCAAATCATTTTTACTCCACTTATAACAGCCAATTAAATTTCACTTGAACGCTGAAATATTATCTTCAAAAGTTTAATAAGTTATATTTGAAATATAAAAACATTTTTTTACAAACTGTATATAATCGAGTCCAAGATTGTATATAATTGAATCATATATAATCGAGTCTTTATGTAATCAAGTCCGACCTGTCGTGGAGATGATCTGGCGTAGTGGTAACATCCATTCTTCTCACGCTAAAGATCACGAGTTCAATTCTCACTCCCGACATTCTTCCAAAAATGGAAGTAAAAGTGACGAACCAGTCAAATGAGTTGAAAGTCACTATAATACAGATAAAAAAAAGTCCGAGAGATGTGATATTACACAAAAAAATCCACGTAAAAAACGTGTTATTCGGAAAATCCGCGTAAAAAAACCTCGTAAAAACCGTCGTAAAAAAACCGCGTACAAAAACCTGGGTGTAAACGAATTTTCGAAAATTCGCATAATAAAACCTCGTAAAAAATCGTGGTGAAAATACCGCGTATAAAAACCTGGGTGTAAACGAATTTTTGTCTTCCGGAATTTTTCTTATTCGATGTTTTTTTTTCTTCTATTTTTATCCTTTGCGGATCAAAAGCGTCGCTGTAAACGACAGGTATTGGAGCGCACAGTAAAAAAATGAAACTAAAGCATCATTCAAATAATTTATTCATAAAATCCAATGAAGACAGTCTCCAATTTCGTTGAGAGACAACTCGACTTCTTGAGCTAGTATCTCCCAATGCCGACACGCGTCCGCAAAGGGCTAATTCAGGGTATTTATTGACGTAGAACTACGTCTTTCATGAAGGGTGCCAAATCAGATAACAGGTCACGTTTTTATGAAATAGAGTTAACGTTAATAACTATTTTTGCCGTGAACGGATTTTGGCGATTTACATACTAAACGAATCGGAAAATCCATAAGATTTGTTTAATATGCTATACATTAGAATCCCTTGGTATGTAAATGGTTAAAATTCATGAAAACTTTAAGCGTTTCCATTTTCCCATACATTTGTTCTGTCCATTTGTGTGCCTTCCCGAACAGAGATATCAATAACGAGCAACTTATCGACGACCAACGGAGGGGAAATCGTAGGATTTAAAGTCTCCGTGAACAAAGGAAAAGAAGAAGAATGAAGGGGAATACTTGCCTAGAGTATAAACAGTGGATCTCGCTGAGGCAAACTTTCATTCAGCATCGGACTGTTGAACAATCCAGTTCACTTTGCTTTCGCTGCGCTTCGATCTAAGATTGGACCCCACCAGTGGTAATCCAACTTGGATATCGTCGTTTGCATTTTCTGTTCGTTATTCGTATCGTGTGTTTTTCTTCCCGCGTCATAAATTGGACGCTTCGCGTAGTGTGTGATGAGCAAGAAGAAGAGGAAGGCAGGCTCGAGCCCTGCAAAAAACGAATGCCAGCGGCAATGAAATTTCGAGACAAGCGTCAGCTAATGATGCACGCGATGTTGGTGCAGTGAAAAGCGCTCGCTCTGAACCGAGCCTTCGCGAGTGTGACACCGCATCGATCAACAGCGAAGTAGGCGATTTCGGCGCGTCGGTCGAAAATGTAAACGTCGTTACCCAGGTAGTAACCAAAATGAAGCTCCCCCGCTGGTGGTGTGAAAGCGGTCGCTCTTGACAAACTCATCAGCGAATTCGAATCGATGGCTGTTACAGCAGAGTACAAACTGTGTGGCATGATTCAGCCTTTTTCCAAGCAGTTAACATTGTTTATTTTCGTCATCATAAGGGCTTCTTTGGTGCCTTTGAGAATGCATCAATGCATTAAACTGACATTATGGCGAAGCAGGCGTTACGGTTGTGCTTCAAAAAAATATTTGGGGAATACCAAGCAGGTTGAATGTCTTACTGGAATGTTATATGTTATTTAGGTTCGCGTGCCAGTCACAAAACTGTCTTCAACTAGGATTGCATTTGCGCTAATATTGATCATAATGGAGCATTGCTACTGTTTTCGAGGTTGTTGATATTAACAAAAAGAGTTTATTTCGCTTGTTTAATCACCGAGAAAGTAAATGTCGTTCTGGAATTTTGTATGTCATTAGGTTTCCTTGCCAGTAGCAAAAATTCCTCCACTAAGGGTGACAGCTGCGCTTCTTTCGAGCATGAGAAAGTAATGGAACTTTTTTTTGAGGCCAGTAATATATTGATGTAGTTTTTTTTTATCCCATTCATTTATTCAAGGCTCATTAGCATTTTAGATGTTACAGAGCCGAATTTTTATCGTGTACATGTCACATGGTTATCATATCTATAATTAGCACATTACACAGTTGTCATTCGCCAGTATTCCTTCTATACCATTACATATGGTACATTCACACAGTAGCCATTTAGGCGTAAGAATATTCTTTCTGTTCTTCCATTATCCAGTTGGACCACCGGACAGCGGAGACAGTTGGTTGATCATTGTTGAGTTATTTATAGAACAGCAGCCCGATGTGTCTTGCAGAGCAGAGCAGTTGTATGGATGAATCGATCTAATTTCGACCATGGATCGATTCTCCATCGCTGATGATTGTTGCGTGGACGTAGCTATTCTGTAACAACACAAAGATGGTCAATGAGGGCCCTGAGTTTTGAACTCACGATCGATCGCTTACTAAGCGAACGCGCAACCAATGTGGCTACGGAGACCCCCTATTGATGTAGTTATGAGATGTGGAATAATGGTGCTGGTATAACATGTATATAATCGACTGTAGCCGAGTCTATGTCAATTGCGAAAAAGGCTACCGGAATAGCGATCGAGGTAAATTTTCAATGCATTGACATGAAATAAATTGCGACATACGATCAGCTAGTGTATTGTTTTGCGAGGGCAAGAATGAATTATCGTCAACTGATTCTACAATGAAAGAAACATTTCAGAGATTATTTTACTAAGCAGTTGTTTCGAAAATTTCACAGCATTATAGAATAATATCCGAAGGTATATACAAGCGACTTATATAAAATAACAGCGTAGTTCTACGTCAACAATGCGGTCGTATCTTGGACACAACCTCCTATAACTTTTTTTTGGGTGGTTTTCCATGTTCATTCTACATAGTTAGTGTATTAGACGAGACTAGTTGAAGTGAAACAGCGTTCACTGTATTGTAACTCTAAAGTTTCCATTCACATGTCCTACATGGTTCACCCAAAACACGAGACTGCATGACGAAGCTTTCAATCTGTGGATCTCATTGTACCTCATACACGAATAAAATAGTTTTATGTGGCATCAAAACCAAAATCTAATAGAAATCTGCAAGAGGAACCCTAATTATATGGAACATTCTGTATTGCTGAGAGCATACAACTGAACATTGCTTCCCCACAACTAATCATGCTAATCTTATGCTCGATCTCCACCAACAGCTGTCGCTGGTAAGGAACCAAAAATAAGCGAACGGCCAAACTTTTGTACCACTACTAGCTAGCGGTGTATGAGTACGATAAATATGGATGCACCACATCGCTGATAGTAAGCTCCCTTTGTGGATGTGCCCACGTTTTTTATTAGTAGGGTAGAACTCCCAAATATGTATTTAATTCTTGGCGAGTTTTAATTTAATGTTCGTCCTAATGCCACCTTCAGTGATGGCTGGCCTCATCCCAGTGACAGCTGGTGGGCGGCGGGTATTGCCAATAATCACCCACTTTACCGTAATACTTTCTTCTTGTCGAGCACTTTTATTACCTACGACGGGGTGATGATGCTCGCAAGACAAAAAGCGACCCAGCCACAAATACATAAAGGGAGGACATTGAAACAGGGGGAAAAAACCCTGAACGCGTGTGGGTTCTGGTCGAGTTTTGTACGGTGTGTTTCGTGGGCCACATTCACCCACAGTGTACAAGTTTTTGCAAATTCGAAACGCTGCATTTCTGCGCCGCGTGTGGTTTTCGGAACTTGAAAATTATTGAAATTTCGAGTATTCTCAGTTTTTCTGCAAATTTTCTGTGTTCTTGGGTAAACTTTTGCATAGTTGAAAAGTGGCTTAAAGTGAAAGAAAGATTGTGGTTGATCTTCGGGATCTGTTCAAAAGTGCAGTGTTGGCGTGAAACAGCTGATTGACGAGCGACCGGCGAAAGAGATGGAGATTCATCGGCGCCGCAAACCACGTAAGATATTACTATAATTGGGATTATCGCTTCTGCATGAAGATACAAATAACTGCTCGCTGTTTATGGATACTAAATGTTGTCATCTCATTTATACATCTCAAAATCGTTCGTTCAGCTAAGAAAATTGCAGTGAGAAGCACACTGCTGGTTCTGCTTGGCATTGCGTGCCAGCAAACGTCAGCAAAGCTCCAAATGACAACTCGCTAAAACACAGTTGCTCCACGTGAATTGCACCGTACGGTGTAACTATAATTACAACGATTGTGGTTTTCTATTGTAAAGCGGGAACCGGTGTGCTGTACGCGTAACTGTTTGTTATTTATTTTTAGCAAACGCTAGATGAAAACAAAAACCTTCGCGTTGAAGTGGTATACTGTACGGATACAAGTTTTCCGGATGAGAAGAATCGTTCTCTAATGGTTCGGGGAATTTTTCAATTTATCAACACTGATGAATGACATTTTTCTATTTTCAAATTAGAGGCACAATATAGCTTCTAAAGGGTGTGTCACATCAAATTGTATCACGGAAAAAACACTGTAGAAATTCGCCCAGTAGACCGATCCTTTTGAAAATTTTATACAGTAAAATAAAAACTATTAAACAACTTTTGGCATTTTCTTTTTATTCATACTTCGAGCCCAAGCCCGTATGCTCGCACCTTCCTCTTTATCCCGTTCATAACGTTCTGTACAACGTCAGGTTGTAGTTTTTTTTGAACAGAAATCCATTTTCTCTTGAAGTCCGCCTCCGATTTGACAACTTTTGGGTTCTTCCGGAGGGCCTGCTTCATAATCGCCCAATATTTCTCTATTGGGCGAAGCTCCGGCGCGTTGGGCGGGTTCATTTCCTTTGGCACGAAGGTGACCCCGTTGGCCTCGTATCACTCCAACACGTCCTTTGAATAGTGGCACGAAGCGAGATCCGGCCAGAAGATGGTCGGGCCCTCGTGCTGCTTCAATAGTGGTAGTAAGCGCTTCTGTAGGCACTCCTTAAGGTAAACCTGCCCGTTTGGCACGGTAAATCACGAAGGGGGCGCTCCGCTTTCCGCAAGAGCAGGTCGCTTGCCACACCATGTACTTTTTGGCAAACTTGGATAGTTTCTGCTTGCGAATCTCCTCCGGAACGCTGAATTTGTCCTCTGCGGAGAAGAACAACAGGCCCGGCAGCTGACGAAAGTCCGCTTTGACGTAGGTTTCGTCGTCCATTACCAGGCAATGCGGCTTCGTCAGCATTTCAGTGTACAGCTTCCGGGCTCGCGTCTTCCCCACCATGTTTTGCCTTTCGTCGCGGTTAGGAGCCTTCTGAACCTTGTATGTACGCAGGCCCTCCCGCTGCTTGGTTCGCTGGACGAATGAACTTGACAAATTCAGCTTATTGGCGACATCCCGGACCGAACTTCTCGGATCACGTCTAAACTGCTTAACTACGCGCTTGTGATCTTTTTTACTGACGGAGCATCCATTTTTGTCGTTCTTCACCTTCCGGTCGATGGTTAGGTTCTCGAAGTATCGTTTTAGTACTCTGCTGACCGTGGATTGGACGATTCCCAGCATCTTACCGATGTTCCGATGTGACAACTCCGGATTCTCGAAATGAGTGCACAGGATTAATTCACGACGCTCGACATTTTTCCAAATTTACAAAAAAATGACAGTGCTTATAAGCGAAAGCTGAAGATATAATTCCTAAAAATTAAATTTCTACAGCGTTTTTTCCGTGATGCAATTTGATGTGACACACCCTTTAGTGTAAAATAAGAACGCGCATTATTTCCGCGTTAGAACACAACTCTGACTTGCTACCCGTCAACGGAACTAATTAGCATTCTTTGTGCGAATACAACAACGACCTATTGCAACCACACGTATCGGATGAAAAACCCCCGTGTTGGCGAAAATGGGGCGCTGTCAACAGCATGGTATGTCTTATGAACTCACCGTTTCGATAACGAATCGCTCAATCTACAATCAAGCCATTTTTGTCATACTTCCAACTGAAAAGTTAAGTGATTTTGCTCGTATTGTTATGCAATCAAACGCCAACATTGAACTGTCCTGATAATTATATTCGCCATACTGCGTAGATATTTCGATTCTCCTTTATTGGATGATTTACCTACCTTTGAATGTTATGGATATCTGATTGCAATCCAAAAAATGTCACAAAAATGTCCGAGATACGACCAAGTATGGAAAAGTTCATTCGCTTATTTCTCCACACCTGATTATAAATCACTCATGTATCTGCTTGGAATAATCATGGTGAAAAGAATGCAGCAAACAATCGTGAGATTACACGTGGAGTGATTTTACACTCCACGACCATCTTCATTCGGGACTGATAGAAAACATAACAAAACAGAGAGTGGAAAACAAACTTCAATGAATGAATATTTCTTTGGAAGGATCGCACGAAACAAAATAACAAGTGAGTCAAAATAGATTGAATCTGCGTGTATGTATAATTTTATTTTCCCTTGTACTCTTTTCCTTGTCACCATTCAAGTGCACATGAAACCCACCTTCCCGCTCATCAATAACTTGCCTTAATATGGTCTTTTGCGTTGGCTCAGATCGTTTCATACTAGAAACAAAAAAAAAGTCATTGCAATAGTGCACAGGAAACAACTCGATTTCAACTATCTACCTATATTTTACTGCCGCGATCGAGGCTCAATGATTGCTATTTGAGTGAAAAACGAATGATTTTACAGAGACACTCGCTGGCGCAAGCAAAAGTTTCCAATTTGATTCTATCACTATCTAACGCCATCTCGAGAGGCAAAAGAGAGAATGCAAAATTTTCTGAGAATAGATGAGCGGAATCGGGACAGTATTTTTCCGTTCTAATCGAGAATGAACTTTGCGAAGAGGATAGGTGAATGTTTTCTGTCTCAAATAAAGTGAGGAATAAACGGAGAATAGAAGGGAAGAAGTTTTATCTGTGAATGAGTGTTGTTGAACGAATTTCGATGCGATTTTGCCCATACCTGGATAGGACCACATAGTTGACGTAGGATTACGTTAGTCTATCTGTTTTATACTAATTTTGGACAAGTTTGAAGAAGTTTGTTGATTTTCCAATCAGACCTGAGCTGCTGGAAGTCATCATGAGAGCTGGCTGCACATTGGGTACACCCAGATGAAAATCGCTTCACTAAAACACACTCAGTAACTGTCTGTTTTCAAAAATGGTACTGAAATGTTATATAAAAGCCAATAAAAAACAATCGGATATGGTTAGAAAAACACTCGTAAATATTATCAGAAAATACTAGCAGAGAAAAAAAGGAAAAAAAATCAATGGGCACATTTACTTGTAGCAAACAAAAACAACACTAACGGCTTAAAAACACTAAGAGTCCTGTCTCACTGTAAAAAAAATTGGATGAAAATTTAGTGAATAGACGCACCAAAAACTTGAAAATTACTGAATCACTTTTTTGAAAATTTAGTCGAAAATTCAATGAATATAAATATACGCACTAAATTTAGGAATAAAAAATGCCAGAAGTGACGACCATCAGCAACGGGCACCGCCGAATCCGCTGTGTTTCCCTAACACGGACTTCAAAATCAATGTGCTCGGGGGAATCCGCTTTGCCAATACATGCAAGTCGGGAGTATTTTTGATCCCACCGAAATGTATTTCCTTAGGATGGATTTCGAAACAAAGATGCCTGGGGGAATCCGCATTGCAAATATATGCAAGCTGCGAGTACTTTTGTACTCGCTTGTCTTTGTGCAGACAGGAACGGAAGAGAGCCTGGAAGAAGTCTGGGAAAATCGTCTTTTCTTCCGTTGAGATATTTTGGTAGCCCTGGGCATCATATCAAACGTAAAAGGACGGTCATCAAATTTACTTGTAACGGAGAACATGATCTTTTACAATGCATGAATTGTTCTTACATTGCAACTATCCAAACTTTTTACTTACAAAGCAACTATATTGAATTAGAAAATTGTTTCATTCAATCGATAATTCAATCAATACAATACAAATGCTTACTAAGACAACGATAGTCCCACATGAACCTCGCGGTTATATCACAGATATAACCCACCCATTATTAGAATAAAAACTATAATTGAAAATTTACTTTGCCGCATTGAATGTGTCTTCAAATGGTGACGAGTGTTGAACAAAAACTATATCGAGTGAAAAATTTATATTATGATGAGTTTTTATGAAGACAGCAAAAAATGTATAGACAAATGATTGAGTAATAGTAAAGACTGTGTGTTTTAAGCATTAAAAAACATCAAGTAATTATTTTCATTCAAAACATAACGATTTGAAGCTCCCTTCGGGCGTGCTCTGATAGTGCATCTCTCTTTCGCACCAAATTCAAGCATTAATAAATGTCGACAGTGTATCTTCGAAAATGCGAATTTCTTCGGAACAGATGGATTATAAGCTTTTATTATAAAGGCTATTGTAACAGCTGTCATTTTCTGTTACTTTCGCGATCGATGATCGATAATCTTGATTTTGTTGTGTTCGTCTCCGTCCATAGAAAATTGACACGACTAGAAAGTTTCGAAGGAAAATAGTAAAATCCGTAAACATTGATTTGTCATATGCTCTATAATGATAAGTTTGTCCAATTGGACTTTGTCAATCCAGCTAGAATTAGCGTTGATAGTATTGAGCCTCTTACCATTGCACAATGGTGCAGGAGATGTAATGAAGTGGAAATTAGCATTTAGAGCTTGACAGTTATTTTCTAGACAATAACTGTCTTCGACAAAGTTGTCACATACGATAGAGCGCTCATTTTTATGTTATCAAAAATAGGTCAAAAACTCAAAGATCCTTGTTCCGTGTATGTCGCTGAACTGTGTGCGATATATTACGCATTAGGGATCATTGAAACATTGCCCATCGACCACTATTTTATTTTTTCAGACAGTCTCAGCTCAATAGAGGCAATCCGCTCAATGAAAGTTGATAAACGCTCATCTTATTTCCTAACAAGAATAAGACAACTATTGAGTGTTTTGGTCGAAAAATTATTCAAGATTACCTTAGCATGGGTTCCCTCTCATTGCTCGATTCCGGGGAATGAGAAAGCGGACTCGCTAGCTAAGGTGGGCGCTTTAGAAGGCACTCTTTTTGAAAGGCAAATTGCTTATAATGAATTTTTCCACATTCCTCGTCAGTATACGCTCGTAAGTTGGCAGCGCATGTGGAGTGGTGATGAGTTCGGTCGTTGGTTACACACGATTATCCCTAAGGTCTCGACGAGTGCATGGTTCAAGGGATTGAATGTAGGTCGTGATTTCATTCGCGTGATATCTCGGCTTATGTCCAATCACTACAACCTAAACGCGCATCTCTATCGCATTGGGCTCGCAGCAAACAATCTTTGTGATTGTGGCGATGGCTACCACGACATCGAGCATGTTGTCTGGTCGTGTATCCGGTTCCATACTGCTCGCTCTCAGCTCTCTAGAGCACTGAGAGCACAAGGCAGACAATCGGAGATCCCCGTCCGGGATATCTTAGGTAGCCATGATCCTGATCTTCTGCTTCATCTATACCTGTTCCTCAGAAACGCCGATGTCAACGTTTAATGATGTTTCCTTCGTTGTGTCCCCGTTTCATATCCCTCCTATCCAAACGATAAACTTTTACTTAGTCGCGGCAATACATACACACACTCTTTACAGACACACGGGCCAAAGGTTGTGCAGTCCACTGATCATTCAACAAGAGCCAAAGGTTGTACCGCTCATGACAACTCTACACGAACTGATGATTGCGCCGGCTAGTGACCATTCTATCCTGGATTCCTCGAGTCGAGAAAGACGCACCACGCTAGATATGGGGTACAGACTAGGGGGGCGTTGCTGATTAATGGTCAGCTGCATCCCAATAGGAGGTATCCCGTGTCGGGTACACGTACAGAGCATCGAAGACTGCAACATACCAATTATGAGAACACTTGTAATACTAACCTCGAGCCAACCGCGAGTAATTGGTTACATATTACTAACATAGTTGTAAGCAAACATTGTCGAAATATTGAACTCCCGGCCCCGTTAGGCTGACGCCATATGAGCCTTAATAAAAATATGTATTTTGGATGAAAAAAATAGGGTGACCAAAATTTTCGATGAAATAAAAAAATCTAACTTTTTTATCTTTATAGATAGAGGTAAATATAGTTCCACAATGTTGTAGTCCTAGTTATTTGAGACATCTTTGTAGAACAAAGTTTTTTTCTTTCTCTTGAAATAACCGATATAGCGCCTTTTTTCTAAGTTACGTTAGGGTCACACCATGAAAAAAACTGTTTTTTTTGCTCTAACTTTTATATTGAAAATTCTACATACAAACTGTCTTCGGAAGACTTTAGAGCTTACTAATAAAAACATTTTGCGATGCAGAACTTGTCAATATCTTAATTTTACTCAAAGTTATTGATATTTCTTCCCAAAAAATATGTCATTCTTTCTGGGGCAAACAAAAACAAAGTTTATTAACGGCATTTGAAAGAGCATATTTCACTCTACATGATGTGTGATTTTCAATACTATGTTATTTATTTGTGTTTGAGTAAATTCAAATTGAAATCATAAGTTTTTGGGTAAAAAAAACATCAATAACTTTAAGAAGGATTAAAATATTGACAAGTTCTGCATCGCAAAATGTTGGAATTAATAAGCTCTAAAAGTCGTACGAATACAGTTTTGATGTAGAATTTGCAATATAAAATTTAAAGCAAGAAAACCCGCTTTTTCATGGTCACCCTAATGCAACTTAGAAAAAAAACGCGCTAAATCGATTATATTGAAAGATAGAAAAAAGCTTTGCTCTACAAAGTTGTTTAAAATGATTGGGGCTACAACACTGTTCAACTATGTTCATCTCTATCTATAAAGATAAGAAAATTAGATTTTTTATTTCATCGAAAATTTTGGTCACCCTATTTTTTTTAACATAAAAATGAGCGCTCTATTGTATGTAACAACCTTGTCGAAGACAGTTTTTGTCTAGAGAGTAACTGTCGAGCTCTAAATGCTAATTTCCACTTAAATACATCTCCTGGACCAATGTGCATTGTTGTCCAAATATGCGAAAAGTGTGGTGGATTGTCTGGTGGAATAAACACATTTTTAAAATAAAAATTCAAATGAGACTTGTGTCTTGTATGTAATAGAGTCATGCATTTTTAGTCGATTTTGTTTCCGCACTACGAAGGGATTTCTCTAGAGATAGTGAATAGGCAAAAATCGAAGATGAACCGTGTTTAAGAAAAGAAGTTGTCAAAAATTAACTTAACATTCAAAATAGCCGTAGTTGTCAGCATAAATGAGAGACATGAGTACCAACATAATGCTACAAAAAATCTAGAATCGAATCTACGTTACCCGCGTAAATTCGAAAGTCGCGATACTTTTTGAACAGAACGGTGAAATAAATTAATTATTTGTATATAATTAACTGGTTTGGTTTCCACAACTTGGACTTTACTGTGAAACAATATGAGGATGTGACGATCTTCTCTTCAAGAACGCACTGCGCGTAAACATATTGAATTCGGTAGTGTGAATAAAAGATAAATGACAGAGTTGAGTCTATAAGAAAAAGAAAGAACGATCCGAGGTAAATACAACTTGGATCGATCGAACGAAGAATGTCGAAAAACAAAATTGGTCAAGATGGAGGGAAAAATTGGAAGATGGAGGGAAGAATAAATTTGCAGTGTATGAATACTACATTGTAAATTTATTTTACAAAAAATGGGTAAAATTTAAGCACACATATAAAAAACTGGAGGGAACTGGAGAATATTTAAAAAAAACTGGCAGGTTCCAGTTTAAACTGGAACATTGTACACATGAAAATTGTATAGTGTATCCCATGTTTCTGACAATATCACATCAATTGCAATGAACGTTAAAACCAACATCTAGGCTTACTTCCAATAATTTGCCAGAATGCAGTATTTCACTGCTCGAGATAAGTTCGATATCTTAGCTACGTCTGAGCAAGGTAAAAAACAGGGGAAAGCTTCCTTTCCTTATTCTACAGTTAGTTTTGGAGATATTCCCAATAAGGATAATTTTTGCACCCAAAGACTGCAATCCGCCGGATTGTCCAGAACTCCAGCCAATTTATCGTGTATGTGACATGGCAATTATGAAGCAACTGCTGAGATAAAGAACTGACTTTGTCCAACATGAAGTGAACAAAGTAAGGCAACGGATAAGATTCAGGCTCCATGATAGAAATATTCAATAGCTTCATGGATAGTCATTAATTCAGAGTCCAAGCAGACAGTGCTCTCTGCACCAAGCATGAATATTTTCCGGAAGTGACTGAAAACTGTCTGACAATTCTTAGATACCTGATTATTCTCAATGTTGTGCGTATTTTTTTGTCTTTGTGCAACGCATTTTAGGTTCGTTTGTTTTTGATATCTCATCTCCCTTGAAACTAACAAATGAATCCTTCAAAGCCCTGAAGTGCAGTTATACAATACAATAGAAATATATTCTACTGATCATAATATTGACATTGAGGAACAGAAACTCATTGGTTGGCTTTTTCCCCATTCAAACATCTAGATGTTGAAACCAATTATATCTAATATATTTCTTTGGTGGGTAATGCGCTACTAACAATTCACCCCTTCATGGCAATAATTTATTCAAATCAATTACGAAAACATTAAAAAGGGAAATGCTCGCCACTACTCACCGATAATTGAAACAACAGCCGTCACCCTTCAAGGAAGCAATTCTTCAAAGAAAGCTTCTCCCCCCGCTTCGAAAATAGCACAGGCACAAACAGGTGGGCAGTTCTCGATCCGATCGCACTCACCCGCCGCTGGAGGGAAAAAAAGTTCCCATCCAACAGGTGAGCAGCTAAACGTCTCAATCATCAAGCCCAACCGGCTGCTAATAATTCATAATGAAGATCAACCGATTGTCAACTGGCTTCTAGAGATGATCTCGCGCGATAGCGAAGAAACACGTTGTTGCAAATCATTCCGGTCCAGCCGGCCCCCGCAATGGTGCTGCCGCCGGTTGATTATGTTCGGTTTGGAAAACCTCATTTTTTTGTATGTTACAACTTGTAGAACCTACAAACACAATTAAAACATCGATGCTTCGGTTGCACGCTACCATAATCGCTTTCAATGATAGCAATTTGTGGGGGGTGAATTGATCTTTCGTTCGTTCGTTCGTACGCTAGATTGAATCAACTGAAACGTTTATTGGAATGTCAGATGCGCGCGCGGTCAGTTTCAATTACCGACAATAACACTCAGCATCTGTTTGAGTCTCGGAAATGGAGAAGCGTGCCTCAGCCCGGTGTTGTCGTCTGCCCTGAACGCTGTGTATCTCCAACATAGCTCCGCCAGGGTTTTATCGCCGAATCATCAAATAGTTCACAGCTCCACGATGATAATGGTTCTGCGTGACAGGTTAAATTGAATCTAACTCACCCGGGTATCTAGGTGAGGTAGGGCGCGCGACTGTTCTGTTTTAAGTGCGTAGATTAGCATAAGTGATTAGCCCAGAGCGTAGAAGCCACTTCGCACGCCTCGCCTGGAATACATTCTGGTGTTGAGTGAGGGGCGATGAGATAATATTGATGTAGCTGTTTTTTTCGTAATGGGGATCACTTATTGGATTATCATATTCTTGTAACACTCTCATGGGAAACAACAACCAAATCAGATGATTGTATCGGAAAGCTGCGGGAGGTGTTGATTCAGTTGCAGGAATTTTCTGGGATCCGCAAACTGCATTTTGAGAGCAGATTTGTTTCAGTTGCTTGTGAAACCCGGTGATTAACGCGCGTTTACAACTGTTGTGTGTGTACCGCTGACCAGCAAGTTCGTGTGTCCGAGAGCTTAGCCGCAAACCTCGAATTATGACATGCAGCGTAAATGCAGATGGAACTTTCTTCCGTTGAATCATCTGTCATCGCCAACATCTCAACAGAAGCGAGGACCGTGAACATGGTGTATAATTGATCGGTCATGTCACGATTAGTGAGGGGTTCCCCTTCAACGGGGGATTTACTCGTTTGCATAATCTACAGATCCCTGTCAATTGCCGTCACAGTTGGTATTCCACAATTCCGAATGTAACGATCTGATAGTACCTGAAAATAACCTGTATGCCTACTTAAGTCATATTATAGGTTATTTAATCCCGACTGAGAGTCGTAAAGTAAGCGCATCACACAACCGTCCAACGCCAGAATACTAATGAGATACTTCCACGAATAGTAACCCCCCGGTGGTGACGATTCGTGTCACTCTGCCAGAATGGGACACCAGCTTGAAAAGTTCTGCTATTGGTTGCTTTTTGACGTATTCGAAAGTGAATCTTTTGAGCAGCCAAACAACATCAACCTGTATCAATGGGCAACGTTCGGCGATTCGAAAGATTTGCATCGAAATAGCCGCTGTCCACATTCAATTGTCGATTTATGGCAAATAAATGTAATCTCTTTTTGTGCGATCGGAATTTAAAGCCACTTCGTTCTATTTTGTGACGATAACGGTGTCCGCAATGACGTCCGTACGCTACGGAGGCCAAAATTATTGAGCGACTTTCCTGCACTTAGGTCTGCTTCATTTCCGTAAAATTATTGGCTGTTTGTAATTTCAAACGATCAATTAGTGTTGTTCTATATTGAGTGGAATTTGTTTAAATAAACAGACATAATTGGATGAAAAAAACTCCAGAAAATATTTTCTCTTCAACTTCGTTCAGTTTGATTATTACCTTTCGGTCTGTGAGACCGTATACGCGAGTACAGGATGGTTAACTTAACTATATTTTTTGACAACATTTTCTAACACAAAAGCTATGAGACCTTTGGTCGAAGAAAGAAATGTAGGAAACTTTTTTAGAAAGATAAGTTTTTCTGGAGTCTCCATGTAAAAATGTCACATACTTCAAAATAAAAGATAAAATGCTGACGTATTTTGACATTTTCTGACATTTGGTGAGGACATTAAACAAAATTAGGATTAGTTGTTATTTTTTCAAAGAAAACATGAAAAAGTTGTTGTTTGAAAAACTTTTTCGTTGTAGAAGTGCCCATCTTCCGATGAATATATGACTTGGTGGTTATTGCATGGGCTATTCATATATATTTTCTCAGAATTTCTTCTTCAGTAGGAGCATTGTACCACTGCGACCATTAGTTTGATCTTTTGTAGTGCACTCCAGTTTGCTATGTATGC
Source organism: Toxorhynchites rutilus septentrionalis (assembly GCF_029784135.1). NCBI lineage: Eukaryota > Metazoa > Arthropoda > Insecta > Diptera > Culicidae > Toxorhynchites > Toxorhynchites rutilus. The sequence goes on along the minus strand of NC_073744.1, from coordinate 181,704,551 downwards.
GGTGTCAGTTCGTTCCATCACTCAGGGAATAAGTGATAGTCGCACCAGGACTTTGCATATCCCTCCACGAAGGTATGACTTCCTTTATGAAGTTCCTTACCTGTTTGGTTCAGCAGACCAAATCTCGTTAGGCATAAGAATGCCCTTTCCAAGAATTCGCAGTCTTCGCTGAATTAGTGTACTGCATTGACACAGTAAATGTTCCGAAGTCTCAGCTTCGAAATTACAGAAACGACAGTTATCATCTGCCAGTTTTCCGATTTTTTTAAGGTGATACCTGCTCGGACAGTGTCCGGTCAATAGACCGGTTAATGTACTCAAATCTGCCTTATTCAAGCTGAGTAGGTTGCGTGTTATTCTGTTACAAGGTGTAAGAATAATTTGGATTGTCTTGGCATTGATAGAGCCCTCCAGTTGGCTTCAATCATTGATATTTCTCAGGTTTTGAGCACCGATTTCATGCATGATGTAGATAATCCACAAAATGGCTCAGGCTCGACGAATTTAGTTGAAGATCCTAATCTTGCTAAGAGATCGGCTTTTTCATTACCTTCTATACCGCAGTGACCAGGCACCCAGTATAGGTTAACTTCGTTAGTAGCAGCTAGTTGTTTTAAGGATAAAATACATTCCCAAACTAGCTTTGACTGACATGTGTATGCTTTTACTGCATTAAGAGCTGCTTAGCTATCTGAGAAGATACAGATATTGGCATACCTGTATTTTCTAGTCAAACAAATATTTGTACATGTTACCATAGCTTGTAGCTCTGCTTGAAAAACTGTATGCCACTGTCCAATTGGAATTGACATGTCGATTCCTGGTCCAGTAATACCAGCTCCCGTAGATTTACCGATTTTAGATCCATTGGTATAAAACACGAGGATTTGTAAATGCCCTGTGAGATCTCCTTCTAGAAAATGTTTTATACGTTTCAGCCTAAGAGCACTTTTTTCCGCTTCAAGCTGCACATATTGGTGCAAGGGTAGAAGGTATAAAAGAACATCTAGGGCTTTGGAAAGTTGCGCTAAGCATTGCTCCAGTTATTGATAAGCATGTCAGACGTTGTAGTTTATCGAGCTTTTTCTGAGCTGACATTTGTGTAGTTTTAGGCCACCACACTAGCGAAGCATATGTTAGTCTGGGTCTCACAATTGCCGAGTAAATCCAGTGAATCATTCTCGGTTTTAGTCCCCACTTTTTCCCGAATATACTACTACAACTCCAGAGAGGAGTCTGGGCTTTAGATATTTCATACTCCAGTTGGTCGTTCCAATTTAGTTTTTGATCAAGCATGACACCTTAATATTTGGTTCGTTTTGAAAGCTCCAATTGTACACCTCCCTCCCAATCTAAGAGGTGGAATCATATACTTTCTTTTTCTGGTAAATTGAATTATGACTGTTTTGGAAGGATTTACACTAAGTCCTTCCAAGTTGCACCATTTAAGTGTGTAGTTAAGGGCTGTTTGCATTCTATTGGAAATAGTATACTCACATTTACCCCTCACTAAGAAACTAAGAAACTACATTTTTTCATAGCTTTATTTATAGAGTTGAAGGATGCATTGTCAAATGATTGATTTATTTGCTTGGTAGGCAAATTGATATTTGTTCAATGGTCTCCTGTTCAAATATGATGATTTGATATGGAGATCAATGACCTTTTCCATCATTTTTAAGATGACAGATGTTAGACTAATTGGTCTATAGGCTTTGGAAGTCTTCCTGTCACGTTTGTCAGCCTTGGGAATAAATATAACCCGTACTTCTCGCCATTGACTAGGAATGTAGCTTAGTATCATACTAGCTCTAAACATCTCCGTTAGAAGAGGGACAGTGATGTCCTTGCTTTTTTGTAACAGCACCGGATAAATCCCGTCTGGTCCTGGAGATTTAAAGCGCTTCAAGGAATCCACTGCGTTCCTTGACTTCGTGAAGACCGCCCTAGCCAATTCATTAGCTCTATTTTCGTCTCTGATTAGACTAGATTGAGCTGTGTTGAGCTGTGCGTGTCCGGAAATTAATTGGATTGCGCCTGGGAAGTGTGTTTCCATCATGATACTAAGTGTTTCCCGGGAATCGGTTGTATATTGACCATTTCCTTTTTTCAGGCTACCAAGTCCGTTGGTATGATCCTCAGAAAGGGTTTCATGAAGTCTTGCTACAACAGGTAAACGAATTTAAATCAAAATATGTTTTTGAGGAAAACGAATTGTAGTTCTTCAGAATTTGAAATTGGAAGGAACGCGCGTACCGCCCCGGGTGCACGGTTTTAGGGGTGCAGAATGAATCCAATTTATATGAAGAAATTGGCTAAACATGATTTCCGATGGGGGGGGGGGTGAAAATCGACTTTTCCGCCCCAAGTGCAAAAGCATCACTCAACGCCACTGCATACAACATTCACGGGAACCATCCTGAAAAAAGGAACACATAATACATGAATAAGCTTTGTATTCACTCACAAAACATACCTCTCTTATTTGTTTAATTGTTCACTTGTTTTACAATTTCCACTGTTGATGTCTCAGATGAAAAAAGGGCTGGATAAATTTGCCGTCTAATGATATGTATGATAAAATATATCGTAAGAACGATTCTGCGTAGAATGCATTTGAAATCTCTTAATTTTTCGTTACACTTTTCGTAGAGTTACTCCCTATATGGAGATCACAAACGTTAAAATTGTGGCAATATAGTTGCCATTGTTAACTCCGAAAAAACACTGTTAACCGCTGCCTTGTAAAATCGCTTTATTGCGTGTTTGGTTATGCAAAAACCAAAGAAAAAAAACCGTTTTTGTTATATAGACTTACAAAGAAAAAATTGGAAATTTGAATTTTTCACCAAATACACCGCGGTTTTGTTACATAAAAATTACTCCCAAAACTTCCAAAAAAAATCGGAGTATTGCCAGATACCTTTAGAAGTCATCAGTTAACATTTTCGACGCCCCGTCACCCAGATATGGGTGACACTTTCCTCGCTCGAGTTGAGTAGGATTTTTAGAACTAATTTGATAGAATAGGCACCTAAATGTAACTATAGGATATGAAGAAAAATAATAAAATCATAACCATAATATTATATTGTTTATACTATACTTTTTTATTAATTTATAGTACGGATGGTTTGTACTGCAGTTTTTGCAAAACCCATATAATATGACTTTGGCATGTGTTATTGTCATCAATTCGTCTTCAATTGGAAACAAACATTGCTAGATCATGTAAAAGTTATCTACAAACTAAGATTGATCTTCATTTAATAATTTAATCGCAAGTTGGTCTCTGCAAGAAACTCAAAAACGTCGCGTTGGGCGACGAACGTGTTAAGCAAAATATTGATGTAATATTCCAAGTGCAGCAAGAAAAAAAACCAATGGCGGAAAATAGTCGTGAGGGTAAAATTATATTTATAACCTAACGAAATTCCATTTGTATATACAGTGGCGTCGAGTGGAACTTTCGCACCCGGGGCGGAAGTGCATGGTTGCACCCCCTCCCTCTTCGCTATCTGTGTATGGTGTATACCGAATGGTGAAATTCTTGTTAATGTAGGGGTGTTTCTACATCCCTAAAATCGTGTACCCGAGGTCGCAGCCCAAAAAAAAATCGGAGTATTGACAAATACCTTAAGAAGCTTTTGGTTGAGTAAAATATTGAATTTCCAAGTGCAGCGAACAAAATATTTCTTTGTTGGTGTCAAAATACATTTTTTTGGGCTTTCAAGTTTTTTTTGTTATCATCATGAGAATCATAATGATGTTTGAATAGAAATGTGGAAAGATTATTCCATGCATTCGGTTTTTCAAAGAACGATTCAGCACCGATTCTCCGATTCTTTGGTATAGATTTAATCAGTGGATCGATCTCTGCGCCGTTTAGAAAATCGATCCATAAAGATCGATATTTTTCTAAAGATCGCCCAATCCTGATATACACTATCGTAAAATCGAACCAATCGACATCATACCCAGTAAACATTATATCGTAGAACGTTTGCACATGCTAGGTCCTATATAAACTCGTATCAAATCACAATCGTATAAAATACCAATCAAAGAATGGATCATGTGTATCTAAAATCGTAATAAATGCAAAAATTCTATTTTCCATATCATATCGTTGTAGCGAGTATCGCCATATGCAGCATTATATACGTACATACTATTCACGAGTCTCGTCGACTCGATAGCGTTTGTAGTCCGATGAGTAGTCCTGCAATTTTGGTAGTCTCTCCGATATCGAGTTTGCTTGGTATATGTATATCAGGCAAATGCAGTTCGGGAGTCGCATAAACGTATAATTTCAATGAATGTAGTACTGCGAAAAACCGTTTAACATGCTTCGAAATATTATTCAACAGCATATCATATTAGACCGTAAATGAGGACATATTACATCATATTATGAGTTTGACACATCAAGATCCGCGATGACGCATGTACAGTGGCGACGTCTGTTGGGAAGCAAATTAATCTTTACCAGATCAGATGTTTTAAATTGTTAAAATTTGAATGAAAATTTGTAGTACATGTTTTTTGACTATTTAAAACGACTAGAACCGAATCTTACCTCACCATTTTTATATCAATTTTATGATATTTTCACTAAACACAATCGGCAACCAGGAATGACGTATCCAATTGCATCTCATCCGTATCATATGTACGAGCTTTAACTGCTCCAGCATTATATTCCATATAGCCGTGAACAATTTCGTGAATCGAAACAGATTACGAGTTGACTCGTCATGGTTGAATGTTTTATAGAAGTCAAGAAGAATTGGAAAAGCCATCGGGAGCGAACAAGCCATCCCAGAACAATTCAAAATGATAATAGGCGAAATTCATGTCAACTCGACTGGCCGTTGGCAGCACCATCTTATCTTGCCTTTAAACAAAATTAGGATTAGTTGTATTTTTTTCAAAGAAAATATAAAAAAGTTGTTATTGGAAAAGCTTTTTCCCTGTAAACGTGCCCATCTTCCGATGTATGGACGACATGTTGGAAGTTTTAAGGGCTATTCATATATGTATTTTTGGGAATTAAAAAAAAATACGTTTTTGAGAAAGACGAATTTTAATTTTTAAAATAACATTTTTGTCAGCTAAATTTTTTTCCAAAAAATTTTTGGTATTTTTTTGTGAAAATTTAAACAATTTACTGCATTTCATCCATTGACAAGAATTTTGTAGGTATCATAGTTTTTAAGTAATAAATTTTTGTAAAAAATTAAGAAAAAAAATTGGATTTTTCCAAAAAGTAGTCTAATTATTTTTCGAATATTTCAAGTTTACAAAGTTGCTTAAATGACCCATGTCTTTACACCCTCAACGTTTCATTACTATCTAAGATGGTGCTGCCAACTCCTAAGACGAGTTGGCATGAAATTCGTCAATAATGAGTTGTGAATTGAAGACGAAAAATCGTGAACAGTCTTTTCTCTTAAGAACAGAAAGTGAATTATCAGAGGATACAGTAGTCGCATCTTGGGAGTAGTTACCAATGTCAGTTTTTCTCGTGGCTTCGTTGAAAATACAGTAGACCATCGATAGTAGTTCAGAAGTTCCATAGCAATTTTATAGAAAATGTGTCAATGAGTGGTAGACTCTTACTCATTTGTTTTGGTTATAGGATTCACATTATCTGACCACTGGTTTACACGATTTTTCATGATTTTCGTACTGCACCTCATTTTTAGTCCTTCATTGCGTTATCCGAGATTTTCGTTAGACGCGGTGACTTGCCACTCAATTCCGCGGATAATCGAGGCTCCACTGGACTCGCATTTAAATCACACTCTACAGTCATACTTCCAATGCCCAGTGGAAGTCATATTAACATATAAACAATGTTAAATTCGGCTTACAAGCATTAACAATACTGAATTAGTGCCACAATAAGGATAAAAGTAAATACTCATGGTTACTTGGGTTGTTTCAAGAAATATAGATATTTTCTATTGTAATAGTTGCGTGGGAATATTTCCAATCGATTGATGTAAATTTATTAAGAGTTCAGTAACAAAGTTTTTGGAGGAGTGTTGATCTATGGGTCCTCTCAACTGAATCGACAAAATATCATATTCCTCCTTTTTCATAAGCAAATCACCGTAATAAAGATACTTCTTATCTTTAGGAAACGCTCCCTCGTCACAATGTGCCTATGAGGATTCTATTGATATCTGTAACTGTAGTCCTGAGTAAGGTGATCGATAATAAATCCACTACAATTTCGTTTTCATGCAGCTGGGAATTTTCCAAAACCTCCTCCAATCACAGAGGTGCATCCCACATCACGTGAATCTCATTTGTTTTGCACGATAAAACAAAAAGATTGGGGGAGTTCCACGAAGCCAATGATTTGTCGTCAACTTAAGTAATATACCGGGTAAACAAAAGTATGACGATATGCACAATCGGTTTTATGTTATCTGCCAACTCGTTATCGAATGTACACTAGAAGCCGGCACGAATGTTTTTGATCACAAGTAAAGACGTGGCAAATTAATTAATCAGCGAACGTGGCGATCGGTGGCGTGCATGTCAACGTTAATTAATGGGATTTGTACCGTCCTGGGATGCAGTTTAAATGTCAATCTGTTCAGCATTTTCAATCAATTTAAGAGAAGCAGTTAATCTTTCTGTCAACCTCTCAGAAATCCCGATTTCGGTGAATCCCTTTGGAAAACTATATTTTTCCGTATTCCACCCCCCCCCCCCCTTCGACAAATCAATGTCACCCTTTGGAGCTGGTTCAAACTCGAGAACATCTTGACATTGGTTTGGCCCGACGCATCATTCAGCCAGAGCCGGAAATTGTATCTCTAGATGAATAAAACGCGGGGAAAGTACACGCTGAAACACAGCTATCGCAGTGTGAACTCCTTGTGTCCGACAAGAGCACCTGGTTGATGATTCCTCGCATTAATGGCACTTGAACCTGTGTCGTGAGACCTTCAAGGTTGGCTATCTAGTGTTTATCTATAAAAAACAAAAAGGTTGAAAGGATGTTTGAGATAATTGATGATGATATACGGTTCGATAGAAAATGGTTCTCTGTTTGTGATATGCACACCATCAAACGATTGCTAATTTAGGATGTCTATGAAAAATTTAGTATCTTCATCAGTATAAAGATACTCTATGAATCAATAGAATCCATCAAATTTCACTCATTGGTATTCCAGAAGTATATTTTAATTAACCTATTAACCTATTAACCATGTCTTTGGAAAGCAACCATATGGTAAAGTTTTTGCACTAAAAGATAGCTTAACTTATTAGCCACCACTTACCATCAATTTTGTAGAACGTTATTCTAATCATTATAATGAAAAATCTTCAAATACAGTTTTAGTTCAATACTTTTCACAATTTGCGAGAAAATGTGTTTCTGTATTACGTAGAATTAATATTTGATATGAAAAAGCAAACTTTCATTCATAACTTTTATTTTGAATGTACATTTATTCCATCTGAAAATCCATTACGATTTTCGCTTAACAATGACGAAACATAATACTTAACGCTCTCAATGCAAATTGAAAGAATTGCTGCAAGATTTTTTTATCACTCATTTCGGAAACTTATTAGAATGATAACAGAGACATTTTGCAGATTCTGTGTGTATAACATTAGGTTGGGGAAAAAGAAATCCATTACTTTTGCGTGAAATAAAAAACACTATTTAATATGCTTCGGATTGTCCAATTTGGGTCAAATGAGCACCGTTTTGTTACATAATGTGTGGTCAAGGTCAAGGTAGCTTCATAATGTCTCTCTCCTAGAATTATTGCCTTTTGCGAAAATGTCTAGTAATCGATTTTCACAATCTTCTCTTGATTCCAATTTCTTATCACTCAGGAAGTTTTGCAATACGAAAAAAGGTAGTAGTCGCCTGGTGTCAGGCCTGGATATGGTGGAAGAATTAAACCTTCCCAACCAAGCTCCCGAAGTTTCTGCCGAGTTACTACAGACGTGTGTGCCTTGTATTGTCCTGATGGAACACAACGCCTCTTCTGTTGGCTAATTCTGGCCGTTTCTGGTTTTAATCGCTAGCTTCAAACGGTGGACACTCGATCCATCATGGTTTTTTGGCGTCAAGTTTCTTTTTGAATCCAGATTTGCATAATTAGTTTAAAACTGTTTTATGATCGATCTTCAACACCTGGGCGATGCTATGACTATCAACATGTCAAATTCGTTTATTTCTGTGATTTTATAAACATTTTGAACGATGAGCCGGCGAGGTGTATCCTTACCATCAAAAATGCCTGAACGGAGCCGACTAAACCAGCGCAAATTCAGCGACCTGGCTTGAATTTCCACCTTTATCTGTGAAATGTACCGAATATTCTATTAGTTGACTTCCGTTGTTAACACCCTGTAATTCACAACAGAATGGAACAAACAAAAAACAGCAACATATTTTTTTAGTGTGAAATGTCTTTGACAACCTTGACAACGAGGATAAACTCGAAATTGTTATTACGCGGGATATCGATCGCTAGAGCCATCTACCGAGAAAATAATGGAATTCTTTTTTTCCAACTTTATATTATTACGCGCGACTTGTCATAAAATAAATCGTCGGTCAAATTTATTGCAGTGGAGCTACCTCGGTTATCTTCTCAGGTTGCCCTTTGATATTCTCCCACATCGGGTATTGAAATATATTCGAATCTCGGAGTATCGTTCCGTCGAGTAGTAGTTGATCTATTATAGATCCACTGTATTGAAGAGGCATTCCCCAGTGATCTTCTCAGGTCTCTTATGGATATTCTCCGTCATCGAAGGTTGGATTGAAAAAAAAATAGAAAATATGCGACGCGATAGACCTCGAAATGTATTGTAGGTCCGCCTTAATTTTTTTTTGTCCCATTTATTTATTTTTAGGCTCATTGGCATTTTAGCTGTAACAGAGCCGAATTTTAATCGTGTACATGTCACATATTTATCATATCTATAATTAGAACATTACACAGTTGCCATTTTTCAGCGTAAGAGTTTTCTATCTGTTCTTCCATTATCCAGTTAGACCGGACAGCGGAGACAGTTGATTGATCATTGTTGAGTTATTTATAGAACAGCAGCCCGATATGTCTTGCAGAGCAGAGCAGTTGTATGGACGAATCGATCATATTTCGATCGTGGATCGATCTCCATCGCTGATGATTGTTGTGTGCACGTAGTTATTCTGTAACAACACAAAGATGGTCAATGAGGACCCTGAGTTTCGAACTCACGATCGATCGCTTACTCAGCGAACGCGCAACCAATGTGGCTACGGAGGCCCCCTAGGTCCGCTTTATTGAAGAGATGTTCTCCGGCGATCTTCTCTTCTGTATCCTTCGTCGTCGGGGGTGAAAGTGTTCGAAAAAAAATAAAATATGAGGCTACGATAGGCCACGAATTCTATTATAAATCCACTTTATTGAAGAGATCTGTCATAGTTATCCTCTGTCGTAAGGTGTTGGAATATTTCAAAAAAATTAGAAAGTATGCGATGCGATAGACATAATAAAGTGGACCTACAATATGTTTCGGGGGTCCACTTTATTGAAGGAGTGATTTCTGGTGATCTTCTCCGGTCTCTCATGGGTATCATCATCGTTGCGAGTTAAAGTATTCGAAAAATCAAGTAGGAAAAATCAGCTCGAAAATACTATTTGTCGAGCACCAATCGATATGGACATCACTGGGTGCCGCGACTGAAATGTTGATCAATGAATATTTGTCCGTATGTAAAATTTCCAACGGCGCCGTAACCGATTCAAAAAGTTTTCCCATTACACTCTGCAATCGAGTTCTAAAGCGATTTCATTTCAATGATATTTTGATCATCAACATAACGATAATTGATCCAGCTAATGTCATAGAAATGAAGCATATGCCAATTGTTCCCCTTCTACAAAGTCCTACGAATATTTGTGGTCGAAATTATATTCAGGATGTCGATAATTTATTTACGGTGATCCGAATCCTGGATTTTACTGACTTCACTGTAAATGAACGCGAGGATGTTTCTTTTTTTTGCGATAAATATATGTCACTAAAAAAGAATGACAATAAAATTTATTCTGAGGTTAAAGTAATGGGGGCGAAGTCCCCATTTAACGAGGATTACGAAACGAAACGGCCCAGTTCGCCGAGATGACGCAATTCGAGTCGGCCGTCGACTCGCCGTCGGAAGCGACGGCCTCTCGCAAGCGAACCTGTTTCCACCGGTTATCCGGTTAGTTTGAAATATAGGAGAAGATCCTTCAGTTTGGTTCGACCGAGCCTTAGCGAGCGTCGGCGGCATACGTTTGTCTGGTGCATTACGATTGCCCATTTTTTTTATGCTTTGAAATATAATTGATATATTTCAATGCAAAAATTATTAAAAATAAATCGGGCAAACATTGGAAAGCACGTTTGCTTGTGAGAGGCCCCCGCTTCCGACGGCGGGTCGGCGGTCGACTCGGATTGCGTTATATTGACGGCTTGAGACGGTTCCACATCCTCGTTAGATAAGGATTTCGTCCCCATTACATTGGCCACAGCATAAATTTCATTGCGAAAATATAAATTCGTAATGAAAATTAAGCTCTGGTGGCGTTAATACGTAAGTACCAATACTACATACTGATACTGTCACTGTCACTGTATATCCAAAAAAACGAAGAATCTTTTTCCAGTTTTTTTTAATTTTTCAGTTTTTTCCAGTTTTTTTCAAATTTTTCCAGCTTTTTCGAAGATTTGATTGGGATCTCTGGTGGTCACACATATGCTAGTGCTAGTGCCACTCAGAATGCATTGAATGCATTGCATTGAAGGCGTGTTTATTGGCATAGAAATTTCAACTAAGTACTACTGATAAAAATGACGCAAGTAATATCTACATCGAGACGGCAAAAGTTCCTCTGGTAACTTTTTTATTTCTTTCTTTATTAAAGAGATTTTCAGCCGAAGGCTGGTTCATCTCTTCCTCTGGGAACTTCCAAGAAGCTATCAAAGAAGAAAAAAGACTACGCGGGTGGAAGGACGGAATATATTGCTGGTCCGATTGGTTTTTGAGAAGTTCTCTCGGTTACCTTCTCAGGTTACAGATTGGATTTCGATGAAATAATAAAATATATAGCCGATACAATTAATTTTATAGGTTTTCCATCTCAGGTTACCTAAAGAAAATCTCTACCGCGTAATGTAGCATATGAGATTTTCGGATTTTTCGTTTCGTTAAGTGGTCGATAGTTCGTGTTCACATAGTCACATAACTTACCTCAGTGAATCCTGATTCTTACCTCTCCCCTATTAATAACTATCTCTTCCATGAAAATCGCAAGGGCACCACGCTATAGAGGCGACCCTTCTGGCTGCGAATATCATACTAACATTCTTTCCCGTTCCCTGGTGACTGTAAGGACGTGTCCGGCGTCGTTATTGACTAGTCAAAGCTCGAACCACCTAAACTTGCACAATGAGAATGGTTTGCTATTCCAATTCAGTGTGTTCTTTGTGCAATTTCGCTGGTTCAGGTCAATCACACGGAGAGCAACTACGAAGTGAACAGTCTCGAGTTCAAACTCAAGCTCAAACCGGACGATCCGTTTTCGTGTTTTGCGTCTAGCACCACATTTGGCAATTCATTTTCATCTATCTAGATATTACTTTGGAATGTTTCGTCATTTTTGGTCGAAAGTTTTGGCATCCCTGAAACGAACCGATGATTTGCGTGGTTTTGTAGAAGCAGCTCAATATGGTTGATTCATAATTTATTCTAGTCCTCGCGAAACAATGCGCAAGCTGGCCATATGTCGCAATTTGCAATTTATTATAGAGGTACAGTAGAACCCCCATTATCCGCGAGCGGACGATCCGCGGTGCGGCTTATCCGCGAAAGCGAGTTCCATACTAATTTTATGAACCAACCCTAAACTTGTCAATGAGTGGTAGGTTTTTGTTCTTTTGTTCTGGTAATGACTTTCACATTATTTGACAACTGGTATACACGAACTTACAGATGGATAGTTCAATGATTTCTGTATCGATAAAACATTGTTTTCATGCTGTAATATCTGTTTTTTGTGTCCTCATTTTTAGTCATTTGTTGTGTCATCCGCGATTTTCGTGATCCGCGGTGAGCTAGCCCGACTATTTCGCGGATAATCGGGGTTCTACTGTACTTTCACTATGCCTGATGAGAGCTCGATGTCACCTACGAAGGATGTGAAACCAGTGATTGGATGCTGATTCGTTGACTTGAGAATGAAAATTGTGTCTAGCTGCTACAAGAGTTGCTCGTTATTGGCAATAAGGATAGATCAGCACAGAGTTGCACAGAGAAATGTATATGTATGTATAAATGTACAGCTGACAAATTTGATGTGAAATTTCTCTACTGCATGCTATTTTGTTTAATTTGACCAAGGTTTATACGTTATCAGTTACTCGGTGCAAGTTAAACGTCAAACGAACCGAAGAATTACGAACGTACCCATACCATGAAATTTGACATTTGATTTGTATGTATGTGCCATGGAACTAATTATCGAACAATTTGAAAATCTCAACCCCTATCCTAACGGAAATCTAACCCACTTCTGATTGGTCAAAATTGACCGCCAAGCTGCCTGGGGGAAATCGTCATTGCAAATACATGAAAGTAGGAGGAACTTTTGTTCCTACCGAAATGTATTCCCTAACAGAGACATCAAAACCAAGCTGTCTGGGGGAAATCGGCATTGCAAATACATGAAAGTAGAGGGAACTTTTGTTCCTACCTAAATGTGTTCCCTAACAGAGACATTAAAACCATATCATTATCAAAAAGTTTAACGATATAATTCTTCAAACATGTCCAAAATCAAAAGATAGCCTAACGGAATCCCACGTCAACTATGTGGTCGTGTCTCGGACACAACCCTCCTGTGACTTTTTCATATTGCCCATAAAGTCGAAGTTTTTTTTTCCTGAACCTGTGACCTGAACTTGTGATAATATGGTTAGTTTAGCCTCACAGCCAGACTCCAAATTTATTTTTGGCGTTGTCAAAAGACATGAATATTAGAATTGCCCAGATGGGACACGACGTATTCAAATTTTATCACATTCACTAATTCTGTTATTCCTGGATTATATATTACATATTGTCGTATGGTTTTCAATCATTTCTACGGTACATAAAAAAGTATATCAAATGTCTGTGATGCTGTCATCCTGAAGATATGATCCTGGAGTGAGAATAAACAAAGATCTCTATCTTCAATGCGCATGCATTCAATTCACGTTGACGGTATAGAGTTTCGTGTCTTGTCATTGTGAATTGAAAATCATAATGGATTCTTCAGATTTAATAAACGCATTTTTAACCTTCCTATACTATTCCTTCGTATAGGTCTGACAGACCGAGCAACAATGGTGTGACTGAATTAAATGACTATTAAAACTGAATGAAGTTAGAGAAAACATATTTTCTGAAGTTTTTTTCTCTTAATTATATTTTTTTCTTTGAACATATACCAATAACGCCTAAAAATACGCAATAGCAATATAACAGAGACGCGCACAGTCCAGATTACATAAATTACGTTTTTTCGCGCCAGTATAGGAGTATTAATGGAAAAATATTCATGAAATTTAACTTTTCCGTATTTAACATGTTTTCTAAAAAAAGGAAAGTAAAAAAGTGAAAAAAACTCGTTCTAACGAAAATTGTGAAAAGTATTAAACAAAACTGTTTCTGGTAATTCATGTTATAATGATGAGTTTTTTTATGGAAATATCAGAAAAGGTATAAAAAAAACGTTTGAAAAAAGTTGATGGGTCTGAGCTAGGATTGGGCGATTCTTAGAAATCACTTCTTCTATGATTTTCTTCTGTCAAAAATGCTGACAGAGATAGAACTAGCGGCAGCTATTGAGAGGATGAACTGTAACCGGTTGCGGATAGGATCACTGAATCTGATGTTGACATTAATTACAGGCGAAGGGTTGTTTTCTAGTACTGGCGCCAAAAACAAGAATCGTCTTCGACTAAATGACAGATGTATGGCACGATTGGCATTATGGTATCATTGTCAGCTGAGTGCTGGGTGGTTGTTAAATTTCTAAGAATGCTTTTTTCAATTAATTTATTTAATAAAACGACTACCTGAATAAAAACAAAAAAATCGAAAAAAAGTTTTTTTATTTTTCAAAAATCGATTCGGCAAAGATCGATTCGATTTAATAAGCGGATCGATCCCAACACCGTTTGGAAAATCGATTCGATAAGATCGATCTTTTTATAAAAATCGCCCAATCCTAGTCTAAGCCTAGGGGCACGGACGGGATCTTGACATAGAACTGTGATTGTGTGTAGTAATTGCATTAAAATTGAGTTTTCATTGTTCAAAATGTATTTTTTTTTTCTCTTTTGATACGTCAAATGAATGCCCTGGAAAAACCGTTTCCTGTATGTACTTGTATCCTTCACACGGGTTAGATGACATAACGTGGTAGAATTCGGCACCGCATTCTGTTCAAAAATGTACACAAAAATACCGTTAAAGCCATTATTACCCTTTTCTTCTGTTTATTCAGTCATGCAGAAGAAGACAAAGAGCCATCATGTATCATTTTTAAACACAAGTCTGAATAGTTAAGACCTACATAAATATAAGCCTGAGCCAAATCAATCTATGACTACCAAAATATATTATAGATAAAAATAGCATTATCTCCTTCGTTACCACGTTGCCCGGAAAATTGTTTGTAAAAACTTTATAGCCCTGTAAGATCGTGACTACTCAAGCTATCATAATCTGATTTACGTGGGTATATCCTTTCGATCTTCTAAATCAGCAGCCATTTAAATTCATTTATTGCATTTTTACATAACCAAACAACATACTCGATATTATGACATCCTGGACCACAATTACACAAACTGTTAGTAGTGAGACCTACATGATAAAACATGAATCGAGCACAAATTGATTGGACAACGTACAATGTAATATAGAATTAATGCCTATTATCGGTAAATGGAGAATAATTCATTTTACGCATCAACTCACATTATGAGCTAACGCCTGAATTTAGGCAAAAAGATGGCTCGTTGCGTCGGGGAGGAAACGAGTGGATAGTGCAATCGAAAGAATACATACCCAATAAAATCGTCAAATTGTTCACGTTTTTTTACTATATTCACTGTTCATGTTTCAAGCAAAAAAAAATCTGGATAAATTTCCTGTCTAATGATATACAACATAACATATGTCGCAATAACCATTTTGAGTAATATGCGTTTGAAAACCCTATATAGAAATCAAGGTAATAGTCCTATGTCAAAAAGAGCTTCAAAAACATCAATTATTTATTTTCATTCAAAACTATGCTTTTTTATCTAGGCTACTATGAAAGCTCTCATTCCCAATCAGGAAAACTTTGACATCTCTGTGTAATTATTACGGATAATTCTTATTCTGAAGAAGTAAGGAAAATAATGAAAAATCAGGATCATTTCAGTAAAATCAGGCAAAATTGAGTGTTTTTCGGGATATCAGGAAACATGCCAAAAAGTCCGGGAAATCCTGAAAAATCAAGAAGGTTGGCATCTCTGATCGGAAACCGCTTAATTGCCCATAAAAGTTATTGCTTTTCCATGTATCGATCGATAATTTTGTATACCGCAAAACGAATTGACATGTTAACGACTGGAAACAACTGACGTGTGGTATTCATTTCCTGACACAAAATTTCCCACTCGAGATGCAGCGAGCGACAGATGAGCAACGTCTTGTCAAACTCTCCAACCGCAGGGAAAGTACCGCACCGCCAGTCTGCTGACTGTCTGTGACAGTGGCGAATCAATATTTGTGTGGTTTTCCCCGTCCTCTCGCGTTCTCTCATTCATATTCGCCCAATGTCGCATCCTCCCACACGTGCGCGGATTTTTAATGTGATTAGAGTATTTTTTGGGGGTGAGAATGTCTCTATTGTGTTGGACAGGGCAAAGCGGCGACGGTGAGAAAATGAGTTCCACGCAGCTCAAATTAGCGTGACAGCGGCACTTACACTCAATGTTGACATGCGCTGAGTGTCGGAAGGGTTTTTGTTTCGCGCGCAACCACAACAAGTGTTTGAGATACCACCATGTGAGTGAGCATGCTGTGAAAGAGAGAGAGTTTGAGCCTGTTCGCTGAGCCAACTACAGAGAGTGGCGGATGATGGGGAGTAGATTCCAGGCTTCGCGTGGCGCACAAAAATAAGCAAGACGTTTAAATAATTACCGTTCCGGTGAGAAGTTTTTCAGTAGGGGTAAGAAATTTGTCGCGGTCGGATACAAATTTCGCAACACATTCTTGTTTTGTAAAATCAGTGATGGAAAAATGATAAGGCACATTTTTACGTTGGATTTCGCACCTTGCGAAAACTTGTTTTCAATCGGAAGGACTTAACCGTATTTGAGGGGGGTGAAAAATTGTAGTGTGAGACGTGATTCCACTTGCCAACCTAATTAGCTCTAATCGATTTGCCGAACGAAACTTTATTTTGTGCTAACCGCAGAACAGTGAAATTTTTATAAAAAAAAACGTGTTTGATCCACAGCTTATCACAAATGTGCAACAGTAGTGGAGGAAAAATATAAACCGAAAAAGTATTATTTTCGGAGCACAAATCCAAATCAGCAGCAGCCTACACAGGAATGTGAACAGTGAATTTCTGAGAAGCAACAAGTGTTATAACAGATCTTCATATCGCAAGGAGTTATATCGATTTCGATTAGTTTTCGTCCAGTGACTGGGTTTTTATTTTTGGTCCATTTGGAAGATTTATCCATTTGATAATCCTTGCTGTGGGTGTTCCGGTCGGGAATGGAAGTAGTTGCTGGCAGAGGCATTCCAATCCCGTATCTACTGAGCGTAAACGCAGCACTGCTGGGTACTTCAGAGTACGAACGTGATATCAACTATACATCGGAAAGCTTGCAGCCTATCTTCGGTCCTCGAGTGGTAGTCGCTTGAACAACTCCGATGAGAACCGCAGTACCTGCACCGTAGACGCAACCAACACATAGTCGCTCCCCTTTGGTCAGATTGAGTCAAAATCACCAGCACCAAACTCCACCAACGCATCGTGACGGCTTTCGATAGCAGAGCACCGAGCAAGTATTGTAAACGAGGATTGTCCTCCGACTAATAACTCACCAGGGGATACAAAACAACACGCGCCAAAATGAATCAGAGGCTTAAACCAACGGTCGACAGGGATCAACCGCCGGCGGTTGATCCGGCAGATATCCTTTACAGTATCGATCTCGGCAATGCACCGAGTGAGACCTTCATACATCCCAGAAACATCGCTAACAATCACAGCAACAACATCGGTGCTGATAATTTGAGGCCTGACGACCTGAAAGTTGACATTCGAGGTGTTCCAGAGTACTACCGGGCCGATGATGATAACTATAAACCGTTCACAATTTACGGAAACCATGGTGAGTAATGGGTTTGCTCTTAAACATTTCTTCAAATCACCCTATTCAGTTCCGCTATCGCTTTTCTGTAAATTGTTCCATTGTAGATGACCTTCTCTCTCGCAAGAAACTGTGCTTTAGGTGTTCTGTCGATAGTTGTAAAATATAATCATCCATGGATGTACACACACAATATAGACAAACACAATTTCATCCTAATCAGTCATAATTCTCTATAAACTAGCCGACAGAGGAAGTAAGTTAAGGTAGTCACATGGTGTGTAGAAAAATCTGGCCAACATGCACCCTCACTCGATAAAAGTTTGGCGGCCGTGACTAGTCTTAGAATCCAGCGAAGAATCCTCCTCTAATCAGTTATAATAAATAACATTTCATTATTTATCTTCAATTTATGATAATAATCTGTTGAACGATAAATTTATAGCTAATAGTGTGTGCTCGATAGTCAGAAGCGTTTTTTTTTCATTTAATGCTATTTAATTTCTCTGCGGGGTGGCTCGCTAAACAGTCATAACCGGAATTGAAAAATCATATCTTACAATGCGTGCCTTTCGCTGGAGCCACTACTGGTTTGAGCAACGCATTTGCAAGACCTTTAAGTGCAAATATTTTATTTATGCATTTCAAATCTTGCTCAAAATTATCAGATCCCTAGATGGAACGACGACAAGAGGATTTTCATTAAATCATTAATTTTTTTGGTAAACTTACAGTGACTGCTCGCGATAGAAGAACGTTCATTTCGAATGCTTCTTGCGTGTTCATTTCCACAAACGTGACTGAAAAGTTCTCAATCTTTGTTTCCATTTTCGTTTTTATTTATAAGAGATTTGTAAGGATGTTATATTTGACCAGTTTCGTAAAATGGTTTGGGAGTTTTTGATAGCGATGGCTTGGCCGAAATTTGTCGGAAGTCGGGTACAAACATTTGTTCGAGTTGGGTACAGTGTGTTCCACAATAGGCATCGCCATTTTCAATTTGCGTTCTGAACAAACAGGGTAACTTCTACGGGTTATTATCCGTTTTGTGTACATCCTTTAGGCAGTTTGTCACTGGAGCGACTACGTGAATACATTTGTGAAAAGTGAAAATAACCGCGGAAATAACTATTTAAAAAAAAAAAATTTCACTCAATACAATTTCAAGTTCAATCTCTTGAAAACTGCCTTGACACTTTTGATAGAAATAGCAATTGCTCAGAAAATTGCACGATTTTGCCCTTTACAGAATGTCGGCAGGGAATTTTTGCTCTGGAAAAGTATGGAAATTGCAGATAGTTTGTACTACAATGAATTAGATCAGGTTCACTGCATCTACGTGGAAAATAAAAATGTGTATATCGCGAATATAACCTTATTAGATGGAAACATCGTTCCATTCTCCATCAAATTATTGTTTAATTTGCATACAAACTCTGACAATTTTGCTGCTCACAATAACAATACTAATGCACTAATGCATGTCATACCAGGGTAATCGTCTACGTCAATATACAGAAGCACAACCCTACAATTGTAATATTTCGTTTAATAATATTAGGCTGTCAGAAAAGTCCTGCGGTATTTTTTTTTGAATTTTCATTTGTTCATAAAATTAGTTACAATCATCTGTTTTAAGTCAAATATGCACCGTTTTGTTCGATGACTTGTTCCCAACGAGATGCCAACTTCATAATACCCCTGTTATAGAAGCTCGCTTCCTTATTGGCAAAAAACTCGGATAGCCAATTTTCACAGGCCTCTTTTGTGGCTAACTTCTGACTACCTAGCTCGTTCGCCATGGACAAAAACAGGTGGTAGTCACTTGGTGCAAGGTCCGGACTATACGGCGGATGCAAAAGAACCTCCCATCCGAGCTCCCGGAGCTTCTGGCGCGTCACCAAAGAAGTGTGTGGCCTGGCGTTGTCCTGATGGAAGACAATGCGGCTTCTTCTTCATGAGTGCTACCTTCAAGCGGTCCAGTTGTTGGCAGTACAGGTCCGAATTGAGCGTTTGGCCATAGGGAAGCAGCTCATAATAGATTATTCCTTGACAATCCCACCAAACACACAGCAGAACCTTCCTGGCCGTTAATGAGGGCTTGGCCACCGTCTGAGCCGCTTCAGCGGGCTTCGACCACGACCGTTTGCTCTTCACGTTGTCGTAAGTGACCCACTTTTCATCGCCAGTCACCATCCGCTTCAGAAACGGGTCGATTTTGTTGCGATTCAGCAGCGATTCACATGCGTCGATACGGTCAAAGATGTTTTTTTGGGTCAACGTGTGTGGTACCCATACATCGAGCTTCTTTTTGAATCCAAGCTTCTTCAAATGGTTAATAACGGTTTGATGACTTATCCCCAGCTCTTGGCCGATGCTACGGCTGCTACTATGCCGGTCTTTCTCGGCTAATTCAGCGATTTTGTCGCAATTTTCGACGACAGGCCTTCCGGAGCGTGGCGCATCTTCGACGACCTCTACACCAGAACGAAAACGTTGAAACCATCGTTGTGCGGTGGAAATGGAAACTGTATCGGGTCCATAAACTGCACAAATTTTATTGGCAGCTTGAGATGCATTTTTGCCTTTGTCATAGTAGTACTGTAAAATATGTCGGATTTTCTCTTTATTTTGCTCCATATTTGCGACACTATAACTCACGAACGACTTAACCAAACAAAACACTGTCAAGGACTATATTATAGCGCGTAAAAATACCTTTCCAACAAGCTATAGTATAACTCGATACAATGAATACAACTGGAACTACGCGCTTACACCGACACCTCGCGGAAATACCGCAGGACTTTTTTGACAGCCTAATATAATATTGTCGCATTATGACGTGTGATCCCGCGCTTAGTTATGATTGTTTATAAAACAATAATCAAAACTCACGAGAGAAAACCCGCTCAGAGTGAACGACTGTAAAAATTACATAAGTGATCAACATCGAGAATAGCAATTTTTGAGTGTCGGGAATCCTCGGGATTGTCCTTGAAAATTTCATTCCACAGATCTTTCGGTTTTTTTCGGAAGTCATTCTTTTTCTTTCGGTTTTATCTTTCTTAGATTTTTTTTTCTGTGTACATTGGTTTTAATCTTACTACCTGACAAATACCAGCGGCTCATACGGTCACTGAACTGGAAGAAGAAACATCTTTGCTCTCATGGAAGATAATCCCTATGTTGAAAAATCTCTGAAAAGTTTGGTGGAGGTTTATTTTGTTTTTTTTTGAGTAATATTGCTCAATCTGTATGATTCCAGAAAAATGATTTCATGTGTCCCACCACAGAACAAGTTAAACAATTGAAAGCGACAAATATTCGAGCTGGTCTTATAGAAGTAAGACAGAGGGTATTTCAATGCCTTTTTGGACCGTCTTAAAACGAGGATCTAGCAAAGTAGATATCACAAATGTTTCCACCGAATGAATATCTTTGAATTCTCGTTCTTGTTGCACCAGAAAATTGATTCAAATAGATTCAATGGTGCAACAAGAACTATAATTCAAAACCCCCATATACCCCATGAGGGTATATAGTAAAATATAATCTTTTGAAAACGTTCTTTGTTATGACAGACCATGTCCCACTGTTGATTCATGTGAACTTTGGCAAAACTCAGACGTCTTTCGATGTGAGATGGTGTAAGATTGGGAGCTTTGACCTTTTTAGCCTTCTTTATGTAAGGATTTTTTACAAAAATTTGACGAATTGTCTCCCGTGAAACATTTAAATTCGAAGATCACTTCATTTGTATAAGCGATTTCGAAGTATTCGAAGCTGTTCTAACTATTTCCCGCTTATCCCGGTTAGAGAGCTTCGATTTACGTGGAGCTCTCTTTTTTTTACCGTATCCTTGAGGATTCGTCAAATAATTGAGAACTACTTGATGGGATCGTCCAATCCGACAAGCAATTTCTCTGATTCCAACATTTTCTTGGTGGAATGCATCGATTTGTCCTTTTTTCTCTATCCGTGAGCACTTTTTCCTGATTTACTAATCAAACTAACAAAAAACAACGGAAAACGTACCTGGTCTTACAGAAACTTGACACTTGAAATATACAAAAACATTTGTTTACGCTCAACGCTTGTACACACACATATGAAACTCATGCAGTGATGATTGTTACCAATGCAAATACACTAGAATATAAATTGAAGCGTTGTGAAGTTGAGACTGAAAACATAAACCCACCAACTGCTGTACATGCAATTTCAACGCCATTAGTGTTTGAGCATGGGTCTAGTAATTTGTGGGAGTACCATAATGAAATCCGTTTGTTTTTGTACTTATTTTTTGTACTCAAGAATCTAATCCCTCTAGAGTTATCACCGGTGAATTTTGGAATTTCCTACTTTCCTAGAAGATTGTAACACTAGACATAAATCATTTGACTATTTGGAATTCGATCAAAAACGTGAATCCTACATTATATCCGATGTGAACTTTTTCTAAAGATCGCCCGACCCTATGATGGTCGAATAGATACCACTTTTTTGCCAACATATTAAAACATCGACCTGCTTTTTTTTTATATCTGTATTATAGTGACTTTCAACTCATTTGGCTGGTTCGTCACTTTTACTTCCATTTTTGGAAGAATGTCGGGAGTGAGAATTGAACTCGTGACCTTTAGCGTGAGAGGCATGGATGTTACCACTACGCCAGATCGCCTCCACGACCTTGGAGCTTGCAGCGGTGCTTGATCCTTGTTATGATTGTATTTGTGATGTTTTGAAGTAAACAGGAAATGAAAGAAACACCATAAATCACACATCATAATTTTGTTTAATATTTATGCAATTGTCATAAAACTGTACGATTGCCTAGGCTGTTTTGAGATAGTGAGCAGGAATATTTGCGACATCATTTGCATAAGCAGAGTTAGCTCCGACAATTTTATTAGTTCTAGCCAGGGTCCAACGTTTCTGAAAATGAAAACTGAAAATCGACTCTCCTCTCAGTCGTTTCGCTCCGACTAGGACTACTTCGGCATTCACCATCAACATGACTTGAATTAATTAGAAATGAATTGACGAGCGTTATGAACGAGGTAGACTAATGAACTATTCTAGCAAATGATTATTTTAATTGGCTTGACGAATGAATACAAATTTGCCTCTTCATTCGTCAGCCACCATTACTAGTCCACCCTAACATATACCCGTTGTCCTCGTACACACTTATTCAAACGTCCATATAAAGTGAAATGAAAACTCGATTTCTGGTGCAAGAAAAAAAGTTACACTATTTATGGACGGATCCATTGTTTACCCACCGTGAACTGAAACATCGATACATGCATACGTGATACATGAGAGAGAGAAACGGATTCAGTTTGGGGGGAGTCACTTCAATATGCAATGAAGTCCATTTGACTTGAAAGAATGAAATGAGATAGTCGAGTCGTAGAGGGAGATAGCAACTAAACGTCCGAATGACTGTTGAGTCATGTTGACGGAGGAAGAAGCTGGAGGAAGCAAAAACTCATTTCCATTTGAATGCAAAGGCGAATTTCTTTATAGTCCCCTGACTATCCTCAGTTGAATATGACTTTTCCGATCCCTGGTTCTGGCAATAGGTCTTTATCAATTGGCTTCTGAAATCAAATTAACCGTTTGACCGTGCGGAGCAAACTTTGTGAGCATATGCCAAAAATGCGGATGAGTATATTTGAAAATAATACTAAAGAACGCAGATAACTGATTAGGTCACAAAAGTTGTATTAATAAAAGAAACACACATAAAAAGTGGATTTTATAAAATTTATTAACATTATCTTCCTTATTTGTATGTATATTATATTTTTAAAATAATGAGAATATTGTATTTATACAATTTCATTCGAAATTATAGTTGCTTCACAAAGCGCGTGAATTCCTCTTTTACAAATGACCCCAAAAGGCGAAATTCTACATCAAGAAGTGCCAAGTCAAAAATATCAATATCAAACAAGAAGAGCGCTATCGCGCTCTCCGCACTTTTGGCATATAACAAGAGGAGAGGTATTCAAAGGGTTAAAGAATAAATATTATATTAGAACAAGTATAAATTAGAACTGTTCATACTTATACAATTTGATTCTCGATCATTTCTTTGTTGTGTTTCGAATGACAGCTCAGAGAGAATTGCAAAAAGCAACGGCTACTATGATGTAGTTTCGCTCAGTACATGAAGCATTTGTAGTGTTCGGTTGATGATAGGTCGATATCTCGTTCATCGATGTTATTGTGGGTGACATGTCCGATTTCCTCTGCATCAACTCTCTTTTGTGGTCATAACTTAGCTGCAAACACATTCACAGCCGTATTTGACAATGTGAAAAAAAGGACCTTCATCTATCGGTGTCCATATCAAACTCAAATTGGAACGTTTTTGCAGCAGAGTTGTTGAAGATGATGATGATAATCCCACCTCAATCCCCTTTAAATATAACATTAAATTTTAATAGTTTACATGAAAACCCAGTATGCAAAATAAAACGGACTGGTTCTGTTGCAGACATAAATTAACTATCATAAGAACATCAAGAAACAGGCACAAACTGAAAAAATGATCCCAAGGCATGTCAAGCAAATTTCCAACCCGGGAAGAGACTTACTCTGAGTACAGTACAGAAAAACCTCGATATAACGCTGCAGGAAAGAGCTGCTACTCTCGCTGGATCATCGCTTAGGATGTCTCGTACACTCCCACTGGTTCCATTGAAATTTCGCAGTTCATCATATTTCAGGAAACCACACTGGGAAGGCTCGGAAGTTGTTGCTGATACTATACTCTGCGAGAACAGTTGGAAACCTCCAGTCGTTCGCCTCAAACCAGGCTTGTTCTACCCGCAGCTGGTGTTGATGGTTGTCTGTTCAAAAATTAACTGAACTTTCAAATTTCAAACGGAAATTATAAAGTTGCGACTTTTTGAACATATTTCGTCCATCCCTGCGTAATGCGGAGACAAAGGCACTGAATTCACTAAAGTTTCATGAGGCGTGTTTTGGCAGCTAAGTGAAAACAAAATTACTCCACCACTGGGAGAATAGTTGTTCGATACAACTTTATGAGATCTTCTGAATGGGTTCCTACCCAGGTGCCGATAATCGTAAATAATTGGAAAAAATCATTATCGACATTTATTATTATTTAGATACCTGCTATTGGCTCCCCAAAGCCATTTGGAATCGAACCAGATACTTGAATTACATTGAATGATTGATCAGTTTGGTCAATATCTGAAGCTTAGGTATTGCTGGTGTATGCATCATAGAAAAGATTTGTTTCTCCGCAAAGAATCCAAACCCTAAGCGAATGTTTATACCCTCTTAAAGCCAAAAAGAAGAAGAAGAAAATGTGTATCGATGAGATAGGAATACTCTTACGCCTAATTGGCTATTGTGTAATATACAACATGAGAAAAATGTACACGATAAATTCGGCACTGTAACTGCTGAATTCCTAGATGAGCCTAATAATGAAAAAAATAAACAGATGAGATAAAAAAAATCTTTTAACGGACATTCGTGATGATAAAATTATTCCTCCCACGAGCGATAAGCCATTACGCTTCGTATATTACTAACCTGTCCATATTACCCGCATCGAAAAAAAAAGTTGTACTTTTCGGTCTGTTTTAATTTCAGTAAAAAACATTGAAATCCATTTTTTTTTTTTGTAAAACATTTGACCGATTAGGTCGAATAACAGTATAAAGAATTGCAAAAAACCGCATAAAAGTTTTGGGAAACATGAGTTTCCAAAGATATAATTGAAGTTCTTAACATGTCCGTATTACCCCCACGTCCTCTACAACAATTCACTCAACTCACGAGCGATCGATTCGCGACGCGGTTGTCCTGGTGACGCGATGATGTAAACAATAGAACTCATCCCAACAACAGATGCAACAGAATGTGTTTCTACACACTCTTAACGAAATTCAGTGACCTTTCGGAAAAAAAACCCATTATAGTAGCATTTTTCGTGTGTCTCAGGGGAGTTTGCCCATGAAGGCCTTTGTTGTCCGCTGTCCATTTTTTGCTCTGCTGGTTGGGATCAGCTGTGATGAGGGAATTTTTCCCACAGTTTAGTACTTAGGGCAGTCAAGCTAGTTTCGAACAAATATTTTCACTATTTCGAACACTTCATGGTGATACAATGGTTCAAGTTTCAAGACCAATTGCTTACTAGACGACATCCTTGCATTCAGTGTGACTCACAGCGTCCACTCGACAGTCGCAAATTCATCACACCTTTCTACGCTGACCATGTCTCGTTCATACCCATCTATGATAAATTGAATTGTTGTGTAAACGCTGGATACTCGCCACAGTCGTGGCAGACTGCAAATACTTGTCCCGATAACACGGGTACTTGACCTAACTTATCGAATCATAATAAAACTTCAATGTTATTAATCACTAGTAAAACGATTGAAGTAAACACCATATTTCAATCATGTAGCCTTGTTTAATGAACCTCATGGTTGGTGGAAACCGTCATGCCAAGCACGTCAATCACGTGAAGCTAGAGAAGTGAATCTATCTGAGGTCTACCCCAAATGGTGGACCTGGAACAAGCTGCCTCCAATAATCAAAAACTCGATCTACTGACAATGCTCGTAAGATTGATCTTTAGAACGAACGAATCTTTATTTGAATATTAACTCCAGGTCATATTTACCAGATCCATGACAACATCCTCGGAGACATCTTTAACGAGTTCTTCGTCTCAGAAAACTCGTAAAAATTCGTTGAGACTGTTATGCTATCCACACAACAATGAAATGTTTTCATCGTCAAACAGCTCCCGGAAGTTGCAAGTGTGTATTGAGTGTATGATACTCAACCCGCCGATTCGGCACTCGCATCGCAATACTTGGCGTTGGCTTTGATCCAAGCCCAAACCTCCCCGAACAGCGGCACCGCTTTGAGTGGTTATTCTGGATGCGCTCCAACTAAAACCAAACACGTGTTAATTAATACACGCGGCGGTCGCTTCTCTCCAACTACTAAATCCACTCACGTTCAAGGTCATCTCTACCTGAGCGACATTGGCTACGACCAACAAAACTTTGATTGATTAACCTTCCCATCCTGTGCCCGCGGCTGGCTAACCACTTCCTCTTTATTTTCGTTTGATAACGGAACGCGGTAATAAACATCACACGCCGTTGTTGTGATTGAAATTTGATGTTACGGCTGGTGGTTACGGGAAGATAAGTGATATCATCAAGGGAATGAGGGGGGAGACAGGAAATCGCTCCAGATAGAAACACACAGTTCACCGAACAGTGTGTACTGTTATCGGAGAACAGAAACACCGCAAAATCCCCCCACTTGATCCACCTTTCTCTGTAATGGAGAAAAATGATACTTCGAACTTCGATGTACGCACAAAGTTACCTGCTGACAACTGTCAACACTCGAACTACTCGTCGACATGCATTGTTGCGCATCCCTCTGGTCGTAGGCAGTGCAAGCTGCGCTTGCAGGGCGCAAACCTCGATGTAATCATCCATAATTCACCTATCAGCTGCTAAACAATCAAGGGAAATGACACACCCTTATGGTGACATTAAGCATGCGAAAATTGTTCATTAATTATCGTTTTCCCCTATACTGTACAAGCTCGGTGACTTGGTAGCAGAAATCACGAGAGATCTGCCAATTTTTAATTGCTTTGTCTCGAGGGAAAACGCTACCCGTACCTGCCGAAATGGGGATATTGTACTTTATCTGTTCGAGATCGACGTTAATGTGCTGGTTCCTCACAGTACTTGCATATGACACTGAACTTACACCTTGCCGCTTTCACGGATGAGCCGCCGAGTTTGTGCAAATGGTTCCCGGCCTTAGACCATTCAGGTCATCTTTGACAATGCTAATGCTTCACCGTGTGAGAAGATCACATCGGTCCTTCGGTTCATTGCCGATGTATGTACTGTACGCCAGCTAATTACCGCTTAATTCTGCGAGAAATTATTATGCATAAATCACACGCTTGCCCAGAATGGGCAACAAATTTACAAAAAAACATTTCTCATGCACTTGACTAATTTGGATAATTCTAATGGTTGTTTTTGCTTTTTTTCTTTCGACCATGTACACTTGCAGGTGATGGAAACGATAAACTGTCCGTTCTACCAGCTTCGACAACCGGCTCATTAAGCTCAATCATAACGACGTCCGTGGCATCCTCCGAACCAGATCGTGGTGATCATCGTGACGGTGGCGTTGGCGGTGGTGGTGATGATGACGACAACAATGTAGTATCGACCACGGGCGGCAAGTGTGTCGGCGATGGCGACGGCCATGGCGGCCCGGGCGGCGGAATCAAGCAGGAAAAGTGGTGGCAAACGACACTCCAGGTGTCGATCCCGTTCTTCATTGCCGGCATCGGCACCATCGGTGCCGGCATTATTCTCGGCCGCGTGGAGGTGAGTCTTGAGACTGTGGAGTGGTTGAGGTTTTTTTTCCGGTGTTTGGTAAATGTTATATATGCGAATGTGATAAGAAACAATTGGCCGTGTAGTGAATTATTTATTTTTAAACTCGATGGAATTCAGAAAAGTTTCGAGCTTGTTTTGATATTGTGGATAAACGGAAGCACTTCTGAAAGTGATATACATTTCAATATTAATATGAACTAATTGAACTTCAAATCTTTTCCAATACTTGACCAAAAATGTGCTTGACACTTGATCTAAAATTACAACAAACTGTGGGACACCTCTCGACATTTAGTTTGACATACACTCTATCCATCTTCTATTAGGTAACCCTGAATACAGTACACATTTGATAAGAGTTTTGGATCTATGTTTGGTACATTATGTAGCATTTATTAAACATCAATTCAGTTTGAAAGAATCGTACAATGTCTTTTGAGATTCTAAAAGGAGTGATTGGGCCGCGGTGGTTTAATTCTTAAAATGTAAGAGTTGAACTACAACCAGAATAAATTTGAACTCAATATCTCAAAAAAACTGTGTTTTTTTCTTTAAAAAAGTTGACCAGACCTTAATGAAAGGCCCGTTATTATATAATGTTATTTATGTTCGCATCATAAACAGCGAACACCGTTATTATATAATGTTATTTATGTTCGCATCATAAACAGCGAACACAGATCATAAACAGCGAACAAAGAAGGACTCAAATGGCTGAAGAAGTATGCGCCGTTTTGTTCGCCTTAAGATAGCAACTCCATTATCCACCCTTATAAAACCCCCCCCCCCTCCTTATTTGCAAAAAACTCAGACAGCCAGTTTTCGCAAGCCAAGCAACTTAGTATCACCAAGAGCGTTTTGCATGGACCGGAAGAGATGATAATCACTTGGAGCCAGGTCCGGGCTATACGGTGGGTGCAATAGGACATCCCATCCGAGCTCCCGTAGCTTCTGGCGGGTTATCAAAGATGTGTGAGGCCGAGCGTTGTCCTGGTGGAAAACAACACCATTCCTATTGATCATTTCTGGCCGCTTCTGGTCAATCGCCTGTTTCAAACGGTCAAGCTGCTCATAGTAGAGAACCGAGTTGAGGGTCTGGCCATAGTTGAGCAGCTCATAGTGGATGATTCCCTTCCAATCCCACCAAACCCACAGCAATGCCTCCCTGGCCGTCAATCCGGGCGTGGCGATGGTTTGAGCCGGCTCACCGCTCTTTGACCACGACTTTTTTCGCTTTAGGTTGTCGTACGTGATCCATTTTTCACCACCAGTCACCATCTTCTTCAAAAATGGATCGAGTTCGTTCCGTTTCAGCAGTGCAGCAGGCCAATCGAGCGAGTGCTCACATGCCGGTCTACTTGGATGATTTCAACGATTTTATCGGTTTCCACGTCTTTAATTAGCCGTATAGTATGACCCGATGCGATAAGTACAACACAAGATATGTTTTAGTGTTGCCATATATTGACAATATACGACACTTCTTTTTCCCCAACCCAATATATTAGGCTGTCAAAAAAATCCTGCGGTATTTCTGCGAGGTGTCGTTGTAAGCGCGTAGTTCTAGTTGTATTCATTGTATCGAGTCATACTATAGCTTGTTGGAAAGATATTTTTGCGCGCTATAATATAGTCCTTGACAGTGTTTTGTTTGGTTGGTCGTTCGTGAGTTCTAGTGTCGCAAATATGGAGCAAAATAAAGAGAAAATCCGACATATTTTACAGTACTACTATGACAAAAGCAAAGATGCATCTCAAGCTGCCAATAAAATTTGTGCAGTTTATGGACCCGATACAGTTTCCATTTCCACCGCACAACGATGGTTTCAACGTTTTCATTCTGGTGTAGAGGTCGTCGAAGATGCGCCACGCTCCGGAAGGCCTGTCGTCGAAAATTGCGACAAAATCGCTGAATTAGTCGAGAAAGACCGGCATAGTAGCAGCCGTAGCATCGGCCAAGAGCTGGGGATAAGTCATCAAACCGTTATTAACCATTTGAAGAAGCTTGGATTCACAAAGAAGCTCGATGTATGGGTGCCACACACGTTGACGCAAAAAACATCTTTGACCGTATCGACGCATGTGAATCGCTGCTGAATCGCAACAAAATCGACCCGTTTTTGAAGCGGATGGTGACTGGCGATGAAAAGTGGGTCACTTACGACAACGTGAAGCGCAAACGGTCGTGGTCGAAGCCCGCTGAAGCGCCTCAGACGGTGGCCAAGCCCTCATAAACGGCCAGGAAGGTTATGCTGTGTGTTTGGTGGGATTGTCAAGGAATAATCTATTATGAGCTGCTTCCCTATGGCCAAATGCTCAATTCGGACCTGTACTGCCAACAACTGAACCGCTTGAAGGTAGCACTCATGAAGAAGAGGCCATCTTTGATAAACAGAAGCCGCATTGTCTTCCATCAGGACAACGCCAGGCCACACACTTCTTTGGTGACGCGCCAGAAACTCCGGGAGCTCGGATGGGAGGTTCTTTTGTATCCGCCGTATAGTCCGGACCTTGCACCAAGTGACTACCACCTGTTTTTGTCCATGGCGAACGAGCTAGGTAGTCAGAAGTTAGCCACAAAAGAGGCCTGTGAAAATTGGCTATCCGAGTTTTTTGCCAATAAGGAAGCGAGCTTCTATAACAGGAGTATTATGAAGTTGGCATCTCGTTGGGAACAAGTCATCGAACATAACGGCGCATATTTGACTTAAAACAGATGATTGTAACTAATTTTATGAACAAATGAAAATTCCAAAAAAATACCGCAGGACTTTTTTGACAGCCTAATATATGGTGCTTCCCAACTAGCATATACATTAGGGTGCCAATGAAAATGGTTATCTCTAATTTCAAAAAGTTACCTCATAAAAAATGTTCACCACTTCGAAAAAATACCCTATGCCGAATTTCAGCTTAATCGGACTTAGGGGAGAGTGGCGCAAAGCGGTCAATGTTCGAGTTTTTTGAAAATCCAAAAATCACCCAAGGGGGAAAAAAGGAAATCGGGGTTTTCGAAAAAAAAAATTTGATGCCAAATAAATTTATATTGCGAGATCTAGTGTCATCTTGAAAATTTTTTTTTGTTCAAAATCGGCATTCTGGGACTGGGATGCCAAATGTCTTAAAATTGCATTACTCGTCGGAGGTGATTTTTCGATTTTCAAAAAAGTCAAACTTTTACCGCTTCGCGCCACTCTCCCTTAATTCCGGTTGAGCTGAAATTCGGCATAGGGTGTTTTATCGAGGCGGTGAACATTTTGTATAGGCTAACTTTTTGGAAATTTGCTCTTGCATCCATGGTTAGCAAGTTTGCGGCGTACGTTTCTGGACGATATCGCCAACGAGAGGTTTTCCTGAATGACTTCGACTGATACTTTTGAAGATTTCTTCACTTTCCGGACGATTCGTTGATCCGTCCGGCTATCGGTCTTCCGACGACTTCAGGATCTGCAAACGAACAAGCGAACCGTAAGTTTTGTGCTTGTGCACAATTTCACGGACTCCCCGGCTTATTCCGAACTTCTCTGCAATCTTCCGTTGTGAAATCTGCTGCAAATGATCCTGAACAACAAGATTTCGGACTTACATGCTGATTTTCTTTACACCCATTTTGATTTTGTTGAAAACTCTTTGTGTAGACAACAATCGACTTTTATGTGCCAACGTAAACAACACTTTGTTTATATCGCGTCAACTGAATTAGAGGTGTGCAAATCAGCTCATCATGATGAACAGCTCTGATCATATCAGCTCATCTAAATAAGCTGTTCTTTATGAACAGCTCTTCAGCTCAGTTGTCAGTGCCGACTTTCAATTTGGGTCCCAAACTCGATAGCCACGAAGCCAGTTTGAAAATGTTAAAATTCAAATGAAATTTTTCACACCATATTATTAATTACTTGAAACACGTATTCCAGACTATTATTTACAACAGACTCGGCGAGTACAACATTTCCGACATTTTTACTGAGGCTTTACATTACAATGGAAAGTTTTCTTCAAAAAAAAAAAAATCTTATGAGATTTTTGCACCGCCTGCAAACAAAGTGTTTTTCATTGAAATAGAATACTCATTTGATACACAGAAGTTAATTTTCATTAATAATTTGAATTTTAAAAACGTGTTCATTCTGCCTGAGAGCCAATTATTATTTTTGGCGCCCCCTAAACTGGTAAACAAAGCTCAATGCCGTCAACGCCAATATAACAGTTGAAAAGACGAGGGACAAATGAAACTAAACTGATGTCTTAACACGAAGAGCGAGAGACGGTCAGTTCATTTGAATCTTACAGCTCACACACTCTCTTCAATTCTACAGCTCTTTTCTCTCCTTCATCATCATCAAAGTGAGCTGAAGAGCTGTTTGATTTTTTTTGCGAGCTGTTCCGCGTCAACTCACTTCAAAGAGTCGATTCTTCGGAACAGCTCATGAGCGGATGGCACATCTCTAAACTGAATCACTGAAAAGTTGTAAATAATATCGCACAGCCATAGCTGTCATAACACGTGGAAACGAGGGGTTACTTAAAGGATTTGGATGATTTTAACATTGTTTTCTGGGGGTGGGCTTTCAATTTTGTCATCGCATATTTGCACACTTTAAAGAAGTAATGTAAGGAAGTAAACACAATTTAACAAAAATGGAAAAATTTGTTAATAACTTGAAAGAGTATTAGTTAGTATATAATTCTATTAAATTATGGTAGTAGTTTTTGATAAAATAGTCCAGACATTGAGAAAAGGTTTTAATCCTTTCACGCTCAAGGAAAATATTCTTCCCTTCCACAAAAATCGTTACGGATTGTTTAATTATCATTGAATCGATATTTTTTCCTGAAGGTCAAAATAAAACGTATGTCCAAGGCAGCAAATTTGCAGCAAATGGGTGTCTCACTTAACATCGAACACATAATAATTGTATTGTGCTTCACAAGTAAACGAAATTGTTTCGTAAAATTCCATAACTAGTTATTTATTTTACTTTTCTGTTAATTTTTGTTATGTTTTTTTTATATTACAAAGCAATACATAAAATACCGATATAACAAACCTAACCCCTCGTTTATTTACCCTTTTGTTCCATATGGAAAAATATTGAAATTATAGTCGGCCGGAACGTGAATCGAACCCGAACCCCCGACATGATAATATGGGACCCTAACCACTCGGCCACGGGAGCATTGTAGAACATATGAGAATAATTTTTTCCAACTTTCCCTCAATTTTTTCGAAAAATTCCCACGACGTACGCGAGAAAAAATCCTTATTTTATATACAATATATGCTTGTATCTTACTACATTTTTACATATATTCCCAAATTTTTTTTTGAATGATTCTTTCTACACAATGCTCAAATGCACTTTTTATGTGCATCCAGCTGTTAAACTTGTAAACGCATATCAGTCCACTGTTACCAAAATATCCACATTGTTTCGATTAAGAAATTATGTGATTACGTGGAATATATTATTGTCCTATGGTTCCACATGTTATTCGAAATTAAATCACAACTCGATTCAACGAGAGCCGTTATCGGATTCGGAATCGAATGACGCAGTTTGTGGAGTGTGAAGAAAAAAAGTTCACCAAGTAATTAGAACGTTACCAGGCGTGCCTATCTTTGTCCCATCGATGACGAACTTACAATAATCCTCAGCCTTAGAGAGACGTCCGATAAAGAAACACTTGACTCGATGTATTTCTCATATTAGCTGAACAGAGCATTCAGTTGACTCAAGGGAATCTTTGTTAGGAGATTTTAGGGTCATCAGACATCATCACTTCACCGGTTACAAAAACCCTTACTGACTATTTTTTTTCCAATGGCATTTATAGGGACGCAGTGCACTCGATGTAGAGTTTGCATTTATCTCCTTCATAACGTCGGTAGGCAATCACAACCCAGGAGTTTGACTAACCTTTGACGATGCTAATTTTTCTAACAAATCTGATTGTATCTTCTATTAAAAAACTCACTGAATCCAACGCTAATCTCCCAAAGACTAACCGATTGATTATTTTACCCCAATCTAATCATTGCGATGCATTACTAACAATTCTAAATTTAGTATATCATATCAGTAGGAATTAGCTTAAAAACTGAACCACCAATTTGCATTCTTCTAACGATAACGTTTTCTCTTTTCACCCCGAACCCCCACCAGCACTGGAAAGTCTTCGCCCACGTGTCGGAGCTGTTCATCCTCGTTCCAGCCCTGCTCGGCCTTAAGGGCAACCTGGACATGTGTCTCGCGTCCCGACTGTCCACCCAGGCGAATCTCGGCAATATGACCAGCGCACGGGAGATCACGCACATGATCGTCGGCAATATCGCGCTGGTACAGGTGCAGGCCACCGTCGCAGCCTTCATCGTGTCGATCTTTGCCGTGGGGGTGGGCGCTGCCCTCAACGGACGGTTCCTGTTTGACCACGCGATGCTGCTGACCGCGTCGAGCATGTTCACCGCGACGTCGTCGTGCTTCGTACTAGGTAAGAGCAGAAGGGATTCACGGGTAAACGTCGTAAATACACCGATTTTGAACATTTGCACATTTGCTTAGGGGTTTGGGATGGTGGCGCGCACCATTGGAACTGGAAGTGTGAAATGCAAACGCAAACAGACAAGTCGTGATAAGTGTTGTTAAATTTTATATGACCGGCGGAGAATTCTGTGAAAGTGGAAAAGAGGATACAGTGGGCTATAAAATGGGACAATATAAGACGCAATAGTTATTAAGATTTTCTCAGAAAATTATCTCATCGTAGCCATGTCTAGGAGAGGTGTAATGTCATCGATATAGAGCTTTGTGAATACTTGCAGTGGAGAACTAGTGGGATTACTAAATCAATGAGTTGCTCATAGTCAATTATACATGACTGCTAACAAATTGGATACATGCATGAAAGCGTGTATAAACTAAACTTATTCAAATTTTGCAAACCTAAATACATTCTCAAAAGTTACCAGAGCTATCGATTGAGTTTGAATAAAAAAAATTGTTATTACTTTTCGAGTTTTTGACGCGTACACAAACGAACAGAACATTTTTGTATATATAGAGATAGAGATAGAGATAGAGATAGAGATAAAGATGAATGAGGGAAATCGATAAATTTTAAATCATCCCGAAACACAACTTCAGTTCACCATTTTGTCAAACACTTGGAAAAAGATTTTTCCATCACATAGAACTCATATTTAATACGGAATGGTCGATTTTCATTAGAAGCTTAATTTCAGAAACCCACAATGGCCATATGAAAGACCATTTTTCTTCTTTTTTCAATTTGTTATGCCGTAACAACATTCTTCGGAGTGAAATGTATATTGTGTCCAACTTTGAGCTCAATCGGTTTCGTATTTTTCAAGTTTTTCCTGCCAAACTTTTTCACTGTTTGGCCGGTGGCACCGACCTCCCGATCAAGCGCACGCAGGGATGTAGCCACTTTTCCCTCAATCTTCCTCTTCAGCATCTTTTGGAGCTTTTTGTCGCTCAGGATCGTAGCTTTTGTTGTCCAATAGTGCCAAGATGTTGTAGATGTCGGAACGGGTGTATCCGGCGTCCACAAAGTGCCCCACGATGTCCGTTTTCGACGGGGCGGAGTACCGTTCTTTGAACGCGCACACTTCTGAACGGAGTAGCTTCACTGTTTTCGCAATCACGATTAGAGTTCGATTGATAGAGCTGTCAAATTTTTTCTGCTAACTCATGGGTTGCTGTGATTGATGTCGCATGGGTAGTTTCGTCAGTGCGTGTAAAGGTAAACCCAAGGCGCGTAGAAGTATATCCTAAGGTGGGCCAACTTGCTAAAACCACTCTTCAGCCATCTTGGAAGTCTACTGTGTTTTGTTTGTAAACAAAACACAATACGCTTGTGCCCAAGCTCGCTCGTGATCAGTCTGTCTCTTTCACACTTCAAGGAAAAAATTCCCCTTCTGCTTTCTTCCGTAATGTTTTCATATACCGCTCCCCTAACCAACTTAGTGACGAAACGGCCTCACCTAGTACCATAGACCCGTCTTGGGTAAACCCATGAAAAATCGGCAATTTTTATCCATTTTTTAATGCAAACGTTATATACCTCTAGGTATTTGGCAACCTTTGACGTGCTCAACGTTCTCGTAATAAGAGTAAATCTTCGCGTTGAAGTCGCCTAGGTGATGTTACCATTCGGAATTTTCTTTACCATTCTGTTCAGTTGACTGTAATAGCTTCCTCCAGCAAATCGCCAGCATCGGTTATCATGTCACACTGAACCATTGTGAGATTTCTAACCCGTGTTCTGAGTCTGGTGACGATTTCTCCTTCCGCGATTGTCGTGATGAGATTCCATCTTGGACTTAGCTAGCGGGAGCCACCGTTCATCCTGAAGATTCGATGCACCGGGATGGGCTAGACGTTTATGATGCCCTTTGTACAGCCTGCTACGCATCCTAGTAGGCCACCTACACTGCTCCTGCTTGTTCGAGGGTGATCATACCTAACCTCCATATCCACAACCCGTGGATCCCTCCAGTGCCATGCAACTGGGTTCCTAGGCGTTGTGTTTCTTCATTGGTGTTGAAGGTTTCTTTCAATTGTGTGTCCACCAGTTTGGGTGCATAACGTGACTGGAAACCCCTCTTATTGCAACGATCAAAAACGCTAGAATGATTTACTACGATCAGCATGCTTTCCAAATGTGGCTACAATCCTCGACCTAATGATAGCTATGTTGTTCTTTCAGAAGACGTCTCAAACTGATGATCGCATTCCCTTTTTTTCTCTATGCAGACTTTGTATTAGTGGCTGTGATTTTATTGTCCCATAAGTTGAAGATGAATCCGGATAATTTGGCAACCCCGCTGGCGGCGTCGATCGGTGATGTGGTATCGATCAGCTTGCTATCCTTCATCGCGTCACTGCTGTTTGAACATATAGGTAATAACATCTTGTGCCGGATGTATGAGAACTATATTCTAAACATCGTTTCTTCTTTTTTTTATGCCCCGCAGACACTCACCTCTGGATAACATTCGTCGTGGTTACCTGTTATTTTATTTTGTTACCATTTTGGGTATTTTTAGTGATTAGAAATAAGTACACCCGACCCGTATTGACAACCGGATGGGTTCCCGTACTGTCGGCGCTCTTCATCAGTGGGTAAGTTTGGTTCTGTTCGGCGTCCCGGCACCAAGTACTAACGGCGTTGTTCTCTTTCCTTCGATTGTCCAGATTGGGAGGCCTTGTCTTGGATACCGCCGTCGGCATCTTCAACGGTTTCGTTGTGTTCCAGCCAATTATCAATGGTATCGGTGGTAATCTAGTGTCGGTACAGGCGAGCAAAATCTCCACCATGCTCCACCAGAGCTCGATCATTGGAATCATTCCGCCACACGCCAAGATCTTCGAAATGCCCTGGAAGGCGTTGTTCAAAGGCGGTAAGTGATGGAATGTCATTTTGACACCAATCGTTGAACTGATTATGGTTTTCCTTCGTTGCAGTACCCTATGCTAAAACCGCTAGGATTCTGATCCTCATGTCAATTCCCGGACAAGTGCTATTCATCTACGTCGCAGATTACATACACATGTCCGAATCAACTATTGGTGCTCCCTTCATATTTTCATACTTACTCGTCAGTTTGGTTCAGGTTGGTATTAATATTTGTTCTGGTAAATTTTAGGATTCTTAATGAAAATCGCTCACGTCACAGGTCATGCTGCTCCTGTACATCGCCCACGTCATAATCCACGCGATGTGGAAGTGGAAAATCGATCCGGACAACTCGGCCATCCCCTATTTGACGGCGCTGGGCGATCTGCTGGGTTCAAGCTTCCTGGCGTTGGCGTTCCTGTTTCTGCAGGGCGTCGGTCATCCTTATGGGGAACATCCGGAGGAAATCCACGATGGCAGCACGACGACTATATCTTTCGATCTGGCGGACAACGATTTGAGTAATAGTTTCGGTATTTAAAAAACTACCCCCGTTAGATCTAGATGGACCAAACAAACCAACCCCCTTTAATATGTACTAACACAAAGTATGTGAGACAAGCAGTAAACCATCCTCGCGTTTCCCTGTCCGCCCAATTAGTGTCCTCAGTTCCTGTCCCCCGTCGGAAAAAAAACCCACTAATTGCTCTGTATTTATGCTTACTTTTTAATAACAGTATTGAAACTCTTATTTTTTATACGTAAGTTTAGTTGTATGTTCCGTTTATTTTTTTACAAGCTTATAGTTACGCCGGACATTAGTTTACAACGGTCTTACCAAATTTCCTTAGGAAGCAACGCAACACTGAAACACCCAAAACGCAGAGCAAGTTCTTTCCCACAGGTTTGCAGGCTAATAAATTCCGAAAGGCGCTCTCTGTGTAGTTATATTCGCTTGTATCAAAAGCCTTGTGCGCGGGAAAATAGTTTTACGTAGATCGTCTTACAAGTATGTATGTTTCTGCTTTACGAGTACGGATTTAGTTTTCAATCGGTTGCTTTTTAATCGAAGAAATATTGCTCATGGAACGAAAATTGCTGCACTGTGAAGTGTTACGCGTGAACACTTATGAAATGTGATTGATTTATTGTAATGCGAAGGCATGATTTGCAAAAACAAATATCATTACCAACGTTAGTCTAATTGAACGAAACAGAGAAACAAAGCAAAAAAAAACTACCAACAATGAGGCATCGTTACAAATTAAGATAATTTGAGGTTAAGTCAGTTTTCATTTAGCATTTAAGGTAAAGTCAATTGTAAATAGAAGAATCACTACCGCAAGCAGAACAGAAAAAAAAATTAGATACAATAAGTTCCCACTGGCATGGGCAAGAAAAACAACTTAAATAGTTTCATTGTCTTGTTTTGGTCGCATTGGGTACGAGAATTAGGTTATTTTCGAATGGTTGTAAATATTTAGACAATTGTTTCTTAATTTTACTAAGAAAACGACGCCACCATTATCATTTCTTTTAGGTCATACAGTAAAATTAAAATAGAAAACGATTATTGCAAATAAAGCTACCCGCATGATATGCTTTCGATTCCTACTATTTTACTCCAGTGTTTTCCCTCTTAACCCTAAATTAATCTTTTGTGTTATATCTTCCAAACTTTAAAGTAAACAACTTTTTCTCTACTTTATCATCCTCTATATTCCTTTTTTTCCACAGCTCCACAGTTGGCCTAAACTTTATCTTTATTTGTTCAAACCCATGTAGTTCTGGTTTCTGCTACTATCAACCGAGCGCACGCACACACTCTCCGCAAAAAAAAATCTGATATTTGAGATCAGTGACGTTTGAGAAGATCACGTGTTTTATGAAAAAATAAAGATTACATTTTAAAAATTATAAGTTTCTTAAGTTTTAGCCCTTTTGTGTTCAAATCCGTGAATGAAAAGCTTTAGCCTATGATATAATCGTATGTATCTACATGGAAATGAGGTTATTAAAATTGGTAGCACTCAGATTGTATTTTGTTCTTAAAAGACAACTCAAAAAAAAAACATTTTCTCTAGTCCATAGCTGAGACATGACAATAGTGGGGTCGATTCCGGACCAGTTTTCTGCCAAACTCGGACCAGCTGCTGATTGGTCAATTGTAAAGGGTTGCCAATAATATTTGAAAATACACCTCTACACAAATGGCTCACGAACGAACTGTCGAATTACAGTGAAAGTGCCTACTCAGTTTTTTGGTAACTGTAACCACATCGTAATCTAGGTCATGCGGAGTCAATCAAATATATTTTTCAGGTGCATTTTGCTTGTAAAAAAAATAACTTTGTTCCGCATGTTATCAGATATTTCTCCTATGAAAGAAGCAAACGTTTTCATGACCTGGGCTCTGTTATTTACCTTCTTGATCGAACTAGAATTTCACTCAAGAAAGTTTATCTTTCTGCAGAAATCTTTGTGACAATCAATTCCTACTACATGCAGCAGAGATACGAAGATTTCGAATTCAGGGGATGTCTATTCGAAATATTCAAACTTTGCCAGTTTTAGTAGTTAGACCTTGAAGCGTTTTTTAAATAGTTGATACAGCACAGATTGAACAAGGAAGAACTTTAGAAAATGTAGAAAATGAGAAAAACAAAGCATGACATCCGAAATATGTCCATTTAAGTATTATGCATTGATCCTGATATTTATTTTTTTAATGAACTCGAATGAAATAAATGTTATAATTTGTGCAATTTAGTTTAGTTGTTTTAATGAATCAGAATCATAAAAACCTAACATTTGGTGAGGAGTAAATTTAAAGAATAACTGAGTTCAGATAAGTTTAGGAGTCAATAATACCGTAAATCGGGGGCAAATTGATCACAATTTTCAGAATAAATGTAAATATTTTCGAAATGCATTTTTTTTTCATTCATACCCAGTTTTTTTTCAAAACCAGTACTGGTAGGTAGAGTCACGAAACGCTATGAAATGTTTCGTTGAAAGCTTTCCTTAAACGATAGTTTGGATATTTTTTAGCGGGCAAATTTCAAAACATAGCTTTGGGGCGAAATTGATCATTCTATTTTTTTCATTATTTTTCAGGGTAATATGCACGAAAATACATATAAATTCAGTGCTTTCTTTACTTACGGTCATACAAAGGATGATTCAATGGTTTGAGGATACAAAATCTGATTGAATCCACCTAAGTATGGTCATGCTTCAAGTTTGATCTGCAGGTTATCCAGAGACCGTCCGGGTAATCCAAAAACCCTTGTAATGATCACCAATGAGCTAGTTTTGACAAACAATGAAGCTTAATATGTCGCAATGTGTCGCATGATGAGGTTTGGCTCTGACCATGAAGTGGTCACTTCCCTCGGAATTCTGATCCGAAATATATACGGGTAACGTCAATTGGATTATATATGCTTGAATGCATTTTTCCCCCTGTTGGGTGTAAACCACTGCGTCCATTATTTTGAACTATTGTGGTATATCCCTTTTTTATACTATACTTCAAGCTTATCTACTACTTATTGATGAAGGAGTAGACTGAAAGCTATAGCGTGATAGGTGCCAGTCAAGAATAATCTGTTTGATAAAATTTATAATCCTGATCGGCGGCGCAGACCAAATTTCCTTGGGCTCCAGAATAGCTTTATCAAGATGTTGAAGTCTGCGTCTAGTTAGAGCTCTGCAGTTACAGAGCAAATGATCCGAGGTTTCGCTTTCGGCATTACAAAAGCGACATATATCATCTTGTACTAAACCTATGTTCTTAAGATGGTATTTACTCGGGCAGTGTCCTGTTACAAGACCAGTGAATGTTCTTAAGTCTTTCTTATTAAGGCTTAGCAGCTGTTGAGTAATTTTAATACTCGGCGTAATAAATTTTTTCGCCTGTTTAAGTTTGCCATCCAATTGGCTGTTACTTCCCGGTCTTCCCATTTTCCCAGCTCACTTTTCAACACACAGTCGGAGAGTCCACAGAATGGTTCTGGACCAGTGAATGGTGAGTTTGAGCCGTTCCTGGCAAGTTCATCTGCTCGCTCGTTGCCCTCTATACTGCAATGGCCAGGAATCCAGTACAATTGTACCGAACTTATCTGACTTAATTGCCGTAAAAGGGAAATGCATTCCCAGACAATTTTTGAAGAGCTCTTGAAGGCGTTTAGAGCTTTAAGTGCCGCTTGACTGTCAGAAAATATGCAGATGTTAGCATGTCTATACTTTCTTTTGAGGCAGACATTTAGACATTCTATTATTGCTGGTCCAATGGGTAAAAGATTCAAGATGCTCAAGTGACCAGTTTTGTCCCAGTCTAGTATATTTTTTTGAATGCATTACAACAAGTTATTTTTGAAAAATCGTGAAATTTGATACCCTATATGATGGGTTTTATGTAGTATTGGATATAGTTTTGGATAAACCGATGAAACTTTCAAATGAAACTTGCCACGTCCAGTTCGGACAACCGTTTTCAAGAAAACTGAATCGTAACATTGGTTGTGTGGTTGAGAAAAAAAAGTTGTCCTGCATTGTGCTTTTCGTAATTTTTTATTCGCTCGTTTCATGTTTAGTATATGTTTAGCGTCTATTAATATCGTTTTAATGTGTTGAAAATATGTTTCTTTACAATGCTCAAAAAATGCAAACGAAAATGCTGTGTAGAAAAAGTAAAATTTTTATGCAATTTAACAAGCGATTCGATAAGTGGTGGTGGCTCCACTTAATAAAATGATGCCTTCGAAAATTTAGTTTGGTTTCATTGAAAAGTTTGATCAATTTGCCCTCGAATGATGATACTGAAATTTCAGTGTCTGACAAAATGTCAGTTGGGTCCTTATGATTTTGAACACTAAACGCTTAATTGATGAAAAAATAGTTCGTTCATTTTTATGAATTCGATTATTTTTGCCATTAATATCAATACTTCTTCTATGTAGTGGATTATTAAAAGAGATTTAACACTTCATTTCCCCTTCCGATTATTATATATCTTTTGACATTTCTTTTCGATTATTTTTGACAACCGATTTGAATCTAGCCGCATGATTAGGGATACTATCTAATCTGAGTTGAAAATCAGAACATGTGTCATTGCTACTGTTATGACTGAATCATTGTCATTCTTTGATATATAATATATAAATACAGCCATTCCATGACAAACCGATACAGTGGTTCTCAGATTTTCGTCAAAAGTGGTAATTTTGTTCTTTATCACAAAACATTAGATCCGTATATTTTTGTTGTTCCATTAAGGTGCCCATTTCCATTTAAGGGAGGTCCGAAAAACCACCTTTTTCCACCTTTTCTCAAAAGTGACCTTTTTCAAAAATTCATAACTTTTGAACCACTGATCCTATTTAGATGATCGACGTATCAAATTAAAGCTAATGAGTTAACCTTCAAAATATTGAACTAGAGGGCTAGAACAAATTCAACATGTTTTAAGCCATCGTTCAATATTCTTAAGTGACTAGACTGGACCTATGCGACTAGAATACAATCTTCCCGCAAGTATGATATTTTTTCAAAAAAGCTTAGCTTATTGGTTTCAATTTAATATGTCGATCATTTGAATCGGATCAGTGGTTAAAATGTTATGATTTTTTGCAAAAAGTCAATTTTGGATAAAGGGGGAAAATGATTTTTCGAACCACCTTTGAAAAATCATATCTCAAAAAACGAAAAAAACAGCATCTCTGATATCGAGGTGTGTTATATAAAAAATCATCAGCTTTCCATAAAAAACTATTTAAAAATATAGCGCCCTCTATCTTCAACCGAGAAAACTATGAAAAACTAACTCAATCAATAATTACAAAAACGAAAATCCAAATTTTTTGCTAAAGCAATATTTTTTCAAAGAAAACTAACTCATGGGCTTCAATTTGATATGTCGATCATAGCCGATTCCAGTAGTTCAAAAGATATGATTTTTTTTTTGTAGTGGATAAAATGGGGAAAAATGGTTATTGCAAACATTGATTAACTTTGAAAAATAAAAACAAAACAAAAATAGCACCTCTGATATCGAGATATGTTATGGAAAAAATCCTCAGCTTTCAAGAAAACAATGTAAAAAATATATAGTGCCCTCTATTCCAAAGCCATGAAAACAATTAAAAACGACTACAATCAATAATAAAGAAAATAAAATCCATTTTTTTGCATGTCCAACATTCTTTTAAAAAAGCTAGCTCATTGGCTTCAATTTGATATGTCGATCATCTAAATAGGGTCAATGGTTCAAAAGCTATGAATTTTTGAAAAAAGTCATTTTTGGGAAAAAGTGGAAAGAAATATTTATCGGACCACCCTAAAATGGACATGGTCACCCTAATAAAAAAAAATAGAAAATACGGGTCTAATGTTTTGCGATAAAGGACAAAATTACCACTTTTGACGGAAATCTGTGAACCACTATATCGGTTTGGCATGGAATGGCTGAATATATAAATACACATTGCATTTTGAGTGACCAAAACCTCAAAATTGATTTATTTAACATACTTCTCGGATGGATCATGCAGTGAAAATACTCCGGGAATGATGGTTTCTGTATTTGTACAAGCACAGAAGATTTTTTGACGGATTCCGAGTCATCAAACATCATACGTAGTATTACCGAAGTACATCTTAAAATCAGGACATGTCCTGCTAAATCACGACAGAGGGAGTTCTCGAGATTTTCACGCAGGATGTTGCAGTACGACTCTCATGTCGTCATGACACCATCAATCTTCGCCAAGCTGCCCACCTCACCCCATGAAAAGCACCCCCACACCATCACATCACGTTGCCTCCTCCGTGCTTGACCATCCCTTGGATGTGATGCTCCCGGAGCCCTTCACTCGACTTGCGCCATACACGAACTCACCTTTTTCAATAGGAAAGCTCGAATTTGGATTCGTCTACCACAGCACTGTTTTCCAGTACTCCGGCAGCCTTGCTGCCTTGCTGATGTCGTACTTCTTGGCAACCGCCCGGTGCGATTCACCGTTCTCAACACTTCGAACCACCAATTTTCGGATGCACAGAGGAATCGTTTTTGAAATAACTGTGTTCTCCATTTTTCTCGACTGCACCAATTGCGAACACGCGTACAAATGCTCCAGAGTCAAGCTAGTTATTTCGAAAACATCAAAGCATAAACAATCGATGGGTCTCACGATGTAAGCTTATCGAAAATATATCGATTT
This sequence comes from Toxorhynchites rutilus septentrionalis, assembly GCF_029784135.1. Lineage (NCBI taxonomy): Eukaryota > Metazoa > Arthropoda > Insecta > Diptera > Culicidae > Toxorhynchites > Toxorhynchites rutilus. The sequence goes on along the minus strand of NC_073744.1, from coordinate 181,660,003 downwards.
TCGCAGTGGGCACTTTATTTTGTCACTGTTTTTTTTTGGAATAAAAACTGTTTTTTCTCTATAAACTTTTATTTATCAGTGCATTAGACTTAAAAATAACATAATAAATGTGTTTTTAAGAATGATTACAATGTGTTTGAACCAGAAAAATGAATGAAATGAAACAATTAAATTGAATGGGTACTTAATTTTGCCAGTCAATGTAATTCGAGAGTTTATTCGTGAGCACATTGTGCAGAGCTGTATTTACAAATATTATACCGTGTTCCAATCGTTGGTAGGGATGTGTATTGCATTTGACATTCATCTTACATACGATTGGTAATATGTACAGAAGCTAAGTACATTCTACTAATGTTTGCATTATGGTATTAAGAATTTTTTCACCAAGGATTTTCCTGGGTGTGGCAACCTTTTAGAATTGACCAATCAGCAGCCAGTTCGAATTTGACAAAAAAAACTGGTCCGACCCCACTGTTCTTATGTCACGTCTCAAGTCCATAGTAGCAAAGAAAAAACAGAGGAAAACAAAGTGTAATCGGTCTCCGACAAGCCTATCTAATTCGAGAAGGGCGCAACCATTTCGAGATTAGAACAAAACTCGGCAGTATTAATCAAATAAAACAATTGTACTCTGCCCGGAAGAGGGTTCATCTACAAGACAGAGAACCGCTATTGATAATAGAATTAGAATAAACATACACACCCACTAATCCTCTTATCAGTGTTTGACAGCGAGGGGCTCCTTAGCGTATTCAATCACCACGGGGAAGAATTTCTCCGCAGAATCAACCGACGAACGGACAAAATGCTTATTTCAATTCAATGTAAAAGAGACTCTTAGTGCCTCAAGTTGCTATGCCATACAGACAAAAGAAACGATCAAAACAAATCACACTGTCTCACAACACATGCACACAATCCCCCAAATTTAAAAGAATCCTTCGAGTGCGAGCAGCCCCCCGTTTTTGGCTTCGGAAGTGGAAAAGTATTTTAGGAATCACACATATGAGACAATAAGCAAAAACAAAACAACAATATTGATTCGCAGTTATTCAAGAAAATAGTCGTTCTCAAACACTTCAAAACAACCATGTCAGCCGAGAGAGGAGGAGCAAAAAAAAAGGAAGAAACCTGCTGGAAAAAGTTAAACTAACAGTAAAAGAATGTGATACTAACTAATGCAAACTGAAAAGACGGAACATAACATAGGAGAAAAACACTTTAAAAAGCTATTACCTAGTAGCTATTACCGAATGTGTAGTCCTCGATGGATGGATATCAGGAATGAGACAAAAAAAACATAGGCAAACTAAGCAGTAAGGAATGGAAACAGTTATATTTTCAGGGTACATTTAAGCCTAGCGAAATAAAATAAGGAAGAAAAGATTAGATTGAAAATGAATTACACACACACTGCTTAAGCAGTTGGAATAGAAACTTGTTGGAATAGAAAAAAGGTACGTTGAGCAACGGAATCGAAGGTGGTAATTTCATCCAGTAAAAAAGAATTGCACATTGAAGTCGGAGAAAATGTAACATACAAGAGAGGATCTTAACATACAACATATATACGGCAGGTTGATATATTGTAATTCTTTCCAACACATTTGATGTCACTTCCTCGATTACTAAAAAAAGTTACATGGGGAAAATATTGGAATCATCATCCAGGAGTAAAGGAACTACAATAAACACTTATCGCCAAACAACCAATGTTATTGACAGAACATGAGAATATACCTGTTACATTTTAGAAAATCAAACAAAACATTTTTCGATTATTTTATTTGCAATATTCTGGTATCTGGTATCTTACACTTATGTGAAATTTCTCTAGTTCATCAAGTTGATTTGAACAGGTTCCTCAGACCCAAAATATGAGCCCTTATTTTTATTTTCGTTCGAATCA